>NC_136949.1:7158110-7215610 GCF_949987615.1 Pollachius pollachius
TGTGTAAGGTTGTAGGGGTACACACATGTGTGTGTGACCTTGGAAAGGTCATTCCCGCACTTTTACAAGGGGGAAACCTGGCACCTGAAAAGCACCGCAAACAATAGTGACATCTCTTCCTCAGACTCTGGCTTTCTTTTACAGGGCTTCAGAATAAGAACATGAGTTCCCATTTCACATGATATTCTGTATCCACCTAAGTCTGTGTGAAGTGCTCTATACAGTTCACCAAGCATCCTTTGCCAAGAGACTTTTAAGGGGAGAATGTGTGTGTTTTCTGGGGGGCAGGGCAGTGGTGGGGGAGGCGGGGATGACGCAGGCAGGTTGATTTAGGTTGAAGTGTGTCGTGCAAGTTCTGAAATGCAGGGTGAGCAGGGACAAGTGGTGTCAAACGGCCATAAGCATGACACGCAGTAAATTGTCAGGCCCCACTTGAAATATGACCCCTCTTATATCAGACAAAGCGCTGTTGGGAATCGGAAAAAGAGAGGGATAGGACGCTTTATATCAAAGCACATTTTATGTTTATTATCAAGAAGGAAAAGAAAAATGATATGTACATTAAAGGCTTATCATACTTATTTCTCCACCGATGTCGTCTCGACATGGTGAATTATGTTTATTTTATAATAGGATACAGTACAAGCACACACACAATAAACAGTTTAGCGTGTTGCTGCTTGGACTGATGCAACAGGTGCAACTTCAGTCTTGCTCCTAATGCCAGCCAACATGGCCGTCCACGCGGATGGGGTTAAACACTGGAGCATGCGCCCTCAAACAAGGGGAGCATGCTTGAGTACATTACACATAGTAACCACTTGAAAGTCCATACAAAAGTAATGAAAAAAAAGAACAGAACGAAATAAGAAAGAAATAAGAAATAAGAAAAACGATGGTTTTGGCACAGGGAAAACCAAAGAAGTAGTCGAGGGGAGAAAGCCACAGCAACACTGGAGAATGTATTTGATTGCTCCCTCTCTTGGCCATGGCATGATCAAGTATTTTTAGAAAAATCGTAGGTAAATAGTCTGTCCTATTTACACAGGGTTCGAGGTGAGATGCAGGCATTTCGGGGGGGGGGGGTTAGGGTGGGCTGTTGCCGAGGGCCGGCGGGCATTTGTCAGATTCTCACATGATGACAGTCTCGATTTGGCGAGAGTAGCAGATAGGAGACTTGTGTTTGGGGGCGGGACTTGGGCTGCGAGCCAGTGGGCTAGCGGGGCGTGCCAGGGGACTGGGGGGGCGGTACATTGGGCCGGAAGGGGCGGTGATCTTGGCGGAAGGGGTGCGGCTTGCCCATCTGGAAGGAGGACGCTGATTGGCTGGCCGGGCAGGCCGGGAGAAATTGTTCGTGTGTGTTGCTGTGGATGACTCAGCCGGGTTGATCTGGAGAGAGAGAGAGAGAGAAAGAGAGAGAGAGAAAGAGAGAGAGAGAGAGAGAGAGAGAGAGAGAGAGTGACATTTAGTTTCATGTTGTCCTGATAGAAGTTCAGCTCAGGATCATTCTAAGTTTTAACAAAGTGTGATAGTGTGTGGGTGTGTGTGTGCGTGCGTCTGCGTGCGTGTACATGTGTGCATGCGTGTGCGTGCACACAGGGCCCCTCACCTGCGGTGGCCCCTGTCTGTGTGCGGCGTGTCCCCCCCTGGGCCCCGCAGCGCTGTACTCGTGTTGAATGTCCAGCATGTCCAGCAGCTCCATGAGTCCGTCGTCGTCCCTCCCGCGGCCCCCGCTCGGCCCCTCCCCCTGGCCCCCCTGGCCCCTCTGGCTCCTCTGGCCGCTGCCACCCAGCGCCTTGAAGTCCGCCCTGGGCTGCTCCCCGTAGCGGGACGGGGCGCACCCCCGCCGGCCCCCCGCGTCCCTCTCCGAGCCGCTGTTGGCCCTGGGTCTGGGCTTGGGGCTGCCGGCCGCCGGGGCCCTCCTCCGTTGGCCCAGCTCCGACTCCGGTGTCAGGGCGTCGGAATCCCCCGCCTGGCATTTCGGGGCGGCGGCGGGCATGCGAGCGGGCGCCCGGCCGGCGGCGGCGGGCACACCCTGAGCCCGGCGTTGACAGCCGGTCGTGGGGACCTTGGGGCTCTCCGGGCAGGGGTCCCGCTGGGTGACCACGCCGCACTCGGTGAGCGTCTTGCCCTCGTTCTCGTGCAGCATGGCGCCGAACTTGCGCAGGACGGAGGGGCTGCCGCACTTCCTGTCCGCCAGCGCCCCCTGGCCGAAGGGCTTCCTGTCCAGGGCGGGAGAGTCGCAGTGCGCGCTGCCGGGGTGCGGCTGGGGGACGGAGCGGGGCGCCGCGGAGGAGGGGGAGGGGTCCCTCTGTCGGAGGGGGGGCTTGGCGCAGGTGTTCTCCTTGCCTTTCGTTCGGGACGCGCGGTTCTTGTGGTTCTCCGTCTCCTCCACGCTTCCCGACAGCTGGTTGTGACAAATCCTGTTACCGCGGGAACAAATCTTTAATAATACATTCACAGTGTTTGACGCCACTGTAAGGATCAGGCCGGATCTTTGTGCGGCGGCACGAGAATCTAATTGAATCAATTACCTTCCGTTTCCGGCGCTGCTCCTGGCCTCGTCCTGATGTTTGGGGAGGTCCCGGCTCACAGCGATAGTGTCGTTGAAGTGCTGAGGACGAAAACACAACGACGAAATTAAATATACATTCAAGTGAACTCTAACAAATTGTACAAGCCCCCCAGGCTTCCCATTAGTACTTCCCACTTTGAATCACAAGTAAGTTCCCCATTTCCCAGTCGACAATCTGAATTCTTAGTAATGAGTCTGTTTTTCGCCCCCGAGGAGCCGATGGTATTTCAACAGCCAGGACGTGTTCCATATTGAATTTCCTTCCAGGCGGGACATGGGGTTAATTCCCGGAATGTGTGTGAATGCTCTCTTGCGAGGGGGGGGAGGGTGTTAAGTCAGACGCAGCAGGGGGGAGTGAAATCTGAAAGTGGCTGATATCTGGTAAGCCCTTCTCCCCTTTTCTCTCTCCCCCACCAGCCCCCAGCCCCCAGCGAGGGGAACCAGGGACTGGGGGGGGGGGGGTAATCAATACGCTCTGACTCAAACTGGTCTTTAGTCAGGGCACCTTCGTCGCTCACATTTCCTCCCGTCTGCACATACCAAGCTAAGGCTGAGCGATTAATCGAATTCAAACCGACATTGCAATGTAATAGAGCGCAGATTACTTTGGGTGATTTGCTACTGTTACTGACTCAGTAAGATTCATGTTTATTTTTTACTTTTAAAATTCAATAGTTAAATAAAAATGCCATAGGCTTGGCCAAAAGAAAAGAGCATTTTTTATGTGTTGACTGCTTCCAATGTTGTGTTGGACATACTACAGAATGATTTATTGCTTGTTAAGTGAATAATACTGAACATAAGGAACTTTAAAAAGAAATTTGCATTATTGGTCGGAATAATCGCAATTCGACTATTTCACCAAGAGGGAAGTTCGGGTTGGAGTACGGGTACTCACCACGCGCCGAGCGCCGTTGTTCTTCCGCCTCATGTCCTTGCCCTGTCCCAGGTAGTCCTGCAGCAGGTCTCCGATCTCCGACGCCACGCCGTTTCCGTGGCAGCCGTAGCCATAGCCGCCGTTCCGGTGGTCCGCGGCGTAGCCGTAGCCGTCGGGGCCGTAGCCGCAGCCGAACCCGTCGCCGCCGCGGTGCTTGGGGGCGGTCGCCGCGGTTACCGGGTGGTTACCCGTGGCACCGTTGTAGTAGCCATTGTGGCCGGCGTGCCCCAGGCCAAACTCCCGGGCGCCGCCGTTCTTCTGCTTGTCGGTGGTGATGTCACTTCCTCCTCTGCGTGCCTGGACTTCATTGTACAGCTGAGGCGGGGATAGGAATAAAACATGAGCAACTAAATCTTTAATAACAACAAAGGGACTAGTTGTCGGACCGACACAAATGTGTTCCATGGTACATGACATGAAGCATAGTGTGCTGGGAAAACACCTCTCCCCATTTCATGTGATTGTACAAAACACGGCATATATTTGTCTTTACATAAACGGTTTGCATAACATAACTGGCGCGAGCTATTCCCCTCGGTGTAAACTTGTGTTTCCCCTCATCGCTACACCAATCCCCTTTAATGCGTTCATTAGGATCCACTTTCAGGTTGTGCGTGTGTGGAGGCGCACGTGGTAGGGGCGTGTTTGTTTTGTGTGTGTGTCTGTTCGGCGTGGTCCGTCAGCACATGCCGGTTTAATTAGCTTGTTAACATTTGCCTTTATCATTGCTTCAGCCAACGAGGCTGACTTGAGTGTTCTGCCAAAGGTTATTATAGAGCACACACACGTACTCTCACGCCACAAAAAGGCGCACACACGTGTGCATACACAACACACACCTACACACACACTAACACCACACACGTATGCATATACACACACCCACACGCACACACTTATTACAAATCCAATATATTTTGATCTTTGCAAACACTAAAGCAATGTATTATCTTGCTCAGTATTGGAGACAGAGTCGTGTGATTGCATGCGTGTTGTTATAGATTTTCCGTGAAAACACCATTGATTTGTTGCCCTTACTATGTCAAAGAGCATTGATTTCCGAACTCATGCTCCCAATCAAGCAATCGGCCCTGGGATTCTCTACGATTCATAACATCATTCTGACCAAAGGACACCACGATGCAAGCCCAGATCCTGCGTTGCCCTAACTGCCCTTCCCCAATAACTTCTCAAGATACTTCACAACAGTGTATATCGAGGACAAGTTCGGACAATCTTTCGTTTGCCTTGTTTGGGTCAGGTTCAGTGCAGTACAGTACAATGCAGCACGGTGTGATATAGTGCAGTGCTGCGTAGTGCCAAGCTTTATTTCCTTCCTCAAGGAATTCTAGCTCTTCTTCTACCAGGGCTCACCTCCTCAATCTTCTTCTGCATGTCCTGCAGCTGGTCCTCCCACTCCTGCATCTCCGAGTCGAAGCCGTCGCTCGCGTCGGCCCGCTCCGGGCTCCAGCCGAGGCCGCCATGCTCCAGACCCCGCCGCAGGTCGATGGCCGCCATCACGCAGCCCGCTGGATGCAGAGAGGCACCCGGTGTCAAATGGCAGATTTAGCCTCTCTGTCTGTCTATCTCGGTCTCTCTCGCGCTGTGTCGCTCTGGTTCCCAAGAGAGGCGATGGCGGACGTCTGGAGGAGTGAGGGACACTGGAAAGAGAAAAGGGGAATGGGGGTTAGGAGATTCAGGAGGTTATGATTGTATGGGGTAGCCTATAACAAAATAGAATTTATTTATTTATTTATTTATTATTATAGGCAGTCACACGTGGGCTTGTATCATCAAGAACCTGACCTTAAGGATACTCAGAATTTGTCCACCTATTCATGGCCAAGGTCTTGTATTTTTAGGTTCCCGCAAAAACACATTCTTGCGCAAAGATGTACAGCCGAGCGATCCTACGTATTCTCCCTTCGCACGCGTGGTCAAAGGGTCGCGTGACAGCGTGGCTTTTTAGCCCCTTGATCGCTTTGGCCTGGAGCTTGACCCGCCGACGCATCACTGGTTCAGAATCCGGTGAGGAACTTGGGAGGTATTTACCGCAGACGTCATAGCCGAAGATGTCGCATTCCTACCGGTTTTAAAGAAATAAGGCAATCTCTGTCTCTGGTTGACAGAGACAATCTCTATCTTATTAATGTGTCAGTTAATGTGCCCAACTAATTACAAGGCCCAGTTGGCCGTGTAACGTTGTCATGACACAACTGCATGTTTTTGACAATGTGCCACGCACTATTTTGTGCTTTGCTCGATCTTAGTTACGGCATTTGGGGATCAGCGGCGTGACTGTTTTCATGGAAGGAACATACAGTCCACGTAGCCTGCATCCGGATTGTGATGCAAGAGTGGATATTTATACTCTTGTAACTATGCATCGTAAACTCTGGGATATTTTGTGTCTGTCGTGTAGCCTGTTGGTCTGAGCAACGGATAATTGTGTGAGAATATGAAAATAAAAAAAATGATGAATATGTAGGCTAAATAGATATATTATAATCTGCTACTAAAGAACGTAAATACAAAGCTGGAAAATAGGTTTTGTAGCCCATTAGAGGCCTTAAGAAGACACTAACGTGCGCACCATCCTTAGAAATACGTCCATGCTGAAACACGTGTTTTTCCACTGAAATAAACCGCTATCAACATCAATCCTTACCTTGCTAGAATACAACTGCGCTTTATTTCCCTTATTCTGTCAAGTGCGTCCCTCCAATGTGCGCTCCTGGCCGTTCCCTCCGCAACAGCATGCGCTCCAGACACCCAACTGGACGGCAGTCCACCTTTAAGCTGATAGCTTTCTACTCCTCGGATTTCTTTTGCCCCTCACGTTACGTTAAGTTTCGCGGATTGAATTTAAAGGTCCCTGTTTCCTACCCCGGCAGCAGCGAGGTTAAGCATGGAGCAGATATGTTGAGTAAGGGGGTAAACAACTTCTGTTCCAAAGGGGGACCCTGCATTTATACTGCGGGGCAGTGTTTACTCGGACTCGTCATTGGTGCCGGGATCAAGTGTCATAATGTCAAATTTATTCCAGCATTTGAAGTCTCGTTGGGACAACTGTCGTCACCAACATCCTGGCTATAATTACCTGGCGCTCGGAGAGTGAGAGAGGGAAAGTGTTTGCATAGCTGTTTGAGCTGAGGGGGACCTCTTAGCCAATCAGCGTCTCTGTTGCTACTCTGCTTTAGGATGCTGGGCAGATTTCGCCTTGTGACCAGCCCGAGATGCAATTCATTTTTCCGAGGGATGCCACCAGGTTGATGTATGTGACACTATGAATAATAATATGTCCCTGTTGATAATATCTTTATTTAACAGCGGCTGCCTCTCACGGAAAGACTGCAAGACTGCAAGACAGATACCGCCGATCACTAGCGGCGCCAGGATTTTGATTGTGGGTGGGCCTCCAGAAAACTGGATGGGACAGTTAAAATAAGCCAAAAATAAAAACCTGGTTCCCCTTCATCTCCGTTTCAGCGCATTTCTGCGGCACTGAGGACAGCGACTCAGTAGCCTACCTGTGTGGCTCTTATGTTGCTGTCCTTAGCTCAGTGCTGAAGCGGACAAAGAAATACACCTTAGCAGTAAGCCTAACTTCATTTATCTCGTTTGAACGTTCAATACACAAAAAGACTGAAACGTAATTATATCTTTGGAGGGTCTGTTTCTCTCTCCATTTATTTACCCAGCACGGCGGGCAGGGAACTGTCCAAAATTATTTTGCTGTTTCTTATAAATTCAGAATGACAGACGAACTGTATGGACATGAAATAACAGTAGTATTGAATCTGACACAGCTGCTAAACACAAACAGCAGGAAAACGTTAAAAAAATATTTCTCCTGTAGCTTATTTCTTAAGAATAATTAAATGAATAACATATCCAACCATATAAACAAAAGCATAACAATCCGAGATAACTGATAAATAATCACAAATGCACACAATTCAATTAAAACTTGCTTGTGGGACTTGGGGCTGACAACAGGAGACGGCGGGGTTTCGTGCTGAACACAGCAAGAATTTCTTGATATTCCAGTGAACCAGTCAATTCCCTTTCAAATGAAAGCAGGGACAAAGAGTGCAGTCTATCTCGTCATGGGCAATGTGAGGAGGGCCCGCAGGAGACTGTTCATGTTGGGGAAAATATCACGGGGGCATGCGTCGAGCACTTCTACGAGTGTTTCATTTTTCTCGTTCATGGTCTTGTTGGCCTTTTGCCTTTCTTTTAAGCTGCTGCACAAACACAGTGTGCTCTGCATCTTCCACCGGAATGGAAAAGTGCGTGCAGGCGTGCCGGATGAGAGCCTTGTCACCAAAGGTGTCTGCCCGTGGCAAGCAGGCAGCAGCGGCTCTCCTAAAGCCGTATGTGTCGGGCTTGAAACGAGTGTTCAGCTCCATCATCTGCTTGTCCAGTCATTCCATCATTTCTGTAGGTCTGAGTTTTGCTGTACAGGTGATGATTTGAATAGAATAGAATCAACGTGCGTATTGCAGCCTGTGGGCAGGCAGTCCACACGTGGGGTAGAAGCCGCTGATTGGCTGAGAAGCTTTTACTCAAAGCTTTCCTCAGGCTGCTTATTGGATGAACAGCTAGAATGAAAATTACTCGCTACTCACTATAGGCCTCGGTCAAAACGGGTGCAGTTATTCCAGTATTATAAACATACGAACAAAAAAATGACTTGTGTCACTTGTATTCGCGTGCAGCATGCACCACCAACTAGTTATGGTCAAAAATAATAACCTAAATATTGAAGTGCACAAGCTCAAACACAACCGAAGAATCAAATTAGAAAACCATAAAGTTTGTTTCCTGGGGGATATGTGCATTTAACTTTTGTCATGTCAACAGTTAAGGGAACACCAGGCAGTACACAATAAACATAAGAGAGGCCTCTCCCAGGCAGTGAGTGCACACGTGACCTCTAGTGCACGAGCGCTCCTCTAGTGCACGAGCACTCCACTAGTGCACGAGCGCTCCACTAGTACACCGGTGCTCCACTAGTTGCACACGTGACCGCTAGTGCAACAGCGCGCCACTAGCACAAAGAGCCTCACTAGTGCACAAGCGCTCCAGTCGTGCACTACTGCTCCACTAGTGCACACGTGACCACCAGTGCACGAGCGCTCCACACAGTGCACGTCATGTGCGCAGGTGACCGTGTTCCCTGGACATCCCTGGAGCCGCCTTGTCGTGTCAGGGAGACTCTTGTCACCATTCATCCAACACGCCATCAATTACTAAGTATTTCTGACTCCGGCCGGGGGGCGCTCTGGGAATCCCCCGGAGGCCCCCCAACATTTGTCGCCCCCTGATGATCATAAGGACCGGCCCCTCCCGCCTGCCCCAGTTCCCCACCGTCGCCGCCTCCCACCAACTGCCGTTTGAAGTTTTATGGGTTTTAAAGGCAAAAAGCCAAAACAAAGGATTATTTTGAGATGGGTACAACCATCTCAGATGACTGGCACATGTCTAACCTAACCAACAGAGGACAGGACATTTAGCAGCAAAGTTAAGTTAAAAGATTGACTAAATATTTGAGTTTTGCCTTTAAAACGTCAATCAAGTATCAGGCTAATTTGTGCTTTGTATCTCACTATGGAAGTATTTGTGTAGGAACCTGATTGCGTTCAACGCGACTTGAAATTGTAAAAATAACATTTTGAAACTCACCTTCCCATGAGGCGAAGCAGTCGGCAAGGCATTATGGGTAATGTAGACGTCAGAGTGGAACCTAACAGTGTTTCCTTGGATGCATCTGTGGCCAGAGCAAATGTCCTGTGCTATTGGTTACCATGGCAATGAATGTGTTGGGGAGGGGGGGGGGGGGAGGAAAAAACATCAACAGAGCAAAAAGAACAGGGATGAAACTCAGAAGAAAACGAAAACATAACGAAAAGGTGGGGAAGAAAAATCACAGGACGAAGAAAAGGGTAAAAAGAAAGACTAGTTTGAAGATGGTGGCGTAGGATAGAGATGAGAACAACACAAGAATGAGGATGAGAAGAATTATGGGCTGGAACATCTAGAGAGAGGAAGAATGGAACGACAAGAGACAAGGGGAAGAGGTTGAATGAAGAGGAAGAGCGATTAGTGTTAAGGTAACACAGTGCAAAGACATGTCATGCCAATGCCAGGACATTTCAAACCCCCTTCCTTCATTATTTGTGACGTGCGCATCGTTAGAATCATGTACACACGTTTACTCTCATTCAATGCATTACAACGCATACACACAGACACACACCAAGTGAAGCACACACACACACACACACACACACACACACAGAGTGAAGCACACACACATACCAGTGTTTCCCCCAGAAAATGTCTTAGTCAAGGTCAGGGGCGTGGCACCAAATTCTTGGCCCTATATACAAGAGGTACTGATGGGGCCCCCCCGAATTCCTTCTACCAGCCCCCTGCGCAGAATTGTTGACGGGGGGGGGGGGGGGGGGGGGGGGGGAGAACAGTTGTTGATGGGGGGGGGGGGGGGCCGAGATGTGACCTAGCGGCATATGGCCACTGAGTGCAATGTGGGGCTCCTGCCACTAGGTGATAATAGAAGAATCAAAGAAAATACAAATATTTTTTACATTCCCATGGGCCCCCTCTGCCTTGCCCCCCCCCAAGCCTGTCCACCTTACACCCCCAGTCCGGCGGGCCTGGTCAAGGTGGTCAAGACCAAGTAAAACACACACACACACACACACACACACAAACACAGGGCCAAGCAAACACACACACACACACAGCGAGTGAAGCACACACATATATGCACACACATACACCCATACACACACACCGAGGCAAGCACACACACATACACACACGCACACAACCACACACACAGACACACACACACACACACACACCGAATCAAACACTCACACAGACACGCACACACACACACACACACACGCACACAACCACACACACAGACACACACACACACACACACACCGAATCAAACACACACACACACACACACACACACACACACACACACACACACACACACACACTCTCTCTCTCTCACCGACAGCGGCTCCTCCGTGTCCCTTCCCTCCAGCTGGGGCAGCTCCAGGCGGTCGATGAAGGCCTGCAGCTCCTTCCGGAAGGCCTTCATCTGGGCGTTGATGCGGTACAGCAGCTCGTGCTCCCGGAACCGCCCTCCCATCCCGATCCCCGCGCCCTCCTGCTCCTCCTCCCTCCCCCGCTCCTCCCCGCCGCTGCCCCCCCGGCCGAACATCAGCTCACCGCCGCCGCCGCCGCCGCCGCCGTAGACCCGCGCGTCCGAGATGATGGAGGCCGTGTCGGCGATGAGGCGGTCCATGGTGCGCACCAGCCGCTCCGCCTCCATGCGGATGTCCATCATCTGCTGCCTCTCGCGCAGGCCGCCGACGCCGCGGCCGCCGCCGCCGCCACCGCCGCCGGGCAGGAAGCGGGCGAAGGCGGCCGTGGGGGAGGAGGAGGCCGACGAGGGGAGGGCGCCCCCGTCCAGCCCCGTGGGGGTGTAGAGCCCCCGGGTGGGGGTCAAGCAGCGCCCAACGCCGCCGCCGCCGCCGCCGCCGTTGCCGCCACCGCCGTTGCTTCCGTTTCTGACCTCGTCCGGGTCGCTCTCCCCGCCCACGGGACCCTCGCGCTTGCGGTGCGGGGGCTGCAGCCGGGCCGAGGGGGCGGAGTCGTCGCCGCCGCCGCCGCCGCCCGCGTCGCTGTCGGCGTCGCTGTCGCGCGGGCTGCCCCGCAGCGAGAGGTGCGAGGCCAGGTCATAGCGCTGCATGTTGGACAGCAGCACGCGGTTCTCGTACTGCAGCTGCATCACCTGCAGGGGGCAGCACGGGACGTGGATGAGGGACGATGGGGCTGCGGTGTAGATTGGACTACATGGTGCTCTCATAATGCCAGATGGGTAATTGGGGGTCCAATCGAGTAGTACAGGACAGTAGTAGTGAAACATAGATAATAGAATATGAGTATCTGTATAATAAAAAACAAGATAGAGTGAGAGAGAGAGAGAGAGAGAGAGAGAGAGAGAGAGAGAGAGAGAGCTACAAATAACAGCTACAATAAGTTAACATTATCAAAAGTTACGGCGGACATTATTGATTAATTAATTATCAACACTATTCATTATTGGCAGTTTCTGTGTTTGGGTCGAAAGTGTCCGAGCAACTAAAGTGAGATTGCATGAATAATGCACCTCAGTGGCCCCGCTAGCGAGGCCGTGCTGTTCTCTACACCCCCCCCGGCGTGAGGCCCAGAAGGCCCCCGCTCAGCCTCCGGCCGCGCTCGGCGCGTACCCCTTGCTGTGCAGGGGGGCTCTACGGGGACGCACCTTGCCGCTGAGGTCGTTGATCTGCAGCCTGGCCGTCTTCAGCTCCTCCTGCAGGGCGTCCACCTTGGCGCTGTCCATGGCCAGCGCAGCGGCCGCGGCCCCCCCGCTGTGGCGCCCGCCCCCCTCCAGGGTGCCGGCCTTGAAGCGCATCTTGTTGAGCTCGGTGGTCACCCTCTTGTTCTGGTCCTCCGAGTCGGCCAGGTTCCTCCTCAGGAGCTCCGCCTCGTCCTCCACCAGCTGCAGCTGCTGCCGCAGCTCCGTCAGGTCCTCCCGCAGGCCCCGCCCCCCGCCCATCCCCCGGCCCCCGCCCTCCCCCCCCTCCCCCTCGCCCCGCTGGTCGTCCAGCTCGGCGCGCAGGCCCCGGTTCTCCACCTGGGGTCGGGGGGGGGGGGGGTTGGAGGGGGGAGAGGATGGAGGGGGGGAGGGGACGGAGGGGGGGAGGGGACGGAGGGGGGAGAGGATGGAGGGGGGGAGAGGATGGAGGGGGGGAGAGGATAGAGGGGGGATGGAGGGGGGGAGGGGACGGAGGGGGGAGAGGATGGAGGGGGGGAGGGGATGGGGGGAGACAGAAGGAGGGGGGGGATGGGATGGAATTAGGGATGGGACAGAGGGGCAGAGGGGGGCAGGGGATGGAGGGGATGTATTGGGGTGGGAGAGAGGGAAACTCATTAGTGGTGACAGTGGTCGTAAATGTGTTTGTCAGGTTTAGGACACGGTTGTCTCGTAAACAACATTGTAAGGCTATAAATTCAACGAAAGTTGTTTGGGATAAAAGTGTCTGCTTAGTGACTGTTTAGTGAATATCATTCGAATTAGACATGAACATGAACGTCAACAGGAACGGACGCAAGGCCGCCTTAAGTGACTTTGATGCATACTCTTGTTCGGTGGCATATACGTTCATCTATTTTAGGGTTCTTTCACTTATTTGCTCTCACCTCCAGCTCCACGATCTTCCTCCCGAGGATGTTGGCCTCCTCCTCCACCAGGCGGAGGCGGAGCTTCAGCTCAGACTCGCGGGTGGTGGGCGGGCCCCCGGCCTCGCCCTTGGGGTGGGGGCTGTCCAGGTCCCCGTAGAAGGAGCGGTACTTCTGGAGCTCCTGCTCCAGGCGGTCCTTCTCCTTGTCGATGGTGGCCGTCTTCTTCCTCATCAGCACCGCCTCCTCTTTGATGAAGGCCAGCTGGCACTTGAGGTCCTCGTTGTCCTCCTATAGGAGAAGAGGAAGGGGCGGGTGTAGTGGGTGAGATGGTCTAGTGGTGAGGGCGTGCCACGCCCGACGTAACCCATGATTCTGGGGTAACCCCAATGTCTGCAATCTACATCATCCTCCATCCTCCATCCTCGTCATCCTCCAGCGAGATGCCTCATCCCTTCTGGCTCATTAAGGACTCTTAACTGTCGGTCGCTTGGGATGAAAGTTTCTGCTAAATGACTAAATACTAGTGATACTTGTAGTCAAAGTTCTGTTGCGCTTCAAGGAAAATAGACAATAGTATAATTCAACAAATGAATCAACAAAGTATTTGTGAGCTAGCAGAACTGAGCAGTTCAAGGATTGAAGGTTATGCGAACAGAAGATTTTGGACGATGACATCTTTCTAAGCCCATAGGTCTACTATCTTCAGATCAAGGGGAAATTGCAAAGTAATTGAATATGTATAATATTATAAATATAAATGTAAATCTCTAGACAGCAGTTGATTTCATATTTTCTTTGGTCTGTTTTGAGTGAGAGGAATCGATTCACTTAAAAGACAACATTGACATCAGAAAGACAAACTATAAATCTCGGCTCTCTGGTCTGGTCAATTTGAATCTTTTGGGTTTTGTATACTAGGAAAAAGCAATTGCATTGGTTAATGCTGGGCCATTATTCAATGTTTTCTCTTATTGTCTTTGAATTGTATTTTATCGTCATAAAATGCAAATATCAACTTACCGTAAACCAATAACCCAGTTTCATGGTCCAAAAACAATGAGTAGATATGCCCTCAAACTGATCAATATACAAGGTAATGAAACCTCAGAGAGTAAGGAAAACAACTTTAGTCTGCTACAGTACGTGACCTATCCATATGCCTCAATGAAATGGCCCCTCAGCTAGACTGTTCAGAATGTCAGTTTGAATTCACAAGCTATTACATTATATTATTGACTCGACATCATTGCAAATGAGGGTCACACCTCAATTGCTTTTTCGAGTATGAATAAAGGTTAAATAAAAAAAAAATATATATATCTCCAGTCCAGGCCTTCCTCCAGGCCTTTATCTGGGCCTTCATCATGATATTAATTATTTTACATGGTGTCAAGATACTCATGTTAAGGGTAATAATACTTTCTTCCAGATCGCCCAGCCCTTGGAAGGACGGACTCCGATGCGGAGGTGTGTGGATGGGACGCAGCGACCCTCACAGCTCACCTCAGCAGGCGTCCCAGCCGACTTCTTGTCTGTCTTCAGTAAATCTTTGCTTCCTCGTCGCTTTTGAGACTAGCAGAGACAAGAAGAAACGTTACGGTTCACGGCCGCTTTTAAAATGAGAGTCTGCAGTGAGATGCTAATCCTGCGGCAGCTACAAGCGCCTTGTCTGCGATGGCCCGGGTTCCCCACCTCTTTGGTTTTGTCCAGTTCGTTCTGCAGGGCTTGCTTGGTCACCTCCACCTCGATGAGCTTCTGCCTCAGTTTGTCGTTCTCGTCTTCTGTCTTGGTGCGCTTCTCCTCCACGTTCTCCAGCTCGTGGTGGAGTCGTACCGACACGTCTTTGGCGACCTGCGGGGAACGCAAACCCTTGAGCGCCATGGGCTAGCTTAGGTTTCATTACATTCACACCAAAACGCCGAAAACGTCCTTCTTCCTTCCATTCTTTCTTTCTTTCTTTGGATTATTCCTTCCTCTCTTCCCCTCTCCTCTTCCCCTCCTCTCCATCCCCTCCTTCTCCTCCTCCTCTCTGTCCCCTCCTCCCCCGCCTCCTATTTTCCTTCCTCTTCCCCCTCCTCCTCCCCTCATTCCCCATCTCCTCTCCTTCCCCTCTCCTTCCTGTCCTACCCCTCCTCTTCCTTTCCTTCCCCTCCTCAAATCCTTTCCCTCTTCTCCTCCTCCTCATCCTCCTCCACTCCTACCTTGAGGTCCTGCTCAAGGCTCCTCAGCAGGTCTTCATCGATCTCCCCCGTCTGTGCGTAGCGCATCCTCTTCCGCTCCGCCTTCCTCAAGCGGTACTGAAGGATCCGGCAGTTCTTATTGGCTCTCTCCAGCTCACGCCTCATTTCCTGCAGCTGGCAGGTGTCCTCTTCGTAGAAGGTGTCGCGCATCTCGTCCATCTCGTTCCGCATCTCCTCGATCTCACACTGGAGGCAGGCGGCAGTGTTCGTGTTTGACCACCAGAGGGCACCGGTGCGGGGGGACAGGAATGGGGAAAAAAAATGAGCAGACCAAAGACGTAAAACAAAACGAAGGTCTACGTGTATATTTCACACGTACATTTAGCTTTGAGACGCTTTAATCGTTATTTTTTTAAGTGAGGCTCAGCATCGTAGCATATATTCAGTACAGGAGTGAGACAACTGGAGAGAGTGCAGAGCATACAGGATTCAGGCATCAAGGTTAGTCGTTTTTGTTATGGAATTGTGTTTCATGCAAAGCCTTTTTATCCACCTCAAGTGTTTATTTTAGATAAATGGACCTCTTAATGTTGGCTATGTTGATGTTGACCAATTTACTACAGGTTACTGTGGGTACATCTTGTTTGTTTCAACTTGTTGTTATATATATTCATTCAGCGTTGATGATTTATGTTGTTGCTTTCTAGGAGCGGTCTACAGAATACGTCAGTATGATGCTGCAGACATTGGGTCAACAGGTTCGCTTGGGCTGATTTGATCAGATAAATTAGCTGTTACGCGCATGTCAACCTTTATCAAGCAATATAAATTAACTCTGGACAAGCTCTTCATGTCGGAAAAAATTGTGCTGGGAACATATTGTCTCTTTTTACTCGCTGATGTAGACCAATAGATACTACATTTATCCAAAATATGAGACGAGGGTGCCATACCTTAAGATCATCGTTTTCCTCCAGTAATTTCTCCATCTCATCCAGAAGGCCCTGGTCTTGCTGTGTCACGGACCCCGCCTCTAGAGACCCAGAGGCGGCGTGTACCTCTGGCTGAGCGGCCTCCTCCCCGTCTGCGGTGCCTGCCTTGGTTTGCATCTTTGCGAGGCTTTTCTTCGGTCGCTTTTTGCAGATGGAATTGAACTTGTCAGTTTAGCTTGTGGGCATCCTTTGCTCCATAAACCCAGGCCTGAGCCGCAACCCCTTAAATTCGCCGGTTATCTATCTCTGCGGCAGGCAGACCTATCTTCTCCCCGCTGCGTTTCTTCGCTGTCTGTCGGAGCAGGCCGGTTTCACGCACCAAAACGTGAAATCGTGTTCCCCTTTGAAAGCAGAAAGGCGCAGGGAGGATAAGCAACGAAGGGAGGGCAAATCGCTCGGGATGTCTCCCCTTATCATCCACAGCATCCGCCCTGTTTGGTCTGACAGAATCGATTTCAGCACCACCATCCGGAGGAACAGCTGCCTGCTCTTGGCTCTCTCGCTCCCTCTCCTTGACAGCTGTCCTCCTCCTCCTCCTCAAACTGGCTTTCGTGTTGGTTTTGATTCTCCCTTGCGTGTCGTAGAAAGAGACACTGTTGAGTTGGTGCTGGTGGTTCGTGTTTGGAGGAGACTTCGGAGATGCTGCTGCTTGCTCTCCTGTCTGCCGGTGAAAATGAGGATACAGCGCCTCTAGCGACAGGGGGCATTTCTGGGCCTTTATCGTTTATAACTTTTTGTATACGTTTAATTTATCTGAGCGTCGCAATGTTAAAAAGCTATAATAAAAGGCGTCCTTTTAGATTAAAGAAGGATATGGTAAACTGTCAATCGGATTTCTTTTTTAATAAGTCTAATATTAGAATGCAGCTGATTCGTCACACGTATAGGCCTACATCCTGGAGGCCTAGCTTCACATTGGGTCTTACAGGAGCAGAATGTCATTGTTTTGAGGGTGAGCTTTTACGTGGTGTTCATTAAATAGGCCAACATGATAAAACGCAACGTAGCCCCAAACGCCTACTGGCCGCTAGATGTCGCTGTTCTACTGGGATGTCCATTCTGGCCTGCATCCTGTTGCCATTTCTGTTGAAAGGGAAGTCTGGCCTATTACAAGGAGAACATATCTTCTCGAACTCATTTAAATGTGCATACACGAACAGTATGTCTAGTTAAAAGCTACCGCTTTGTAAGTCAACATTTAGCCTTGGCTTGCAGATAGGATGGCCTATATGCTGGTGATTTAAAATGTGTTGATATTATATGACGCACAGTTGTTAGTGCGAGTGTTGTTGGCATGGCGATGGTGATTTGAGAGACGGGGTATGGGGGGGGGGGGGGGGGGGGTACCACCGGGCGTGCACGGGCTATATACGGAGACGATGACGTGAGGTGGAGGACAAGGCCTACGTTAACACAGGGAACCTCAACCTATCATCGAGCTATAGTTGGGTCTCTCAGTATGTCTGTCGAAGCGACTGTTGGATCTTCTCCGACAACCGTTCAGCCGATCGACCTCACACGTGGGTTTATTGCCGAGCACCCAAGGAAGTGCTGTGTCGAGTGTAAAGGTGTTTGGATGAGCGGTTCTCGAGAAAGCTGCAAGCAGCAATACCGGATGCTTGCAGCTTGGCCCGCGCCGAACAAGCACGTTTTCAACCGACGTTGCACTTGTATTCAACAACACACTTTTAAAAATGTTAGGAGTGTGAAAAAAAGGGTGGCCGAAAACAATAAAGAAAGTAGATACATGGCCTACAAATGATTTGGGTGCAGCTGTGGAAATTGGTAATATTTTCAATGTAGTTTGGGTATTCCTGATATTTCATGCATCAATAGAAGGACTAGATATTTTTTCTGATTTCTCGGTCAACCCCCTCCTTTCCATCATCCCCTCGTGTATAATCTTAAAAGCCCGCATGTACATCTTGTCGCCACAAGAGAGCGGTCTTAATGCATTTGACAGACTTGGCGCTAGAACACAGCCACCTGTGTGCTCTGCTGTGCCACAGTAGTCTTGCAGAAGGCGCGTCGACAAACGCTGACTGTTTTCACTACCTTGGAGTAGAATGAGCTCCTTAGTCATGTAATTGCTAATGAGATGAGGGAGTGATGGGTCAACTCTGGCTTGTCTCCTGGACTTAACCCCGACAAACTGCCCCAGCCTTTTCCAACTTGATGTCCCTATCTGGACGACAAAAAGGAGGGAGGGGGTTGTGGGGTCGTCCAAAAATCCTCAAATGAACGAATGAAATAAAATATATATTGGTCTATATGTGGGTTGATTTATTTATGATATGCAGTGGGTTTTAAAGTGTGTTCCATCCTAGAAACAGATGAGTTTGGACGTGAGATGATATGGAGAAATGCAGTACAATGCTATGCTACAGCATGGGCCTATAACCAATAATCTAGTCTCTTTATTACAGCCACTACCACCCCGGATTGGTAGAAGGTATTCTATGCTAGAACGCAAGCACCCACACACAAACACAGTCACACACATACACCTGCAGGTTTCCTTGGCACGCATGCATGTTATAGTGAGCTGTGCTAAACGCCTCTGATAGAAAAGCTTTGGCCTGGAGCTGTAATCCTCTTACACCTTGGTCGTATCCTGCATGCATCCTTCTCCACAGACCTCATACCTTTTATTACCCCCCCCCCCCCTCTCTCTCTCTCTCTCTCTCTCTCTCTCATTCTCCCACTTCTTCATCTCTACAGTCTTGATTGGTGTTTTTTTTTTACCTCAATCAACCATCTTTCAAATCCCTTAATTGTACATAAGCTTAACATTTCTGCTCATCTGCAAACCCGGCAGCTATTGGTCTCCTAGTCGTCCCTGGAAGGAGGGATGCCTCTTCTGTGCTCCTTCTCAAAGTTTTCCTCCCTTCCCATGGGTTTTGTCATGTTTTTCCTGGTGTTGTTCCATATTGGGTTTAGGGGGTTGTATATACTGGGACGCCAGTAAAGGCTTAACAGACTTGAATTGGATCTCTCAAAATGGTATAGCACACGGTTTCAGCACCCTCACCAGGGGCTGGGTTTAACCCACCATATGTGGTGGAGCGAGGACATTAGAGGATGTGTGTGTTAAGTTGTTGCCCTCTGGGAATCAGGGCCGCAAAGGTCTCGAAGTTCGGTCCCAAAACTTCTCCAGGCTTTACGTCAGCATTCTCAGAACGAGGAGAGTACCAGAGTTTTTTAGTGTCGAGGGATGAGATGTTGCCGGGCAACGAATCAGGGATTTGAGATGTGGGGTGTCATCATTCTGTGCTGGGGGGGACTGCCACAGGAAGCAGGGTAATGGATCAATGATTGATCATCCATGATTGTGTGGCATTAAGTGAATTCTAATAGGGATGTGGAATGAACCGGGAATCTAGGAGATTAATGGAAATATCTAGTTGCACGGGTTGGGAGTATATGAAGTGGATAGGAATAAATAAGAGTCCTCGAGAACATGATGCATTTCATATTTATAAATAAAGTATAAATACAAATTGTTATTGTATTTATGAAACCCTTTCTCAGCAGGAGAGAGAGCCGGAGCAGATACCCAATGGGAGGTTAGGGAACACGCAAATAAGAGTCCCTGAGAATGGGATGCATTTCAAAATAAGAGCATTTGTAAAACCCTTCCCTCGTAGCGATTTCCGTACAGCGAAAGCCACAGCAGAAGACCGGTGGAAGGTTGTTAGGGGCTCGTCTTCCAGGTGACCTGATTTTCTGGACTAACCATCAGAGTGACGTGGAAATAAGCTCTTTTGCAGCTAAAGCCAATTTAGCCTTTAAGATTAGGGTAGATCTGTCTGGACAGGCCAAAGACACAAGCCAGCTCTCTCTCTATCTCTCTTGTCTGTCTGCCTCTCTCTCCCTATGCTTTAGTAGGAATCTAAACATTTATGGAGGCAACCGGGATAGAAAGGGGAAGGTTATAATTGGGTCCAAGGAAGTGTAGATAATTAATTGTTGGTGGAGCTCATCAAGTCATACAGTTTGTTCAGTACTGAAACACCTGTGATACATATATCTGTATAGACATACAGATACACATAAAAGGGTGTTGGCATCCTCTTTATTGTCATCATGTTTTACACCCAGAAGCTGTGTGTGGGTTGTATTTTAAAAGTTAAACAATGAAAATACAAGTAAAGAAAAACAAGAGAAAAAGCTAATTTTAAGGATCAGGTTTCCGGTCAGTTCTATGTGGCAGTGAGAGAGTGCTGAGGTTAGCTTGACTAGTTTGACTCGTGTGTTTCAGCTAATGTTACCCAGCGAAAAAAAATAAAATGAGGACCAACCGAAAACACGTAATGACAGAAATACCCGCAAATATTCACAATAATACAGAAAAAATATAGAATTCTAATATCCCCTCATGATTTTATTTACGTTTTAATTACGATAGGATGTTTGAATAACCCAAATAATACCAAAGATAAGATATGTTTTATATTTATAATTGCTACCACGACTACATGTAAAAAGGTCCATTTGATACTGCATATGATGGGAAGCATATGGAATCGATGTTGTAATGGTCTGGTGTAGATCTTGTGAGTCTTTCTCTTCGAAAAGAGGCATCTGTTGTGTCTAAGAAGTCATCCAGCAGAATTCCACCTCAACCGCCCAAGACAAGACCAAATCTTGCTCATCGCTGTACACCTTTTGCATTTATTCGAGTTGAATTCATAAAAACTCTTTAGACCGCTAAAAAATAGATCAACATTGACACAACTATATAAACCCTTTCATCCGAAAACAATCACAACACGCCAAGTTAAAGGTTAGCAGTGAGCTTCGGTGTAGAAGGTGAAACAGACGCTGCTTTTTCCTGGACCTGACAACACTCAACAGAACAGAGGCTCTCAGACCGTAGACTACTCATCTATTTGGAGTTCTGGTTGTAAAAAAAAGTGCAGACTGCCCACACTCATAACCCATTGCCCCCTCTCCTCCCTACTCCTGCTCTCCCTACTCCCTACTGCCCCCCCCCCCCCCCACACACACACACACACACACAAGCGCACACACAGACACACCAATAAAACACACACTTCTACCCCTACCCCCCTCCCAATGACCTTTCACCCCGTCGCTCTGACATCACATCCTCCTACCATCTAAGCGATGCCTGCCACCCCCCCCACCCTCAACCCACCTCGCCTACCTTCCTCCGCCTGTTTGACTCTACTGTCCTCCTCTTCCTCCAGTCAGTTTGTCGAGAGCTGCCCACCCCCCCACCCTCGCTCTCTTCCTGACTCCTCTTCCTCCCGTCCTTTTCCACGGATGCGTTTTTTTTTTCACTCTTTCTTCGGACGGCCTTTCCGCAACTTCTTCCCGTTGTCCTGCGGCTCCTCCTCCTCCACCTTGCTGTGGCCGTTGGTCGCCGTGGAGACGCCGTTGGCGACGGGCTTGCGGGCGCCGGCCGGTTTCCTCCGGTAGGCGTGGTAGTAGAAGTTGGCGAAGAGGACGATGAAGGTGACGGCGTAGCCAATCAGGGCCCACTGCATCCAGCTGGGGAACCGGCAGCCGGTGTAGAGGGAGTAGCCGGCGTGGCCGATGGTCACGTGGAACTGGATCTGATCAAACACACACACACACACACACACATACATACACACACACACATAGTGCACACACACGTGCAGGCGCAGGCACAGACACACACACACACACACATACACAAGGGCACACACACAAACACACACACACACACACGCAGGCACACACACACACAAGTGAACACACACACATACACACACAGACACATACACACACACATGCACACACACGTGCAGGCGCACACAAACATACACACACACACGCACACACGTGCACACATGCGTGCAGGCGCAGGGACACAAACACACACACACACAAAAGTACAAGTGCAGGCTCAAGCACACACAGGCACACACACACACACACACCCGCACACACACACACACACACACACACGCACACACACACACACACACACACACACATACACACAAAAACCGGACATGGTTAGTGGACAAACTTTGTAAAGAGTTAGAGACCTCCTCATGTGGTGGCTTTCACGCGAACGTGTGTAACAAACATAAGCATGTAAGAAATTGCATCACATCGTGTTCATTAGAAGAATTAAGTTCTGAATCTGACAAGAAGTGATCAGGGCATCTAAGCGACCCAATTTAGAGCCGTTTATCAAGATAACCGATTATAACTTGATCTCAGTAAATAATCTGTGCAAATAATTTAAACAAACGTATTAGGATGATCTGTATCAGAATGTATCAGAATGACGTTTACGTGGGAAATACAGCAAATATAGTAATAAACTGGGTATTAAATCTTGATAAATTCACAAAATATACCAAGCTTTTGGTTTTATATTAATACTAGTGTGACTAGTAATGAAAAGCACAGTAATGAAAATTGAGGAGGCAGATGAAGAACCAATGAAGAAAAGGTATTTAAATGGATCATCACCATCTGGATGATGGTGAGGTATTTCTTCCACCAGAGGTACTTCTGAATCTGGGGCCCCAGGGCGGCCAGACCATAGTAGCCGTACATGAGCACATGGATGGAGGAGTTGATGCCGGCACCGAAAAAGGCTGTGGATGAAGACGGAAGAGAGTGATGTGCAGCAGCCCCGGTTGGCTGACTGGTCAGTGTGAACGGCCAGTGTGTTAATAGAGCAATACCGTTATTATCAGAATAGGATGAAGAACACAATGAACTCATGAAGGGAGGAGTCACTGTTCAATTCGACATTGCCATCTGACTTTTCTTATCGGTAGTTTATGCATATATGCACACTATGAACATTCAACGGCAAACACGAGCAAGGACACACATATACACACAGACACTCACACACACACACACACACACACACACACACACGTTTACATACTGAAGCACACGCTGTCCGACTCAAATATCATAATTCACTGCTACTTGAAAATACAGACACACATTTACACCTACACTTGACACACACACGCACACACACACACACACACTTACCCTGTCCTCCAGGGACCCACTTCATGCCGATCCACCACAAGATGAACATGGTGCAATGGTGGTAGACGTGGAGGAAGCTGACCTGGTTGAACTTCTTCCTCAGGATGAAGAACACCGTGTCCAGAAACTCCACCCCCTTGGAGATGTAGTACCACCATAGGGCTGACGCTATCTGAAAACCAGAGTACCCCCTATGTTATTAAAGCGGCTAAGATGCTATAGCACTCGGTGTTGGGCCAGGTAGCACCTCGGTTACGGTTTTCAATCAGTCAACTGAGAAGTACTGAATGGTTGGTTGCAGCTAGACGTTTGGCTTCAGGGCAAATAGTCACTGATTTGATTCATAAATTAAACACTGATGTAATTATTTACTATTGAAACAGTCTCTGTTGTGTGGTTCAATTTGTTAGAGTCCTATCCGATGACCAGACACCTCACTGTCAGCATAGGCTTAACCTGGCTCGCTGAGTGGCTACAGTGTCCCTCTCTCATGGTTAAATTCTGCAAGCAGTCACGTAACGCCAATTCAGAAATCGAATCCTCGAAATTGAATTCTGCATGTCAGACAACTTTCTTCGGTCTGAAGACAACCCCAGGCAACAGCTGCTGTTGAACATACAGAGCCTTAGTCAGCCAACCAAGCAAATATATCTTGATTATTTCAGTTGAGCGCATAAAATGAACCCCAATACAAATAGGCATTATATTGAATTGACAGTATAATGTCTTATCCAAACAGCAGTCTTCATTACACCCGCATATGAACATGCATGACTAAACCCTCAATGTGTCTATCCATTTTTACATTAATAGTGTTTCTCCACAACATATGCTATGGGTTTTTAAACATAGCACATTGATGGAGAGCCAAGTCTAGTAAACCAATTGGAAGACAGCCGGTCGCTATCCCGTGCCTGACACCCCCCCCCCCCCCCCCCCCCCCCCCCCCCCCGATGTGACCTGTTGTACACCATGGCTTTTTAAGCCGTGGTTCCTCTCCTCTACTGCCATCCTGTTGGCAGAGCCAGTGGCTAGAGATTAGGGGTGGAGTATTAAAGTGGTAAGAGGACTAACCCCACCCTTCATGCTCATAGGCCACACCCGTTTGATAATGGAAGCCCTAAAATATTCTAAATCCCTGGAGGATCCCTTTTGAACACACATACACACACACACACACACACACACACACACACAACCACACACACCCCACACCTACACCCACACACAGACACAGAGACACACACACACACACACAAAACACACACACACACACACACACACACACAACACACACACACACACACAACACACACACACACACACACACAGACACACACCAACACACTGCAGTAATAGGGATCTTCTTAACCTCAACAATAGGATTAAAGAATAATTTACACCAGAGATTTAGGAAATTGTAGCGAGACTCCCCACTCCTTGTCACCATCAGAACATTGTTCTGTTTCAATCCTGAAAGTTGGGTTGAATTATGATTAGGCATTGAGTTCTTTTTAGTAAGGGATATTTACTATTTACTATTTTACTATTCACTCTTTGTTGCACGTACATGTGATTAATGAACACGTATCTTGCTCATGGACGTCTTGCAAGAGTGTGTATAAGGTTCAGGGGGTTCAAACCCAGAACCCACCAGCTGGGATTTCACCCCGCTAACCTTAACTAGTAAGATTATGTGTTGCGGTAGTAATCTTAACTAATCCTGCCTCCTCATGCCTCATGTCATTGATGCATATGCGTGTATGTGTGTATGTGTTCACCCACCCTGACTTCATTTTCATCCTCAGAGTAGTTGACGGGCTGGCAGAGGTAGCTGTACCCGGCCGCTCTGGAGGCTATCAGGAGCTGAGGAACCAGAGAAGAACAGGAGACGTCAGAGCACAAACAAGGGGTCGGCTAATGGCAGGTCCATTCAAGCCATAGTTGTGCCGTGTGGATACATTGTAATGAATTGCAATGTGGTGACGCGATGAGGACAAGGGTGTGACTATGGGACTACATGACCCCGCCCGCTTAACATTGGATTGGGCTTTTTTTGGACACTCAAATCAGCCACATTTTTGGAAATGTGGCTGTATACGTTTATTGGAAAATTGTCAATCAAAAAACGGGTGTGATCTGGGGCTAAATGAGTCTGGACATGACGCAGAACGGAGAGGATGCTGTTCATTGTAATGGAAATGTCCATGAGAAATGTTGTTGGACAAATAGATTTATGAATAATAGATATATGGGTCATTCATATATCAATTTGTCTTTTTTTTTCACGCCAAGATGTTGCTTTATTCATCCACTTGATTGACAGATTATGTTCTGCAGTCAATCATATCTCCTGAGTAATGTTGAACATCAATACACACCAAACACACGCGCATGTCCATTCCTCAAATGTACGGTGTGTTGAGAGTGAGACCATCGTGAGATCATCAAGGTTAAAAAAATGATAGGAGCAATCAGTGCTCAGGGAGGGAGATTCACTTTGCGTCGCAATCTGCCCAAAAAAAAAAATGGCATGCCCAAGGAAGTGTAGCTATCTACAGACCAACCCAAACAGCTTTTATCCAAAATGCACACATTAGGCGCCATACCTCTTTGGCGATATAGAAGTTGAGGACCACCATGCTGAAGTTGTAGACTATAAGGCTCTTCCTAAGGACGAATGGCTGCCGGTCCCTCATGTATCTAGGTCCCGCCCACAGGAAGAGCAGGTACAGGCAGCTGATGGCCAGAGTGGGGAGGGGCGATGACATCATTGGCCATTTTTCGACCCTTTTGTCTGCGGGGAGAGAGGGGGTTACAGTGTGTCAACATCAAAATGGGTCCTATTTGAAGAAAGGGCTATGAGGAATCCCTGTTGTTGTTTTATAGGCTATAACGTACAATGTTATATGCTGACCACAATGCTAGGTGCTGGAACATATGTTCAAGGCGGTTAATAATACTGAAGACGCGTGACTCCTCATTGCAAAGCAATACAATACCGGTCGCTATCCCGTGCCTGACACAAGTATAAGGTAGCATTGGAAAAACTAGGCCAGCCATGTTCGGTTTACAGAGAATCAAATATGACGATAGGTTACATGATGATAGTTTTTTACAACTAAAGTGAACCTGCTATACATCCATGACTATAGTATACACACTATCTTGTATGACTTGTATGTTTACCTGATATAGTAAGGCTCCATTTGTAGAATTCTACAGAGTCATTCACAAAATGTGCTGCAACTTCCATCTTGATTACACTGCAGAGAAAAATAAAGGATGAAAGAGCAAGAGAGAAGGAAAGAGAAAGAGGGGGTTAGAGCCAATCATCAAAAGATCTTGAGGGTTCCCGGATAGTGTGTGTGTGTGTGTGTGTGTGTGTGTGTGTGTGTGTGTGTGTGTGTGTGTGTGTGTGTGTGTGTGTGTGTGTGCGTGTATGTGTGTGTGTCTGTGTGTCTGTATCTATGTGTCTGTGTCCACTAACATTGAGTCCTACTATGCAATCACCGCTCACTCTCCTACTCTAAAAACGGTGGCAGTGTGGGCAAGTGTAGGTCATCATTATTAAAGGGGGAGTATAATTAGCCTCCTGAGGATACTCCAAGATCTCCTGCTTCTTGTACGCTTTCATCTCATCGCCGCTGCCTACAACCTGCGACTATAGCAGATGGATGGCGACGTTGAACCGCACACATCTTGCAAAATAGGTTTCTGTTGATCCTGGCCACTAACAGTCAGTCGCACGGGTTAATGCACGGCATGTGATACTTATGAAGAGGGGAGGAATGGTGATATTGAGTAATGACATTAGTCGCTCTGTAATTACAACCAACATTATTAAGTGAAAGCAGAGAGAGCAAGAGAGAGCAAAAGAGAGCAAGGGGGCTGGGGAGCGAGAAAGAGGGAGAGAGAGAGAGAGAGAGAGAGCGAGGATGGACGGAGGGAGGGAGAAAGAGAGGGGTGGATGGATGGAGAGAGGGGGAGAAAGAGAGGGGTGGAGGGCGCCAGAGAGAGGGTGGATGGAGGGAGAGAGGGAGAAAGAGAGGGAGAGAAAGAGAGAGATAGAGAGAGAGAAAAGTGGTCAGATAAAGGGAGCCTATGTGAGAGGCTTAAAGGACTAAATTGGCCTGATCAGTCCCTGTGTGTATCAATCTATTATTAATTCAGAACAAACATCTCAGTTCTTCGCTCAATTATTGATGGTGTTTTTGTAGCTCGTCCACCAGATGCCAGACTCACAACGTCACTCATCAAACTTTTTTAACATAGCTTTGGAGTGAGCACTGAAATTCTTTTCAAGAACTTAAAACAACACCCCTTCTCTCCCTATCTCTCTCTCTGAAACACCCTTTCCCCCCCCCCCCCCCCCACACACACACACATACACACACACACACACACACACACACACACACACAGGCGCTCGGACATCCGGGGTGTAGAATGTGTTCCGATTTGTTTCCTGTACCTAGGGTGAAAAAGATATAGACAGCGTGGAGGGGTGAACCGCTCACTGTATAACGGTTTGGCCACGGGCGCCCCACTGGAAACATGCGCGAACACACAAAGAGCTGGTACCGTATGCGTCAGCAGGTTTCGCGCGAAGCGGTCAAAAGAGGCTTAAACTCAATTCAATGTACAAGCTTAGGTCTAAGTAGGCTGCAAATGTGGCGCGACCCGAACTCGCAATGCGCTACGTCCAATATGATAAATAACGCACATATTCGGTAGGCCTAGTCATTGCTCGGAAAACCATGCAGCCATGGTCAGGGGAAAAACTGTCAATAATGAATGCAAAGCTAGAGAACACACTGAAATATAAATACAATATAAGACTAGTTAATCTTCACTTAAGGCAAGGATCCTCACAGAAAAAAACGAGAGAAAAAAAACAAAACCCGTTCGCTCTCAGAGAAGGGGAGCGCGGCGGTGGGTGTATGTGCGCGTCGCCATCACACGCTAAAGGGAGAGGACGAGGACGGAACTTGTTCTATCGACAGTTAGGAAATACAAACATAAACAGCAGGCTAGGTTTGGATGTAGTCTTAAGGTGTAATAGTTATTAGAACAGGCCTATATGTTATTTGGCAGGTTTATTGAACTGAAAAGGACACGGGGAAACGATTACACCCAGAGGATCAGCTACACGTGAATCCACCCCCAACAGATGAATGAGAAGAGCCTCCGGTCAACATTAAACCTAACACACAATTCAATTAAACTTTGATGGAAAAAGGCGTGTACGTACCTCCGCGCTACTCAAAAGCCTGTAATGACATCCGGTGCAATATGATTCCCACTGTTCAGTCACCGTGTTCAGTCAACTTTTGTATTATATCTCTAAAAATAGATTATGTCATACACCACAGCATGTAGCCTGCAAGCAGACATCAAATGCTGATTTTGGCAAAACAACTCTGCAAGGCAAGAAGAATTACATCTATGTTAAGATATTGCATATGGTCCTGGCCGGCCAAACAAGAACATCATCTCCAGCCACCTCCTAGATACCGTAAAGCCATGTGGCTTTGCGCATGCGCAGTTGGCACCGTTGCCTTCGTTTCCACGCGGGCAGAGCCGCAAGCTGATCGCTTTGTCTGACTGATATCATGTACCTCATCTGTATGCAACCCTCTTAGCGAATACATTGTTATGTCTCTATAGTTACATGTTAAGTGTGTGTGTGTGTGTGTGTCCGTGTATGCGTGTGTGTGTGTGTGTGTGTGTGTGTGTGTGTGTGTGTGTGTGTGTGTGTGTGTGTGTGTGTGTTTGCGTTGCGAACTGCGTTGTGAATTTCGATGCAAATAGATTTTATTGTCAATGGCGTTTTCTCCTACATATATAGCCAGCTATTTCTTAATAGGCCAGTAATTGGAAAAACGTGGATAATGTGTGTTATTGGAGACAAGCAGATGGTCGCAGTGTATGGAGTTTCTCACTAGATGGCGCTGTTGTCCTGTTAAGGGGTATATGACCTACTCGGACTGCACTGCTTTGTAAACCACCTGTTCTGCTTTCTCAGACGGCCTTTTGACATAAATAATATAACTTGTATTCATTATCCCTTTACCATATTTAAATCATCATTATTAAGAAATGCTTTTTACAGAATAAAACATAGATTGGATGAAATAAAACATAAAATAAATTTTATATATATATATATATATATATATATATATATATATATATATCCATTATCTATTCTATTCTTCATTCACAAATCCACCCATCGGTAAAACACATTTAAAACGTAATAAGCTGACGGTTTAATTTAAGGCTCCCCACTGCCCCCTAAAGGCAAAGTCCACAATATATGTCTGACTCCTGAATTCTGGCTACATTGTACACATCTTTTTTTTTTACCAGATTATGCGAATTTGTAGCAGCTTACTTTTGACCAAGATATCAGTTTTTGTTTTTGCCAGTTACAATGAATTTGACTGACGTTACATAGGCCTTTGGATGTGTTTTGGTTTCCAGGCAATTATGGTCATCCCATTCCCTTTCTGGTCTGCTGCGATTGGCGTGAAACCCATGAACAAGAATGGGTTTTGGAAAGAAACACTGGGAACTGGATCATTTAGCAAAGGAGAGAGAGTATGAGAGACCGAGTAAGGGAGAGGGGGAGATGATGAGAGCTAGAGAGAGAGGAAGAGGGAGAGATGATGAGAACGAGAGAAAGAGAGAGATAGAGAAAGAGAGAGGGAAAGAGAGGGAGGAAGATAGCTCATATAAGAGAAGATGAGCGAGAGAGTCAGAGAGAGAGAATGCTCATGCAGCCAAAGTCCGTCTGCAAGATGAAGCAGTGTCGTGTTTTGTTCAAGAGGGAAAATACCACCATAAACACCACTGGAAGGTCCAACTCTGGAGGTGCTGCTCTGAGTGTGAAACCCGCCCTGAGAGCCATCCAACATGTTGACTGAGTTCGAATGTCTCCCTCTAAACAACACTGACAGCTGCGGGGGAAACAGAGCATATCTACCGTGTAGAAAGAAGAAGACGGAGAAAGAGAAGAAAAAACGTTGTAAAAGCCGTCTGAATTTGCAGATTGGCGTTTGGATTCTTTTTTTTAAAGCGCAGGTTTTGGCTTGGGATGGAATGCTCTTCCAAGGGCAGCACCTGGTACATTCAAATTAAACGAGGGAGAAATCCCCCCCCCCCCCCCCCCCCCCCCCGGTCTCCAGGCGTCCCCGCTGACGTTTACAGAGCACTCCTCCAGACCGGGACCCGCTTGAGGGGCCGGGAGGCCAGGTCCAACTGGAGGCTCCTTCACTCTCCACGGCCAAGGACCCAGGCACTGACAAAGACAAAGGGGAGAAGGTGTGTCTGTGTGTGTGTGTGTGTGTGTGTGTGTGTGTGTGTGTGTGTGTGTCTGCTTGTGTGTGTGTGTGTGTTTGTGTGTCTGCGTGTGTGTTTTCATGTGTGTGTCTATGTGTGTGCATGTCTGTGTTTCTTCGTGAGTGTGTGTGTGTTTGCACGTGTGCATGTGTGCGTCTGTGTGTGGGGTTTGTGTACGTGTGACTGTGTCTGCATGTGTGTGTCTGTGTCTGTGTGAGTTTGTGTGTGCTTATCTGTGTGTCTGTGTGTGTGTGTGTGTCTGTGTGTGAGAGAGAGAGAATGATAGAGAATAAGACTGTGAGTGAGTTTCATTGCATGAGGCAGTTTACAGTATATGCCTATATTTGTACGAACCACTCTCTTTCAGGCATACACACACACACACCACACACCACACGCAAACACAAACACACACAAACACACAGACACACACAAACACACAGACACACACACCAAACACCAACATACACACACCTACACACACACACACACACACACACATACACACACACACACACACACACACACACACACACACACACCACACACAAACACACACACACACACATACATTCTGTGAATTCAGGTCCGGATTGAGATGACTTTGAGTCTGTGTGGTCCAGCTTCCACCTCGGCTTGGCCAATCCAGAGCATGGCAAACAGAGCAAGCAAGGGAAAGGGAGTGGCCATCCCATAATTAGACACATCATAACCGTGCCAAACATGCCAACCTGTAGTCCTGCAACCAATGGCAACCACATGAGGGCACCTGTTCAAAGCCAGTGCGGAAGGTGGTGCGGACGAGTGCAGGCGGTGGGCTTAATGGCCAGGCTAAAACGAACCGGGCTCAGCCACCAGTTTGACATGATTCAATGTGGAACATTTGGTGTAAGGTGGATGTGTTGATTTAGTCAAGACAGTTGGTGCCACTGAGCATGGGATTTGGACTGAGAATTAGATGAAAATGTAACCGAGTGCCAAGCAAAATAGTTTTAGAATTTAAGGAAACCTAAGATGGAAAATAATTTGAGAAACAGGGATAATATTTATGTTGCAGTTAAAGTGGTCATACCATAAATTTAGTTTTCATAATAATTTAATTTCAAGGTCCTTCTACAATAGGATTATATTTTTTTTATGTTAAAATACATTATTCATACTGTTCATTGCTGCAGAACCACGTACGTTTTCGAGCTGCGGTTGATATTGCATCTAAAATTCAGGCCGAACAATCGTATTGACCCAAAACACCATAAAAACCAAGAGTAGAGCAGGACATTCATAGTGGTGGGTAATTATGTTCTAGCTTTCTAATATTTCGTGAGGGATGTCACAATGTCACAGGAGTATGTTCTGACTGTAATTGAGCTGTTTCAGGCAGTTCAGGAGAGGTGTTTTCTGTGGCAGTAGGGGACTTCATTTGGCATAGACTTTGAGCTTTGTAGCTTGGCAGGCCTTATACATGAATAAACAAGCTATTTCACACACTAAAGCAGGGGTGTCCAAACTTTTTTCACTGAGGGCCACATACAGAGAAATCTACGAAGGGCCGGGCCACTTGGCAAAAATAACACAATTTTAACCATATGAAACCACATAACTTGATGCCTTTATATCTTATATATCGTTGTTGTGCCCTTTAAACTCCTCAGATCAAGCAGCTTCTCTGTAGTGAAAAAGTTGTCGTCAACTTCCCGCAAAAATATCAATAGCTGAGCGGTGTCGGTGGCATCTCTGCTCTCTTCGCATGCAATTGAATAAAAATCCAAAGCACAGGCTTTTTCCAACACTTGGTGTCTTACGTTTGCTGATAGGTCTTCAATTCTCCACACAACTGTGTTCCTGGACATGCTAACATTGTTAAATTCCTGCATTTTCTCAGGGCACATTATTTCAGCAACTTTTGTGAGACACTGCTTTACAAATTCATCTACCTCATAGCTCGCCATTGTGGCGCTTTCTTGTGTTTTGTTGGCCCGGCTAAAAAACTGTTCTAAAAAACTGAGTTTGCAGGCTTGCTGCTATCTGTATGACTTTAATTTGTTGCTCTGCACCAGTATAGGACACGTAGCTGCTCTGATGTTTAGTTTCATAGTGTCTTCGTAAATTGTAATCCTTCATCACACTTTCCTTGCAAAATAAACAGACACACTTCCCCTTGACTTCTGTGAAGAAGTATTAATTTTCCCACCGTGGCTGGAATTTTCTGCACTCACTTTGGATCTTCGGTTTCTTTGGTTCTGCCATCTTTTCTCACTGGCGGGAACATTTTTCGTTGATTGCTCTTTTAATGGGAAGTCGCCTCACTTGTTCGAACAGTAGCTCCACCTAGTGGGTTAACTAAGAAATGCAATAAAGTCAAGCAAAAAAATAAAAAATTAAAAGGGCCATATTACATTATATTCTTAAAATGTGCCGCGGGCCAATCAATCAGTTTTGACACCCCTGCACTAGTGGGTCAACTAAGAAATGCAATAAAGTCAAGCAAAAATATAAATGAATAAAAATAAAAATTAAAAGGGCCATATTACATTATATTTTTAAAATGTGCTGCGGGCCAATCAAAAGTGGGCCGCGGGCCACAGTTGGCCCGCCGTCCGTAGTTTGGACACCCCTGCAGTAAAGGAAAGGGAAAAAAACCCAAAGCATAATATGACCCCTTAAATGTCTAAACTCAGGATGGTCAATGGGAGAAAGAATACAGTTGGTGCTGTAATACACCCCATCTTTCTAATCTTAACTTCTAACAACAGAGTGAAAGCACATTTTTATTTTATGTGTATTCGATTACAGTGTATGCTCTAATAATACTTCAATATCCGGCTCATGCTGGATTATGTCTGTTATGCTTCCACATTGTTTTGATTGCTGGGTTGGAAAGCATTGGTAACATTTTGAGACCTTATAAAAAAGTGGTTATGGCAGAATTGCCAAATAGCCAGGCTTTTCTGTCTGTTATTGGGCATGTATATGCTTGTGAATGCATGCTTGCGTGTGTACGTGTGTGTGTGTGAGTGTCTGTCTGTCTGTCTGTCTGTCTGCCTGTGTGTGTGTGTGTGTGTGTGTGTGTGTGTGTGCATGCGCGCGTGTGCATGCGTGCCTGCGTGCGGTCGTGTGTGTGTGTGTGTGTGTGTGTGTGTGCGCCTTTAACACTTCATCTTGTTTCCTGGTTTACAGTTTGGATTCATTTTCTAAAGGTTCCTTTTAAATTGCCTCGTTATGAAATTGCTACTTCCTTTTTTCTGATTTTCTTTTCAATTTTTTTCCTTTTTACCCCATCTGCCAGTGCCATTTCCGAGCATGTGAGCGAAAGCAGTCGTCTCCGGGGCCCAGAGGGAATTCATCAGAGATATATGAATGTATGATTTATGCTGGGGCACACTGCACAAACCGCAGAAGGTGTGTGAAGGAAGTTTCATACTGTAGGGCGCATTCACAGCCCACCACCTGGGACACGCCACTTTCCACATACCTCCCGACCAGAGCAGAGCAGGGCTCCTGAAAAGCCTTTCGGGAGGTAACTCTCATTCCAGCTCCTCAACAGGACCCCTTCATTCACACGCAGAGACATGCAGAGTGTCTGCTACTTGTGATAGCCACAACACTCATAATAGTCTGTAACCAACAGGAAGAAGAACCAAAATCGTTTTAATAGTCGTTGTAGTCATGCTAGCCGTAAAAGGTTTAAAGCTAACTCAAAAGGCACAATAAGTCACAAAACATAGCAGAAAGACGCCGAAAATCCCAAATATCCGAAAATCCCTGTTAATCAGTATAGTTAAGACTGTTATTACAGCTTGCAGTCAGAAGAGATCGATGCAGGCAGCGTAACTGGAAGAGCTCTGTGATCCAGCTGCCTCAATGTCATGTTTTGAGAGCTACAAAAGGTATCCACTGAAACACCCAAGGAGAGTGTCCACATCATAGTCTACACTCCTCCTTCTCTGCATACACATTGAAACGCGTATTAAACACGCGTCAAATACATGCATCAATGCCTTTGCCAGGGGGTGATTATGTTGAGCACTGTCATGTGGGAGAAAGGGGGGATATTTCCACCTTAATACAGTCAAGATGTGTCAACATGAGTCCTGCCTCTCTGACAGCATGTGCAGTCCGGAAATAACCGGCTTTTGCGGAATCGTCTGTCAGTCTGTATATGTAGCATATTCAATATAAACTAGAACAAAAGAATCCAACTTCTCCACGGTTCAGTAGCTGTTGAGTGACCCTAACGAGGCCAGCTGTGAACCATTTTAAAAACCAAAGGTCCAGATCATTGTTTTGCTTTCGGGGGGTGGTGGGTGGGGCTGGAGCCAAGAGGCAGGAAGCAGCGCTGTGGTGGAGACGGTTTGGTCAGCATGACTCACCGCTGGTGGAAAATGGGTCAAATGCATACTTATGGACACGAAAACGTCAACGCAGCACACATTACGATCAATACGTGGGGCCTGGTCCACGGAACCACCGACTTGCACTAAAAACCCACCGGCATCCACCACCCAGTGGGCTTCACCAACTGGTGGTGGTGGTCCATTCATCATCCTACATCCGTGTGATGTCACCGTAGGATGTAGGGTCGATTCAAGTGAGTGACTCAGTGTGTGTGTCATGGCTGCCGTGATGTGGGTTACGGTCACAGCTTGTACCCTTTTGAGGTTTACTTACTAAGGCCCCCATTAACGCAGGGTTTTAAGTCGACTCACGCAAAGGAATAAAGGCGCACACACAGGCACACGCATGAAACACACGCACACACACATGCATGCAAGCAAACACAGACACAATCACGCGCACATGCACACAGACACTTACAGCGACCTGACTTGTCCTCGTTTGGCCTTTGTGGGGGGTGGGGTGCTCCACTGTTTTAGTGGCCCAATAAAGTGTCCACATGAAGAAAGTATCTCAGCACACAGCTGATGTCAGAGAGGGCTGCCTCAGTTTAGCGTGAGTTCATGTGGCTCTCGTTTGGCAGTAATAGGAGTCTGGTCTTAAAGATTTAGTGTGTTCTGTTCTGTTCCTCCTTCTATTCAATCCAATGTTAAGCTCTCACTCTGTTTCTCCCATTTCTTCTCTTGCTCCTTTCCACTATTGTTGTTTCCTTGTTTCCTGTGTGAAGCACTTAGTACTGCAGTTAAGCACAGATCGACACTATATAATTAGGGCTGGATGGATCGGTTGATAGACGTATTGATCAATTCTGTGCCTCTTGCTTTGTAATGTTTAACCCTTATCTCCTCTTGCTAACAGGCTACATTTTTTAATGATTTCTGCAGAGGGTTTTATTCCAACCAGACCTCTGCCGTCCTTCACTGACTGACTGTCAATCCCCAGGGTTCACATTACTGGTGTAGAAATGGATTTTAAGATATTACTTTCATTTGCAAGGGTTTACACATAAAAGGATTATATCGTGATTGACTTGTGATTTCAATAAAAAACTCTTCATGAGGAAGTATACCCAGTTCTAATTGATGAAACATTTTAGAATGATGTATTTAATGCACACATACACACACGCGCAACGAACAAGAGATTCTCAGTGGAAAGTATAGCCGTTTACTTCATTTACTGCAACACAACACAGCGGAACACAACAAGTAGAGATGTCTTCGATCACGATAGATCTAGTAGAATCATAGACACAGCTCTAGGGAGGTAATTTAACCTAACTCAAACCAAAACCAGCTTTTGAAACTCTAGATCGTAGGGCTGTCCTGTGCCAAGAGTGTCTGTATGTGACCGGGACTTCAGCTTGTTGAGAATAACAAGCAGCTCCATAACTTGGCGCATGGGGATTTTGTTCCTTCCAGTCATGACAAACGGGGCAAGGCACACCGAGAAGAAGATGAAGAACTGAGGTCCTCCTCCCAGCTGACCCAGAGCACGCGTTCACTCTGTTTGGGCCTCGCGAACCGGTTCACCCAGCAGCAGCAGTGTGGACCGCGTTACCCATGAGGAATAATATTTGGGAATAAAATGTGTGTTTGAATGTGCAATTAAACAGATAGCAGGAACTGTCTCACTGGGGCAGGAGAAATCAGGTTTCAAGAACACAGAGGAAAAACGAACAATGTCCTTAACTGTTTCTTTTTAAAGGGGCCAGCAGGCCTTTATATTTTCCGTGGAAAGCAGACAACAGGGCAAGCCCGACCTGCCAGTGAGACTATTATGGAATATGGACAGAGTTCTGATGGTTTTGGAAGCATTTCTCTCGAAGAAAATCTGTCTGCTGTGTTTATTCCATCCTTGAATTCAAATATAAATGTAATGCCTCAAACAAATAAAGTGCTCTGGTGAGAATAGAAGGGACATTCCTCTATTTCTCCACCATTCCTTTTTGTTTGTGCTCCATGTCTAACAGGGTTTTTCCAAGGGTTGGGCTAAATTATCACATCCATGGCTCGCTGTAAATTCAGTTAAGCTAAAGTTAAGTCATTTGTGTTTAGTCTTCAAACCATGCCAAATTAATTGTTGGATCCCGAAACGATGGCTTTAGAGTGTAAGTCAACCCTCTGTTTCAGCTCTTACTCGAATCACAACCTGAATTTTGGAGCAGAGTCCAAGGTTCATAATCTCATCGGGTCGGCGGTGCTGACAGAAACAAAAAGAAGCTTGCACATGTTTTCTAGTGACGGTGACACGTTAAAGCAAGATAACAACATTTGGGATTCACTGCAGCGAACCCCAAAAGATACCCGTTGATATCCAAGCTAACATCCGTACCTCATTGGGCCACATATTTGTAGGGCTAACACCAGTCCTTAATAGCTTGTTCTGAGTGGTCAACACAACACCCTATACAGTTGTATGGGTTGGAAATAAGATCAGACCCTACAAGCATGGCCTCTTTTCCATTCCACCCAAGCCAAGATAGACTGAAGGTTTACCTGGGTCAATTAGAACCTGTGGCGTGGCTTATTTACCATTCCGCTCATTACCAATATCAACTGAATACCAATACAGTATCTTCCTGCCTGGGAGAAGGTCGCTGCCCCTGGTCTGGCCAGGTATAAACGGCTACGGCTACGGCTACGGCTATGGCTACGGCTACGGTGGCTGCTTAATCCACTGTTCCACGGGAGCGCCAAGCTTCTCAGCGCTGTCGCGTTCTGTTAGTGCTAATCTGGCCTGGATACTCTTGCCAGTGGTCTGACCCACTGCCTGTGACCCTATCTAGCAGAGAGACCCAGAGAGCACTCTCACTTACACACTTACATTATACCGGAGGTTATGGGTGCTATTGTTCATGCCCAACGGCAGGAATGATTCTGATTGGTCAGTAACATTCCTAGGGTGTGAATTATATTTTAAATAACTGGACACCACTACATTTCAAGGCACTACATCTCTCATATTAACAACAATGGTCGATTTCCGCAAATTAAATTGATTCAAAAACAATAATGTTACAGATGAAGAAGGTAACTCAAATTATGGTTGGTTCCTGTGATATGATGAAACAACTTTTAATGTTCTGCGGTATCTTTGTTTCGGGCTAGGTGTGACTCGGAGAATGTTCAACACGTGGTTTATTCAGAGACACAAGGTTAACCAGCTTGCACTCTGGAGGTGGTTCATGAGGCATTTCCCGCGAACAGGTCAAATTCAGTCTATATTGGTAATGGGTGGAATGGTAAATAAGCCGTGCCCACAGGTTCTAATTGACCCAGTTAAACCTTCGGTCTATCAGAACTGGGTCAAAGTGCTCCTCCGCTTTCAGTCGATCTTGGCATGGGTGTAATGGTAAAGAGGCAATGCTTGTAGGGTCTGACTAGGGTCGGACTGGTGTTAGCCCTACAAATATGCGTCAGGTATAACCGATACTTTGACAGTATCTTCCACAAATCAAAAGCCTCTCCACCAATCGGCTGGCCTCCTTGTATCTCCTCACCTCCTCATTCATCAGACTACACACAGCACTCCTCTCCCCTCACCTTGCTGCCCTTCCACTGCAGCGCTGCTCGCCTGACAGCCTGTAGACAAACTGGAAGAATGTTTACATTGAACGAGGATGTCCATGTAGGAAGGTGTGGAGGGAAGACACCCAGTGTGGGAGAGAGAGAGAGAGAGAGAGAGAGAGAGAGAGAGAGAGAGAGAGCCCGTACAGAAATCGAATGTGAGAGTGACACTTTTTTTTGGAGTGTAAGTTAGTGTATGTGTTTGCTCATTTGTGTTTTTGTGTCAATATGTGAATACAGACAGTGAAAGAGGCATGGAAGCATTCATATTGGGTGAGATGAATAACTATCAGTATCACTGAATAATATCAATATATACCGCCCGTAAAATATATATACAATACAAATATATATGTACCGAGTTTTTGACTGTATCTACTTTGACATCTGCTTGTATCAGTGTGCGATACTTGATATCTGCCCATAAAAAGGGGTGTTACAAAGCAGGCATGCAATGAATCAACAACCTTATCTATAGGCATTTGAAATCCTGTCGTTGTGGTGTACTATTTTATCAGTCATTGAATTATATCTCTATGTCATACGCAATTTCATATAAATATTGTGTCTCCATGGTAGTTGTTGGTTAGAAAATTATTATCACAATCAGATGCATCGCTTTGGGACTGTTTTCCCAAACCACGGGTTCAGGAGTCAACCTGGGGGGGGGGCTCTGATTTAACCTGATTTATCATGTAAGATTGCTGATTCATAAGCCATATGATACATTTTCTGAGGTACATTTTGTATTACCCTTGTTTGCTCATGATCAGTGCTACTGGGGCTACAGGAACAAAAGTGATAGAGTCCAAAATGAATGCAGACTCAGGAAATGTTACAAAGGGTCTTTAATAAAGAAAAGGATTTAAAAAAAGATCAGGTCATGATAAATTGAACAAACCAACCAGGGAACCAAGGAGGTGAACTTGCGATTATCTGGGGAGAGACTGATCAGGGAAAGAGGTAAAGTGGGGGAGATTGACAAAGAGGCTCAGGTGAGGGGAATGAAGTGATGGCCGATGGGAGTGGCAGGATATGGGATGCGAGGGGGAAAATGGAAGGACATCTGGTGTACAGGTGGAAAACGAATACTAAGTAACAGAAATACCCGGAGACGAGACCATGACATTTCTGAAGGGGGAAGCTCCTTCATATATGAATAGCCTGCTGAATCATAACCACGGCCAACTACTTTCCATCACAGGGACATTGGTATGACGGGCAGATAGTGGGATAATGGAGAGATGCCATATGCATATAAGAAGCTCAGGAGCTCAGCTCAGCAGAATATTCAAAATCGGGTCACGGGCCAAGAAGCCTTGCCTCATGCTCAACATACAGTTGGGCAGAACAACATCCCCAGTCTGGGCTCCAGTTCTCCCATAAAGCGCACTGGTGTGTGTGGTGGCAGGAAAAATGGAACCACATTGAAACATTGGGGTCTGTTTTACATTTACTTTGGTAAGACAACAGGGTTTTGGCACTGAAGGCGTATAGTCTTGTTGGGTTTCTTGTGCTCCGCAGTATTTATTGTGTCCTGTTTTTGGTGAAGTATTTATCAAGGACTGCCAGGTTGTTTAAGAGCTGCTAAACATTTGGTTGAATATTGACTGACTTGTGAGCATGACTTTCCACTGCGTTAACAAGTTTTCCAGGATGTAGAATGTAGACGGATTTCAAAACATATTTTAAATTATGTTTTGGTCTGTACTGAAAGCAATAACATACACTATCATGTTGGAACTTGCATGACAGTATGTTAACTGTGTGTGTGTGTGTGTGTGTGTGTGTGTGTCTGTGTGTGGGTGTGTGTGTGTGTGTGTGTGTGTGTGTGTGTGTGTGTGTGTGTGTGTGTGTGTGTGCGTTCGTTCTATAGATAGTTGCATTTTATGCTTTGTGGAAATAAAACTGTTCTCTCATACATATTCTCCTTTTGAAATCGGTCCCAAATCAGATAATGATAGACCAAATTCAAAGCATGTAATTTTAAAACACTCAATTGAACTGTGCCATGTGTTTTTATTTTTTTGGTATTCTAATTGATGCTTTCAAGGCCAGGAAACCAAATTCTCTGTAGTGGATAGCATTATGTGGGGACACTTCGGTGTCTCCTTCATGCCACAATCAGCGTTCCGTAGGTAGTCATCTTATTTAGATTTAAAGAACAACATCTTGAACAGGCAAACATCTTCGTAAGTTTCCAAAAGCCTGCCTTGTCCTTTGGCGGTCTCTCCTAATATGTAATGCTGGTCAATTCAGTAGACATAATATAAATGGAATTGAATGAATATTCAACTGTGGTGTCGGCCATACTGTACACATTTCAAACAAGGTCAAACAAGGAAAAATGGAAAAATGTTGATAAATTGTTGCAAGATGGCTGTAATTGTCATACTCAGCGAAGCACTTACAAGGTGATGAGGCTTCAAAAAGAGCCATGACTTCCCCTCACTTAAATGGTTTTGTTCCATTAGACATCCAGTCAATCTGAAGAAATTGTATGTGGCCGACCCAATGTTATTGTATTACTCACAAATAATTATTTAAGGTCACCAAAATTAACATGATGGATGGCAGTGTAAACCAATTGAATAACGCAACAAAATCCAAGAACACAGACAGGATAGGGTGAATGAAACAAACAAACAAATGTGCAAGCCCCCACACACACCCACACACAAACACACACACACACACACACACACACACACAACCGAGACTCTCACTCTGTCCCCCATTATGTTTAACCAGGCAGGTCTGATGTTGTTAGATGGTACCATTTTTAAAATGGTACTGCCGCCACTGTCATGGGTCTTGATAAGCTTGTATTTAGCTGAGTCATCTTACAGCTGCCAGCTCAGTCCCACCATGAGTGAAATATTGCTGACTCACCAGAAGCAGACATCTTCCCCAACTGGGTATGAGCAATTGAGTTGACCTTTGAATTGACCCCCACTTTGCTGTTTTTTACTGGAAAGAATGTGTCAAAACTGACATGTGCCAGAAATTTACACATGCTTGAATTCTTTTTGGTAAGATGATTGATTGATTAATTGATTGATAGACATACACAATCATGTATGGTGAACTTTTTTCTTTTTTTTTCTTGAAATAAGGGGCTTTTCGCTCAATGACACGCACACATGCACACGCATGACAAAATGCAGGTCTGTCTGGACTTTGAAATTACTTTTGAATTCCATTGCACAATATTTATTCCAAGTTCAAATAGGCCCATCGTGTCCTTAGTCACTTGGCAGGAGAATGCAGTTCAGCTGCAATGCGGGCAGTCTGGTTAATGCCAAAATTTCACTCATTCACATCTAATGTGTTTCACAACATTACAATTAGGGCATTTAGCAGACGCTTTTATCCAAAGCGACTTAGAGGTTTGGTTAATACACACATTGCCACACCGACGGCAGAGTCAACCATGCAAGTCCATAGCCAGCTCGTCAGGAGCAGTTAGGGTTAAATGTCTTGCTCAGGGACACATCAACACTCAACTAGGAGGAGCTGGGGATCAATCTAGCAACCTTTCTGTTACAATACAACTGCTCTACCTCCTCAGCTAAGCCGACCCATTTTAATACACGCTACAATGTCCTCTCTGGGTAAATAAGAGTACCTTCCTTGTATATAAGTGCTCCAGCTGAGCAGATTATGAGTATGAGTGATAAGCTTATCAACAAATGTTTAAAGTCGGAATGTCTTAGATTCAACTCAACAATGATTCAGGGAATGTGCATCACACAAGTTTCAAACAATTTGAAGGAAAAGAAAAGTCAATCGATTTAACTTTAATAAGCAACTGCAGACTGGGCTGAAATGGTTGGTTATTAAGGATTTAAACTGACCAGTGGCTACCGATGTATCAAGTTGTATAGTCCATTTTAGAACGTTCCACATGTAGGAGGCTCAAAGCAGATTTCCCAAGTTCAGTGCGAACACTGGGAGCTATATGTGGAAGTCAATCATCAGAGCGAGTACGATAAGGTCCGGAGGTCCTGTCCAATACTGAAGTGTTAAAACACGGTAGAAGATCAGGACAGAATACAAGTGCATATCACGTCCCTCTGCCTGAGAGGATCACCCAGCCTTAACCTATAGGATGCATCGGTGAGTACTTTAACCATAAGCGATGATACAGACGTGGACAAAATTGTTGGTACCCATCTGTTAATGAAAGAAAAACCCACAATGGTCACTGAAATAACTTGAAACTGACAAAAGTAATAATAAATAAAAATTGACTGAAAATTAACCAATGAAAATCAGACATTGCTTTTGAATTGTGGTTCAACAGAATCATTTTAAAAAACAAACTAAACAGGCCTGGACAAAAATGATGGTACCCTTAACTTAATATTTTGTTGCACAACCTTTTGAGGCAATCACTGCAATCAAACGATTTTTGTAACTGTCAATGAGACTTTTGCACCTGTCAACAGGTATTTTGGCCCACTCTTCATTAGCAAACTGCTCCAGTTGTCTCAGGTTTGAAGGGTGCCTTCTCCAGATGGCATGTTTCAGCTCCTTCCACAGATGTTCAATAGGATTTAGATCAGGGCTCATAGAAGGCCACTTCAGAATAGTCCAATGTCTTGCTCTTAGCCATTCTTGGGTGTTTTTAGCTGTGTGTTTTGGGTCATTATCTTGTTGGAGGACCCATGACCTGCGACTGAGACCAAGCTTTCTGACACTAGGCAGCACGTTTCTCTCCAGAATGCCTTGATAGTCTTGAGATTTCATTGTACCCTGCACAGATTCAAGACACCCTGTGCCAGATGAAGCAAAGCAGCCCCAGAACATAACTGAGCCTTCTCCATGTTTCACAGTAGGGACAGGGTTCTTTTCTTGGTATGCTTCATTTTTGCGTCTGTGAACATAGAGCTGATGTGCCTTGCCAAAAAGCTCCAGTTTTGTCTCATCTGTCCATAGGACATTCTCCCAGAAGCTTTGTGGCTTATCAATATGCATTTTGGCAAATTCCAGTCTCGCTTTTTTATGATTTGCTTTCAACAGTGGTGTCCTCCTTGGTCGTCTCCCATGAAGTCCACTTTGGCTCAAACAACGACGGATGGTGCGATCTGACACTGATGTACCTTGACCTTGGAGTTCACCTTTAATTTCTTTGGAGGTTGTTCTGGGCTCTTTGGTTACCATTCTTATTATCCGTCTCTTCATTTTGTCATCAATTTTCCTCCTGCGGCCACGTCCAGGGAGGTTGGCTACAATCCCATGGACCTTAAACTTTTGAATAATATGTGCAACTGTAGTCACAGGAACATCAAGCTGCTTGGAGATGGTCTTATAGCCTTTACCTTTTACATGCTTGTCTATAATTTTCGTTCTAATCTCCTGAGACAACTCTCTCCTTTGCTTCCTGTGGTCCATGTTCAGTGTGGTACACACCATGTCACCAAACAGCACCATGACTACTTATCACCCTTTAAATAGGCAGACTGACTGATTACAAGTTTGAAGACACCTGTGATGCTAATTAGAGGACACACCTTAGTTTAACATTTCCCTATGGTCAAATAATTTTCAATCTTTTCTAGGGGTACCATCATTTTTGTCCAGGCCTGTTTCATTAGTTTGTTTTTTAAAATGATTCTGTTGAAACACAATTCAAAAGCAATGTCTGATTTTCAATGGTTAATTTTCAGTAAATTTTTATTTATTATTACTTTTGTCAGTTTCAAGTTATTTCAGTGACCATTGTGGGTTTTTCTTTCATTAACAGAGGGGTACCAACAATTTTGTCCACGTGTGTAAATCTGAGGGAGGAATCATGTACAAAATCGAAGAAAATCTATATCTACCAAGATGAAAAAAAAACACCTCAATGACTCTCATTCTGCTAATCATTTTCACGATGGTTTGGATCCTGTACCAGACTGACATTCTCAGGAACCACCAGCACAACCTCAAGGAGCGCATGCTCCAGACAGTCTATGGAGGGTGAAGGGGAGGGAGTCAGCGCTGTGGAGTTCCCTCAGAGTGTGCAAATGGACTACATTTATATAGCACTTTATAATATTGCCAGACATAAACCCATTCGCATACCAACGGCGGAGTCAACCATGCAAGGCGACAGCCAGCTCGTCAGGAGGCTTGCTCAGGGACACCTCGACACTCGGCTAGGAGGAGCCAGGGATGGAACTAGCAACCTACTGTTTACCAGCCAACCCGTTAAGTCCTGAGCCACTGCCGCCCCGGTGTGTCTCAGTGTTCCTGCAGGCTTGTTTTCCCTTCACTTGGAGTGACATCTTTAGTCACTGCCTGGGAGATCTGCGCTGACCTGTGGTGGCCAGGCATACCCCTTGCTGTGGGTGGAAGGAGGGCAGGTGGGGTTTCTGGCTCACAGTGTCGGATCATGTTAAAGTCACTCTCTGATATGGGTAGGGTGGGATGGGGGGGGCACCCGAGGCTAGTAACAACAACAACACGATCACACATGTGGTTCCACATCAATCATTGCCCCTTCCCAACGAGGACCAGATGTTCTTCAGTTCCACGCAGGAAAAGGATGTGTTTGACCATAACACAAACAAAAATAAATGATTGTGTGTCTGCATCCCAGTGTTTGGAATGAACAAGGAACAATTAAAGGAAAATTATACCGGAACAACGGATTGAAATTTGTCTCAAAAATGTGGGGTTAGACCCCACATTTTTGAGACTAACCCGGTGTTCCGGTATACTGTTCCTCTAGCAAGAGTTACATCTCCATAAATAATGCTTTATTCACAATGATGTATTATCTTTTGGATTCTGTTACTCAAATTGTTATTGTTACTCTGTTATACTCCAATTGGGAGCGACAACACAACACACACGGACCCATGCTGATGGTTGGCTGACGGCGACGCGACGGGTTAAACAGAATCAAAGTGAGAGCCGTGTGTAATTATAATCCCCCTGCTATGGCTTGAGGAGCAGCTGTACTCTGGGAGCAGTGAGGTCCCCCTGCTCTTTGCTGCCAGTTGGGGGGTGGGTTTACCACCGTCCCCTTCAGTCATCGCCATGGTGATTGATGATGCTGTCCAACCTATGTTTTATGGGCCGGGCTCTTCCTCGAGATGCAAAACATGATTATTATCAAGGAAAGAACACTCCCGTTTTTCAAAGCCTTTAAAGGCCATCTTGTGAACTTTTATTTTGAAAAGATAAGAATAACACCTAGTCAACTTCCAGGGGTCAGGCCCCACTGCTTCGGCTGGCGTTCCAAATGTCCACTTCTCTGGAGGCAAGATCGTAGTCAGGAAGATACAGTCAGAGAGATAACCAGTGTGTGTGTGTGTGTGTATGTGTGCTGTTGTGTGCTTTTTGTGTGTGTGTGTGTGTGTGTGTGTGTGTGTGTGTCTGTGTGTGTGTGTGTGTTTTGGTGGTTTATGATCATCATCTTCAAGTGACGATTGACGATGCTGTCCAACTTATGTATCCTGGGCCTCTTCCTTAAGATGTAAAACATGATTATGGGCCTTCTCATATGGGCCACCGGCCACAACCACCATTATCATGTTCTGATGCTGTTATTTGACAGTAAAAGCAGTATATTAGCCGACAGAATGGCAACTCCTCAAATTCCACGAAGTAAACCTGTTGCTCCTGTGAAACACAAACTCCATGCGCTTTAACTTTTGCTTTCATCTGTTTTTTTCCTCCACTCTCAGTTTTTATTACGAGCGGGCTCATCCCTTTAGACAGTCTGGTGGCGCGAAGCCTGGTGGAGAATATTTTCCGTTTCTAAATTTGAAGGGGATTCCAGGTATCTCACCAGAAGGCGGTCTTCGCTAGCCAGAAGTTTTATTCTGCCGTGAGCTCAGCTCATGGTTGAGGTATTCACAGGAGTCATGTGCGGGCGGGGAAAGTTTTCTCTGTCTTTGTTCCTTTTCCTGGCCACAGATGTTTAATGGAACTGCACACTTCTCGATCCAACTGTCTGTGTTGTTTTATCCTTGGTTAAGTTATATTCTATCACACTCCATATATTATACTATAATACTATCATTTATTCCATTTAATTTGATTATATTCATTTCAAATCCATCATATTCTATTATATTTGATTATATTATATTCTGTCAGATTCTACTAAATTTTATACTATTATATTGTGATCAACAGGGTCAGGTTCAAAATATTTCTGAGATTCAGTGGAAAAAGTCTCCACATTGCATGTTGTAACCCCAATAGTCAATAGACAGGAAATGTTTTGGTTCCTTTGTTTCGCGAGCGGACCTTTGGTTGTCCACTGCTGGTTTCAGTTAGCGACTGAATAACTTTGCTGGTGAATTAGCCAACTCAGTCCCACAACCCTCTCCAATGTCGCTTCTTCAAGTTTGTGGAACATTTGGTCTGAGAGACCATCATGTTTTAGTTTGAGACTTTATTTCCAATAAAGGCAAGGCAGCTCTGTGCATGAAGATCCATCCTTAATATAAACTCTGAAAAGGAACATTATTTTGTTAAAAGTGAGGTTCTTCAGGTAATCTGTAATGTTATTGACTATGAAGGAATGTCATCTATATATACGGTACTATATAGTAAAAATCCCTCCTGCGTAAAAACCTTCAGGGGTCAGGCCTGCTGCTCCGACTGGTGTTCCAAATGTCCACTTCACTGGCGGGAAGATTGTAGTCAAGAAAATAAAGTCTGATAAATAACCAGTGTGTGTGTGTGTGTGTGTTTGTGTGTGTGTGTGTGTGTGGGGGTGTGTGTGTGCATGTTTGTGCTTGTGTGTGCGCACGCACAATTGTGTGTCTGTATGCATGTTGATATGTGTGTGTGTGTGTGATTGTGTGTGTGTGTGTGTGTGTGTGCATGCGTGTGTGTCCACATGCTTTTAATGTCTATGTATGTATGGAGATTGTCCAAAATGGCACACGTCAAAAACAGGTGTGAAATGATTTTGTAAAGACAGCTCTGAGCTTGGAAAGAGAACAGTGGATCATCTTAAGCCAGAAACAGAATAGTTGGCCACGTCTTCTACCTCATTGTCATCTGACTCACATTATCTGTGTGAGTTATAGTTGAGGTATGATACGATATGCCATGCTGATTTCCCTGAACCAAGAATATCCCTGCGGAGTAAATGAGTAAGAGATTCCATGCAAACGTGTGTCTGTGAGATCGAGTTAGCAACTGACGATAATGAAGAACTGTAGGGGAGACAATGATTGGATCATCGGGCCTCTAACGGGGGAAAATAAGGTTCCCCTGTGGGAACTTTGATGGATTGCAGGGGCACTGACAACATTTCAGAAAATATGTTGTTTTTGTAGTTTTAATATTGGTGATAAACAGCTGTAACATGATTCCACCTTAATAAATAACTTATTCTAACTTAACTAATTATTTGCAAGACTCATTTAAAGGGTGACGGGAGTTTTGACCACGCCCCTCGAGCTTGCTGCTATGGAACCCAATGTGTCAGATTTTTCTAAAACCACAGCACATAGATTACTTCTATTCATTTAATTATTTTTTACCCCTCTCAAGGTTTTCTGCTGGTGAAAAGGGGATTTGGCTGAAAAAATATTCAAGTTGGGCTATCTTACTAAAGTTTGTGCCACTGGCCACAAATTAATATATTTTGGCCACGAAAAAATAAATCCTCTATGTAACCTGGGGGGCTCCGTAGTAATCCTATCAAAGTCATGAATATAACACCTGGATCTCCATGAAACAAACTTTTTGCAACAGCATCATGGAGCCTTCAGAGAGCAATAAATCGGGTATCGAAAAGTTGTTATCCTGTCAGAGATAAAGCAGATAAGACTTCCCTTTAAGTATTAAACGCTTAGCCAAGAAAGCATTTATCTAACCCATCGTTTTCTTGGTGTCATTCTTTTCCTCTTATGCAACGTTGTGCCTTCGCTGAGTTAGCCTACACCACAATTATCTCCCAGTGAGCCTGTCCTCACCCCAGCTTACCTTTGTCCCCTCCGTCAACCTCGCTCTCTCTCTCTCTCTCTCTCTCTCTCTCTCTCTCTCTCCCTCTCTCGCTCATTGCATTCCCCCTTCATGTCTCCCGATCGCTCCTCTCTCTCCCCGGCAGTCTGTACCCCAGCTGGGCTCAGATGACTCTGGGAGAGAACAGCATGTTTTGGAGATTTGGATGTGCGTTAACACAACCAACGCCAGGGTGGACTGCAGTGCACGCCCGTACACATGCACACACCTTCGCATGCACACACATGCACACACGCAGGCACGCGCGCACACGCACGTACACACACATACACACACATATTTACGCGCACATACAAATACATACACACACACCCTCATACACAGATGCACACAAACGCACAAACACACACACACACACATAGACTATCAACAGGGATCCAAGTTGCCCCTTTCCAAGTCTTAATATTTTGCTAGCTGTCACATCTCCATTAGTGGCTCTGTCGTCGAAGAACACATCAATATGAAACAGATGACCTCAGCTCACAGGAGGCCACAGACTAGTACAGACGTGCTCCCGAGAGGTCAGGAATTTTTCCGTTTTTTCAACTGTAATCGCATTAGTGTGTTGCTCAGGCTAATAGGAAAGTAATTACAGATTTTTGGTCGCTTCCCCCCCCCCCAAACCCTTCACCTTGACCTGGGTTAGGTGCCAGGTGAATTGTGAAAATATGCTGAGGAGCAGACATACTTTATTGCTTTATTCCCCCCACAGGGAGGAACCCGAGCTCTCTCCAAGTGCGCACAGTAAAAGCTTCATTCCCTTTCTATGTTTAAATGTACTTACTTTTTTACTTCATTATTTCTATTTCTGCAACTTTTTCATATTTGTTACTTCCCTTCATTTCATTGCGCCTTTTTTTCTTTTCTTTCTTTCCATCTATCTTTCTGTCCTTCCTTGCTTTCTTCAACTCCATCTCTCTCTCTCTATTTCTCTCTTAGTCTCTCTCACTCTCCTTTCAGTTTCTATCTATCTCTCTCTGTCTCTCTCTCTCTCTGTCTCTCTCTCTCTCTTTCTCTCTCTCTCTTAGTCTCTCTCTCACTCTCCTTTCAGTTTCTCTCGCTCTGTTGTCCACCTCACGCTGAGGTATGAATTCACGCCGGGTGTACAGCCGACTGGTATGTGACCTGATTAATCGACATCCAAACAGGGCACTTACGACAGTCCCCACCCTTCTGATTCAAAGTACACTGTGGCCGCGGACAGACTGGGTGTTCACAACTCCCACGTCCCTTCTCATGCATCTGCCAACTGTGTTGACCGACCCCCCTTTGAAAAACAAACATACAGCGCATTAAGATATGAATGATGATAAGTTTTTTATGCTTCCATCCATGTCGCCCGTGCAAACATGCACTGGTCTAGTCGTACTCAAACAACACAATGTGCACTGACCACATCTCCCTCCTGGGATCAGTCAATTGCTTCCTCAGACATTTGTCTCGTCGCAGAGCTCTTGGTAAATAAATGATCCTTCTTATAATAGTAAACGGGAGCCTCTTGTGCATACACTCCGACTGTGTGGCTGCCAGGGAGACAGACGGTGGTACACTGGGACAGTGCTGGCTGAAGGGGTCTCTGTGCTTCTCATGCTGGAGACGACTCCAGGGGCCAAGGTCACGACCCCGCCTGAGTAATGGTCAGTCTGTGTATGATGTGTGTGTGTGTGTGTGTGTGTGTGTGTGTGTGTTTTTGTGTGTGTGTTTGTGTGTCTGTGTGTGTGTGTGTATGTGTGTATCTATGATGTGTAGGATGTGTGTGTGTGTGTGTGTGTGTGTGTGTGGGTGTGTGTGTGTGTGTGTATACTATGTATATGATGTGTGTGTGTGTGTGTGTGTGTGTGTGTGTGTGTGTCACACACCTGTGCACAGGTTGTGGAGGATCTGACGGCCGGAGGGCCCTTTAGGTCAACATAGCCTCAGTGTGAGACAGGAGAATACCTAGAATGAGGGGCGAGGTATGACTGGAAGAGCGGTTAAACAGGGGGGCATATACAGAGATACGAGTCCAAGGGACATGAACTGTGGAGGAAAGTGGTTCATGAAGCATCTCTGGGAAAAAAAATCAATTCTATAGTGTATATCGGTAAGGATACCATGATGAAGACAGGATGGAGATGGGGCGGCAGTAGCTCAGGAGGTACAGCGGGATGGCGGTTAACCGCAGAGTACTGCAAAAAAGCCGCGCTAGTTGGATCACCGGCTCCTACCAGAGTGTCGAGGTGTCCCTGACGCTAGCTGGTCCTGATGAGCTGGCTGTCGCCTTGCTCGTTCGGCTCATTGCCATATGAAGAAGTCACGCCTTTAGGGTCTGTTTTGACCACTCTGTTGGAGCAGAAAGTAACCAGAACTGTTTTTAGCTCTAATACTGTGTCAGGTCCAATGAGTTTATAATGTTAGCTTTAATATTGTGCGGTCTAATGAAGTAATAGATTAAATTAATTTAAATCAGTGTGTGTCTGTTCCAATGACATTACGCTATTGCATTAGACTACACCGACCATGTTGCATAATCCACTCTGTTGGGTCGGGCCACTCAGTCTACTTACCCCCCCCCCCCCCCCCGAGTAGTTCAGTACGACTTCTACTTCCAGGATCCCCTGGTCTCCCTGGGGTGTCGTAGCATCCCGGTTGAACACTTCCGATCAGATAAGAAGGAATGCGATTTCCTTGGGGGCGGGGGGGGGAACACTGTTGTTTGTTTCACTATGTAACCCGTCATTTCCTGTTATGGTCATGTGATCAGCTGGATATGCCTGCGAGCACGGCCACGATTTATTTCCCTTTGCCCGACGATTCCATCGATTGTGATTGGAGACCACGCTCACAATAGCGTCTCTTTTCCCGAAGTCCGGCGTTATTCTCTATTTTGTTGTTTTGACTTCAGACGGGGTGGCTTTGGATACATTCTAGCCTCCACCAACCACAAAGCATAGTTTCCCCTCTGCAAATCCACCAAACTGTTTTTTAATTTGTATTCCTGAATTAAAATAAGGCACACACAGCTCTTTTCACTTTGAGCGAGGTTGCCCCGTGTGTGTGTGTGTGTGTGTGTGTGTGTGTGTGTGTGTGTGTGTGTGTGTGTGTGTGTGTGTGTGTGTGTTTGTCTGTGTGCGTGTGTGTGTGTGCGTGTGTGTGTGTGTGCGTGTGTGTGTGTGTGTAAAGATTTGGTTAACTTTTCGGCTGACTGCGAAAATTGCAGATGTTTTGCCATACTAATGCTTGAAATGGCAGAGAGAGAGAGACAGACAGAGAGAGAGACAGAGAGACAAAGAAACAGAGGGACAGAGAGAGAGAGAGAGAGAGAGAGAGAGAGACTTCGAAGGAGAAAGGTTTATGTTATCAAGCGGCCATCAATCCCAAATTAAGAGCCGAGAGGAAGTGAAAGAGCATGTTTGCGTCACAGAGGGAGGGAAGTGGAGGTTTGGGCTTAAAAAACACATGTCACCTGATATGTTGGTTGGTGTGTTTTACTGTAAAATTTATCAGGCCTGACCTGTTCCGACACAATGACACCGCAGTTCACATTGTGTTTAAATATGCACATTTCCAATACAATTCTGTAATTTTCTTCACGTGCAAACCATTCTGGAAACAGCTGGTGAAAGAATAGACCAGCGAGAACATAGCGTGCACATAGGCGAACCTTTGTGTCAAACGACCGTGATTCCAGGTAGGCTCATAGGGGATGTCCCAATCCACACTGAATGTCCAGGCATATGTGGCTCCAGGCCCCTCTAAAAGTACTGGATATAACAGGGCCCTCTCTCTCTCTCTCTCTCTCTCTCTCTCTCTCTCTCTCTCTCTCTCTCTCTCTCTCTCTCTCTCTCTCTTTCCCTCTCCCTCTCTCTCTGTCTAAAATACTTCTTATTTACCATGAATCTGTAACAAATATATCTTGTGGTAGTTTGCATGGGAGTTTCAAAGTTTCAATAAGTTGATAATAGTAATAGTGTTTATACTTATAATTATAATAACACATCAATAATAATAATACTTATTATTTATCATCTATTTATTTAGTAATCTTGATATTCAGGATAATCAGGATAATCATAATCATAGTCATAACAACAATCCCACTACTACTCACACAAATAATCCTCCTCATTGTGTCGAGTTGCGTTCCATAGCTGGACTTTGAGGAAGGAGAGACGGCAATTCTTTCTGAAACAAAAAATACTTTATTGGCACGTCCACTGAATGACACAACAAGACCCTACCGGGGCCTATACTAAATCCCACAACACTCCTCTTCACATGACAACTTCAGCGTGTGTGCTTGGGTCCCAGCGGCACTGCAAGAGAGAGAGAGCGAACCACAGCACAACGTTAAATAACTGTTGATACATTTTACATTTACATTTAGGGCATTTAGCAGACGCTTTCATCCAAAGCGACTTACAATAAGTGCATTTGTTACAATAAGTACATTTGTCATAAGAAGTGAAACAATATATCGCACAGTCGGCACACTATAGATGTTCCTAGAACCAAATGCAAGTATTACAATCGCTAGGCTAACCCATTCCCCGTGTAAAGCAATGATAGCAGCTACTGTAGATGCTACACAATTAAGTACCTTGAATAAGTGCAATGTGCAAGTGCCAGGACGTACAACATTCAATGGTGGCTGTGCATTGGTTTCTATGCAGAGTCGAGGTGAACTCTGAACAGGTGAGTTTTGAGTCTTTTGCGGAAGCCGGTGAGCGACTCTGCGATCCTGACATCGGTAGGGAGTTCGTTCCACCACTGAGGTCCCAAAACAGAGAAAAGTTGTGACTTCGCTGATCGACCTTTGCTTGCTCTTAGCGATGGCGGTACCAGACGTCCAGCTGAGGTAATTGAGCGGAGGGATCGAGCTGGGGTGTGTGGCTTTACTAATGCTTGGAGGTAGGCAGGGGCAGTTCCATCGACTGCCTTGTATGCCAGTACCATCATCTTGAATCTAATGCGAGCTATTACAGGGAGCCAGTGGAGGTCTCGGAAGAGGGGGGTTACATGTGAGAACTTTGGTAGGTTGAACATGAGGCGCGCTGCCGCATTCTGGATGCGCTGCAAGGGTTTAATCGCAGAGGCAGGGAGTCCAGCCAGGAGCGAGTTGCAGTAGTTGAGGCGGGAGATGACCAGTGATTGGACTAGAAGCTGAGCTGCTTCCCTTGTGAGGAAGGGCCGGATCCTGCGGATGTTGTAAAGTGCAAATCTGCAGGATCGGGCCACCGCAGTGATGTTTGCGGTGCAGCATAACTGATTGTCCAACACTACACCAAGGTTTTTGGCAGTTGGAGAAGGAAATACAGTGATGTTCTCAACAGTGACCAGTTAGTCCATGTGTGGGCAATCTTTCCCTGGTATTAGGAGGAGCTCAGTCTTGTTGAGGTTAAGCCTTAGGTGATGGGCAGTTATCCAGGTGCTGACTTCTGCCAGACATTCAGATATGCGTGTTGCAATCAGGGCTTTGTCAGATGAGGGAAAGGAGAGAAATAGCTGAGTGTCGTCAGCATAGCAGTGATAGGAAAAGCCGTGGGATGTAATTACAGAGCCCAGAGATCTGGTGTAGAGGGAGAACAGAAGAGGCCCCAGTACAGAGCCTTGAGGGACACCTGTATCAAGCGTGCAAGGTTTGGACAAGGAGCCATTCCATGTTACCTGATAAGTGTGATTCATCAGGTAGGATGTGAACCAGGAAAGGGCAGATTCAGCTATGAATCTGCCCTTTGAGAACCGATGAGAGGGACGAGGCTCTGGCCGCACGGAGGGACTCAGTCACCGCGAGGAGAGCCGTCTCAGTGGAGTGTGCTGTTTTGAAGCCTGACTGGTGAGGGTCAAGCAGGTTGTTAGTTGAGAAATAGGAGGACAGTTGGTTAGCGACGGCACGTTCCAATGTTTTAGAGACGACTGAAAGAAGAGATACCGGTCTGTAATTCTGGATGTCAGTGGTATCAAGGGTTGGTTTTTTGAGGAGAGGCTTTATTCTGGCAGTCTTGAAAGACGTTGGAACAATGCCAGAAGTGAGGGAGGAGTTAATAAGTGCGGTGAGAAATGGCAGGATGTCGTTTGACACAGCCTGGAGGAGGGAGGAAGGGATAGTGTCCAGGGGGCAGGTGGTGGCATGGTTAGATGTTATAATTCTGTTGACCTCGTCTGAGGTGAGAGGGATGAATTGGGTAAAGGCAGAGGTGGGGGTGGGGGGAGGGAGGATAGTGGCAGTGATAAAAGAGGAGCTAATGTCCTTTACTTTCTGAGTAAAGTAGGTAACAAAGTCATCAGCAGTGAGGCAGGAAGGAGGAGGAGGGGAGGGAGGGTTGAGGAGGGAAGAGAACAAGGAAAACAGTTTCCTGGGGTTTGAGGCGGAGGAGTTAATTTTGGTCCGGTAGAAGGCAGATTTGGCTGATGACACAGTGGAGGTGAAATCAGAGAGAAGAAAGAGATAGTGAGATAGATCATTAAAGAGATAGTGAGATAGACAGTCTGATCTCTTCCATTTCCTCTCAGCTGCCCGCAACTCTGCTCTATGGGTCCGCAGAGATTCAGACAGCCAAGGAGGGGGGGGTGAAGATCGCGCCGGTCTTCAGTGGAAGGGACAGAGGGAGTCCAAAGAGGAGGAGAGGGAGGATAGCAGAGTGTCAGAGGATTCCTCTGTGGATAGTTGAGAGAATTGTTCAATAGAAGGTAGTGAAGACAGAACAGTTGAGGCAAACGTAGAGGGAGAGAGAGTTTTGAGGTTGCGGCGGGTGGTGACAATGTGGGGACTAGAGAGGAGGGGCGAGAGGACTTTAAGGGGAGAGAAAAAGCAACAAAGTGATGGTCAGACACGGGGAGTGGGGTAACAGAGAGAGCAGAGGTGCCACAGGACCTTGTGAATATCAGGTCAAGCTGGTTCCCTGCCCTGTGTGTGGGAGGAGAAGGGGATAGTGTTAAGTCAAAGGTGGCCAAAAAGTTGGTTAATTCAGGTGAGTGCAACTTCTCTGGCAGGATGTTAAAGTCGCCAAGTATAACGAGTGGTGTGCCATTTTCAGGAAAGCAGCTGAGAAGGGCATCCATTTCGTCATAGAAGTCACGAAGGGGACCAGGGGGACGGTAGATTACCACAATGAAGAGATAGGAAGGGTGACAGTGACAGCGTGGAGTTCAAATGCAGATCTGGCCAAGTGTTCTAGTGGAAGGACCTGATAGGACCACATCGGAGAGATGAGGAGTCCGGTCCCTCCTCCTCGCCCCGAAGGTCTAGGGGTGTGTGAGAATGAGTAAACAGTGGAAAGGGCAGCAGGAGTGGCCCAGGAGTTCTCTAGAGTGATCCAGGTCTCTGTCAGGGCCAGGAAATGGAGGGTATTGAGGGACGCGTAGGCCGAAATAGAGTCTGCCTTTTTGACCGCTGACTGGCAATTCCAGAGTCCTCCCATCACTTCAAGGTCAGTGGTGGCGAGGGTGGGTAAATGGCATAGATTGAATGGGTTACGACGCCGAGCAGAGGATCTATTGTGGCGTCGTCTATGAGTAGAGATTCTAATGATAATTGAAGTACGACACATAACTACAATACCGCGGCCTCTAAGGTCTTCCTCGAGGGACTCCCACAGAGAGACTCCCTTAGTCTTTGTTTCCCGGGTCTTCGTTTACTGGGTCCTGACGCTAAAGCTGACTCTACCACTAAGGCTAACACTTAGCCTTTAAATGCACATGGTAGCTCAGGCAGCCTTAGCTCCGCCCAGTCAATCAAGCCTATTGTTCACACCTTGCGACCGAAACTAGACTCAACGACCTTACTATCAACAACAACACAGCAAAAACCAACACTGCACAAACTAGGGTTAAAGTTAGTACAACCAATTGCAATGCCAAACACTATAATTCTTAGCTTCAAGACTCACCACAGCTAGATATGAGACGACCTTCTTAAAGACAAAATGTAATGTAACATACAACCACATCCACTCAAGAGTGAGTGCTGTGCTACTGAATCCCAGCCGTCTACAGGTTACCGCAGGCCAGCTACTTTGTATCATGTACATGTTTCAGTGTGTTTCCGTTTTATGTAACAACATTGGGATACAAGTCTGTTGTCAGTCACTTTGGTGGCACGTGATGCCGAACAGCTGACGCTCGTTAATTGAATTAAGGGTTAGTGTTACATGTAAAGTGACATGGTGCCAGCGCTGTTACATGTATTGGCACTCAAGGAAGGCCTCTTGTTTTTATTGTAACAACGGCTGAGCTCCAACCACCTGGCTCTCCATCTATCACTGATGCCTTGACCCCCCCCCCCGTACCTAATCATCCTTTTATATATATATATATATATATATATGTATATATGTATATATATATATATACATAGATAGTATTATTCATTTTTTTGGACGGTTTTATTCTTTTCATTGTAGAGCGAGACAGACAGTGTCACACAGATGCATTATCAAATGTACCATATAACATGAAACCATTACATTTCTTATTGAAAACCATGCCAAATGCATCCTTTGCGATCCATTGTGATCTCTTACAATCGTGTTGCAACAGTTGAACTGAATATAAGACGCACGGTTTGTATTATTCTTTGGAACCTGTACTGAACTGGACCCAGCACAACCTGCAGGGTGTGTATTTTTGTGTGTTCCTTTGTTTGTGTCTGACCCACCCCTAACAACACACAATGACGCCATGAAACATCCATCCCAGCTGTAACCTCACATGTTCCGATGTCAAGCGGTTGTGATTCTCACGGAGGGAAACATCATTTATCTCTACCTCAACTTTACCCTGGCAGATCAAAAATGCAGTAAATCATTGTTTCATCCCATTTTGGTTGCTTCAGTCCAAAGCAGCTAAAACACAGAAATGATAAACAGCACTAGGCTAAAAAAACAAATCAATGCCATGGCCTTAGAGTGAGTTATAGAGGAGCGACTTTGAGGATTGACATGCCGTAGTAATCGCCACAAGCAGGTTGTTCTTCTGTTGATGGGTGTGACCTTTGGCAGACGACCATCTTCCAGGCCAGGAGTGGAAGCCCGGCTGGGCTGGGAGCAGGTGTGTTGCTGGCAGGAGAGCTGCTCTGGCAGGTGTGTATCTCTATAATAATATGTTCATCACTATCATTAGCTCTGTGCTAAGAACAGTGTGCACGGAGGATACGGGCTAAAGGGAGGGATGAGAGAAAGGAGAAGATAGGCACCCTCTTCAACGTTGCCCGTGAAATGCAATGTGTATGTGTGTGTGTGTGTGTGTGTT
>NC_136949.1:7218110-7230112 GCF_949987615.1 Pollachius pollachius
TGATTTTGGCTGCCGCTGTGGAACTCCCTTTCACTCGGACGAGTGAAGCCAACGTTAGCATAATCAGATGTGTATACAGCTTGCACGGAGCAGGAACTAGTTTCTAGTGGCTGTGTCGTTCCTTCCAGACAAAAAAAACACCTTGTCTAAAACATACAGACCTAATCATCACCCCGTTAACATTACATGTGTGTGGATCCTAGCTTCACGATCATGATAAATATTTGTTTATCCGGGGGCAGCCGACACAGACATTTACTTACAAATGGATGTGCTAACCGCCCTCACCCACATTTATGGACGCTTTATTATTTCTTTATCATCGACATTCTATTGTTTACAGTTATGATAAACCAACACACTCTAAAAGGCGTGATCAAATTGATACCTGCTACCACAGCAGCACGTACAGTATGCGCCTTAGGCAACGCTGCCTGCATGCATCCAATCAGGTGTCCATAAGCCCTCTGGAGGAGGAGAGATCGACCGAATCTTCGGACCTTCAAGTGGGAAAAGCGATCAGCGTGACCTCAGAGAAGGTATCTGGAGTTGTGCTTGGGTGTTGGGAGGAGTGTGTGTGCTACGGTGCAATGGCCAGCAAATCCCTCTGCAGTAGTCCCAGTGGATATCTGAGCACATGCTTATGAAGGGGATGATGATGAGCTTTGGGCAGACAGGCTAATGTCCTTACTGTGCAGGCTGAGAGGTGGGCCTATATTTAGTGCTCACTCTCTCTCCCTCTTAACGAGGGATAACATAGGCCAGGCTTTCTGCTCCCCGGCCTCTCTCTCACTCTCTCTCTTTCTCACATCTCTCTCTTTTCAAATCTCTCCATTTCTATTCCTCCCCCCCTCCCTCTTTTCTCTCTCTCTCTCTCTCTCTCTCTCCCTCTCTCTCTCTCTCTCTCTCTCTCTCTCTCACTTACGTTCATCTGTCTTTTAAAATCTCCCAGTCTCTCTTCCTCCCCCTCTCTCTTTCCCCCCCACACACAAAGACACTCACTCTGTCTTGCTCTCATCCACCCAGCCTCCAGCAGACTAATAAGCAATCATAAGCATAAATAAGCAGAAGCAATTATAAAAACGTCAGCAAGCAAGAAAGTGTGAGAGAGAGAGCTGTGAGGACAAGGAAAAAAGAGATGGAACATGAGAGTTGTATAAAGAAGGGATCGATGAGAAAATAATGGAGGCGTCGGACATGACATCTGGAGGTCCCTGGTTGTCTTGGCATCACAGTGACGCAGAGCGTTGAGCCAGTCCACAGTCCGGCTGCCAGCATGTGTTTCTGGGGGAACAAGGCTCGGCCGGCAATAAGGTCCCCGCACTGCGTTTGTTGGGCCCTTGAACTGCCAAGCCTGGCAGACTTAGTACTGTACGTACGACTGTTTTCAATAGACTCCTAAGAACCTGGAATGGAGTGCGATAAGCTGATGTCAATGCACTGGATTTTTAGTCTTTGCAGTATCTTTGGAGTATGACCAATTGTTGTAAGTGGTGTTTGTTTTGTGTTGAATTTTCCCCTGTGCTGCACTACTAACTATCCTTGTGACCAGGTTACCCTTGCAAAATCGATTTTTAATCTCAATGTGTTTCAACCTGGATGAATAAAATAAAAATAAAGCCAAAAATCTTTCTGACATGGTCTGGTAGCAGGAGGCTAGTGTTTGCAGGCTACAAGCTAGCGGTGCCAGGCCTGCCTGCTGGGATCCTGCAGTTAGCTATCTGGGGCCGTTCACCCTGTCAAAGGCATGGCCAACCCTGGATTACTCACCCTCTTTGTCTGCCTGCTTTTCTCTCTCTTATTCTCTCATTGGCCTGACTTAGTGCTAAATATCAGTCTTCATTCATATTACTATAATGCCAGTTGTGAAATGAGGATTTGATTGAATGCAAAGTCATCTTCCTCTTTTAGAAAACTGGCATATTCACAGGGAGACATAATACTTTCTGCTCTGGCGCTATATATAAAATAGTATATAATATCATGTTGATTGAATTGAAGAGAAGAAAAGAAATGTTTGGTTGTGTTTTTATTATTATTACTCCATTCATCTTAAGACAATAATCTCCAGTCATAATTAGGTCCCACACGTGTGGCATTCAAACCTCTGAACAGAAAAGTGACACAATCTCTTTTGAGCAATGAAAAAAAATAACATCTGACACAGCTGGAAACACATCAAGTATCATGCCCAGTCGCATCCACTGCTCTTCAACAGTGTAGTATCATAGAATATCTCACAAAAATACTCTTTATACTCGACAACTCAACCTCACTAGTCTCCCTATGGCCGCGACCAGACACAAACTGTACAAAAATAGAGGTCAATAGAAAAATAGGATATCTGACGAGAGGTTTGGTTCGAGGAACTTCTGAATCTCAAATTCCCCATCCAAGAGTTGAAACATGCTGTAGTCCACCCTTGGTTTTGATTTTTCCCATTCCCTGCATATACTGCGATTAACCTTATCTCTATTTTCACAAATGGACATTACTTTTCTGTTTTTAGTCAGAGCAAAACCAGCTGGGAACCGATCGTCAAGCCCCAACCCCCCGTATCTCAAAGAAAAATACAAGTTAAAAACACACAAAGAACTAATGTTTTTGTTGTGTTCCAACGTCAGAGGTTTTTTCTGGGTGGGGGGGGGTACCAGCCTGTATGACTACAAGTTGTATGTCCTCACTTCAGGCCTATCTATATCAACTTAGACATAAATTACCTGTGTGTGTGTATACACAATGCAACCTCCACACCTCTGACAAACATGCCGTTTGTAATAGCGCCACATAACCATGGAGACCAACTCTGGTGTGTTGCGGGGTTTGGCAAGTCTCTCACCTCCCTCTCCTTTTTGTCCTTCTTCGTTCTTATCCACACACACACACACACACACACACACACACACACACACACACACACACACACACACACACACACACAACCTCCCTTCCAGCTGGTTTTGCATTGGTCCGGATCTACTTGATTGCTCCAAAAGCCTTTGCCCTTAGTATAAGAGATCTATCTCAGTATTGACACTCTTTGGTCCAAAATACATTCATTAACAGCGTAGCCCACACAGAGATCCCTTAGGAGCTGATCCCACCGAAGAAAACCTTTGCAGGCTGTAAAACCCAAGGCGTACTGCACTGCATTTGTTAGAATTAGCCTAGAAAAAGTACAGCAGGAAGATGCACCTCTTTACTGTTGCAAGGAAACCAGGGAACATGTACACCGAAACCTACAATGAGGTCGGGCTACAGAGTTTAAATGTTTTCAATTTGGGATGCATGCAGCTGTGCGCGGCCAAAAAAGCGTGTAGCTCATGTTAGAAAACAGTGAGACACTTAGCCATTGTTCTTATTGGGAACCGTGCTTGGTTCAATGAGAACAATGAGAACCAAGGGGGACAATGACAATACAGCCCCGCCCAGCTATTACAAAAAAGCATTCGGTGGGATCGGCCCCTAAAACAGCTCTATAGTCCTCTAAAAAAAAACAGGAATAACAAAATATCTCTTCCCTGTAGGATTTCTTTTTTTTATCTAGGCACTTTTTTCCTCAAAAGAAAGTTATTTCTGTACAGTGATGAAGCGTGCGTTTGTCCGTTGCGATGACATTGGATAAACATGGCCGACATTGTCCGTCTGCTGCGGGGGGGGTTCCTCTTCTCATGTAGAGTGTCTCCCGCTTCTCTATTTCCACTCGCTGTCAACACGAAGCTGATTGTACGTGATTCGCATTCGACCTCGTGGAACGCTGTGATCGCCGACCCTTGGTTTTTTGATGCGCTCTTTGTACAAAATGTAAGTCTTGGTTTTCAGCATAGATTGAAAACCACCATGTCCGGTATTGTTGGTAGCTCAGACATTCTGTAACACTCTGAATTTAAATCGAACGAGGCCATGAGGGTCATCATCATGTTCACCTGACTGAGGGCAATATCTGACACTCGCGCTCCCACCACCCACTCTGACAACAATCCCCTCCACCCGGTCTCCCTTACCCCCCGGGGAGAAAAGCCTTTCTCCGCGTCGGGGGACCTTGATGTGTCTCCCCTTTCCATCCTCCGTTCTCCCATTCCCCCCGGAATTCCTCAGAGAAAGAAATTCTTCCTCATCATCGCAAAAACGTCAGGGGGAGCCAACATGGACAACAACGACTACAGCAGCAGCGGCAGCGGCAGCGACGGCAGCACAAGCAGAACGTGGGACGAACAACGTTTTGGCCTTTTTTTAGTTGCAGGGCAGCCAGGTGGCCTGCTGGTAGACTGGGTGATACGGCGGCGGGTGGTAGTGGCGTGACGGCGAGGGCGGACACGAGTACACCGGCTGCACCTGCGCCACATAGTAGTTGCTGAAGTTGCCGTCGGCCACGTACGGCGCCGGCTGGTAGAAGCAGGTGACGTTGGCCGCGTTGGGGATGGCGTTCTGCTCGGCCAGCACGCGCAGCGCCAGCGACGAGATGAGGCTCAGCGTCTGCCGCCGCTCGTGGCCCATGAGGCACACGGTGCTCTCGCGCACCACCTCGTAGAGCGTGGCCAGGTAGTCGTACTTGCGGTCCTCCAGCCCCACAAAGTGGTTCTGCAGGTAGGACTCCAGCTTGCGCCGCTGCTCGCAGATGTCCGAGAAGTCGATGAAGAAGCGCGAGCACATGTAGCGCTGCAGCAGCTTCATCTCCGCCTCGCAGGCCGCGCGGAAGCCCCGCACCAGCAAGTGGCAGTACTTGAGGAGCCCCCCGCCGCGGATCTCCTCGGGGCTGCGCGTGCAGATGAGCCGCCGTCGGAGGTGGTCCAGGGCGGCGGGGAAGTCGCCGTACACGCTCTCGCCCAGGATGGTGGGGTGGAAGGTAGCGGCCATGGGGTGCTCGGAGCACTCGTAGAAGAGCAGAAGGGAGTCCAGGCGGATCTGGAAGGAGTCCACGCTGAACTCGAACTGCCGGCGCAGGGAGTCGACGAACTTGAGCTCGACGTTCTTGCCGCGGTTGTTGGAGAGGGAGATGAGGCTCCAGCGGTCTGAGTCGTTGCACACCTTCACCATCTTCTGGACATAGGCCTCCTGGGTGGGGGAGGAAAAGGGGAGAGGTGAGGGGGTCAGGGGTGGTTTGAGTTGGACACTGATCATCAGGAGGTCATGGCGTCAGCTGATGCTGTGTGTTTGCTGTTCGGTCAAAGCGCCTCGCAGGGATCTTTGTTTTTATTGCTTTTGAGTCCTCTGTGTAAAGAATATGCTCGTCTAGGGACTTTTCCACGTTCCTAATCTCTCTGTGTCTGCAGACGTAAATTGGGGGTGGGGGGGGGGGGGAAGTCAAAATTTATTTCTGCTTTTTTCTTTCCTATTTGAGGGCTTAGAGCATGAAATGTTCATCTCGTCTGACCATAGGCCTGCCAAACCAATCCAGACAGCAATTGTAATAAAGGGCTTCATAAGTCAACTTGAATATCATGGTGCAGCGGTGTACAGGGGTAGAAAAGGTCGCAAAAAGTAACAGTGTATGAAAATGTTCAAATTAGCATTGATCGACTTTGTTTTTGATTGATATTCATTCGATAAATTAAAATGTAGGTATAGATTTACAGCCAACCAATGAACAACATGAATCAAAAACTATGAAGGATAAATAGAAAAAAGCTTATTTCCATTATTTCCATTTCATTGGTCCTTGAAATAGGTCAAACTTTATTAACTTATTTATAATTCAAGACTCTTTTGTGAAGTACTTTCTTCACATTCAATTTAAGTCAAGTTCATTGCATCAAAGTGAACGTTCCATGTTTCTAATAACATTGATTTTTACAAAGTTATTCATGGGTTCCGAGTAGCTCTTGCAAGTCCACATCAAGGAAAAGGGCTGATATTGTGGCTTTAGCTTGTTCAGGCGAGAAGGGTTACTTTCTCTAGGAACTCCGTAGCCGGCTGATTAATGTGAATCTGACTCAAATTGGATTAGACAGAATCCTCTTTGAAACCCATCGTTCTGACTAGGCCTATCTATCTGCAGCCCTATCATTCTGTTGCAGCTATACATTCAAATACTGTATAAAATAGACCCCAACGTCGATGTAGCCTATAAGGTTACTTTATAGATAGTTGGTCTTGGGCGCAATTAGTTCCAATTGCCCGTCAAATAAGCAGGCCTCCCAAGTAGGCAACGTGAATCCTCATAACATCCTAGTTCCTGTGGTGATTAACGAGATGTCATAGTGAAATCTCTCTTGGCACTTCGTTGGCGAGTTAGACCAAAGTGTCTGAGCCTGCACAATATTATAGCTACAAATAACAGAACAGGTAACATGTCAAAACACCTCATCAAGTGGTTCACAGCCTTTTTGGACACAGACCTAATTTCCAGCTCTTGAAATGTTTGCGACCTCAGCATTAACTTTTCTGCATCTGTTTCCCCTCAAATTATTATTACCCAATTAGCATCTGCCGGTAATATCAGTGTTCCGAGGACGTAATCGCATCGCTCTGCTGCACACTTAGTGATAAGTAGTATTATGCTGCCTCGTGGATATGAATCCTGAGGCAGTCAGATATATTGGCCTACAGGATTTCTATGTGACCTTTTAAAAAAGTATTTCAAAAAAGTGTTTGTTAAAATGTATGATCAAATGTATACAGCTTATATCAGCAATCTCCTGCGACCACACATGCATATCAGAAGACACCCCAAAGGTTGAGAACCAATGGTGCATGCTGACCTTTAAGGTGACTGGTGTGATCTTCTCCTTATTCACTCCTTCCGGCAGAAAGTCCAGCAGTGCATCCAGAACGATATCCTTCACGATTTGAAACTCCAACTCCCCTTTCAGATCGGCACAGAATATCAAGTCCAGGTCCTTCCAGCCCAAACCGCTGTCCTCGTGCAGGACGTGGCTGGCGGCGGAGCCGTTCAACCGCACCTCCCGCACATGTATCCGCTTCTCCTCCATGCGACAGCGGACCACCTTGACGATGTCCCTCGGTTTCATCTCCAGCGTGGGGAAGTTCCATCGCCCGTGGATGGGGATGGAGCTGGTGAGGATGGCGTCCAGCCGCTGCACCTGGTCCCAGTTGAGGACGCTTAGGTTGAGGCTATCTCTGTCTAAGCAACTATCCACAGGAGGCGGCGAGTCCGCGGGCTCGTCCATCTTGCCGGGAGGTAGATATTAGTTGTTCAATGTAAACATACACGTTTATATCGAGTGATTTCTCGTGCTTTGGTCGAGGGGTCAGTGTCCGTCCAACCCCTTCAGATGACTGCTGGGGCCTGTGCTCTAAATCGGCGATTTACGGTCGCTTCTAGTCGCTAACATGATACGATTCCGTGCAAAATGGTATTTCTGCAGAAACTACGACGTGCACTGTGGACATGCGTAGCCAGAGATAGTGTAGTCCTACTTCTTACATAAAGTCTGCTAGGCTAGACTAATTCGATTCATCAGCTGTTCAAAGCCTTGAGGATAACTCACTCGCATCTGCTGGGTGTCCGTTATTTTCTGACCCGTTCAAAACATGGCACGTCCACAGCATGCATCCACCAACATTGACAGAAGTTTCAAAAGAACACGCATTCCGAAAAGTAGCCGTTCCTTTTTTTTTTTTTAAGTGTTGCTTTTACGCACCGCCGTCCGCGCGCCTCCTTCTTCGCAGCTGCTGCATCCGTTACGCACAAATGTTGCAGTTATAATATTCGACAATGCACACCTACTTTCGCTTTCTTCAGAAAGTGGTGCGTGAAATTGTCTTATGACTTACATTTTGGATTCTTTTTTCGAGGGTTGGCATTGTACAATGCCACAGAAGTCCCGCTGCACAGCTGCTGGAGAAGTTGTGAAAACTAGAAGCCCCGAGCCAGAGGAACGGCGGGGCTTCTCTACGTAATTGATAGCCACGCCCACCAATGGCTGCAGAGTATCCTCCTTAGATCTACGCCAAGGCTCCGCTATAGTGATAACAAATTAGCCGGTTTTACACTATTTCATGACTTTAGTTAAAGTGATACATTACCGATTTGATAAGTATAGACTTAACCACCCCGTGTATTGTTTTGGCACTGTTTATTGTGCAGGCAGTCACACAATTGATTCCCAGTCTGTGCTGTGATAATATTACACATTACAATATTACACAAGTATACGTGTAATATTGAGTTTTTGTGTGTGTAATATTGTGTTTGTAAACGTTGCATCTACTCTCATAAAGTTCAAATGTGAACTGTAAAGAGATAACAAAGAGCGTCAAAATAAGAGGAAGAAAGAATAAAAAGAAGATGAAAATAAATTGTCCACATCGATGTGCAGGACAGATGAGTTGGGAGGTGGAGTTTCTAGCGCCCACCTCTAGACAGTTGTTTTAACTCCTTATTCTCACAATGCATGGTGACGTATGTGTGTTTGTGTGTGTGTGTGTGTGTGTGTGTGTGTGTGTGTGTGTGTGTGTGTGTGTGTGTGTGTTTGTGTGTGTATGCCTTACATGCATCTATCCATCCATAAATAGAGCATTACACACATCCAGTTCATGCACGTGCATAGCCTACATACAGGCAAACCTACATATAAGCACATATCCATACATGCACACATACATGCATACATGTATATATGCATACATAGATACATGCATACAAACATACATATATACATACGTACGTACATACAGATATAAACAGACACACAAACACACACACACACACACACACACACACACACACACACACACCCACAGAAGTATACATAGGCCTGCAAACAGAGGAGAGCCTCATTCTGTCCATACATACATTACATTACAGCTTGTAGTCTCGTTAGGCTAAAGGCTAAGCTAGGCTAGGCTAGTTGTCAGGGAGAATTTATCAGTACACAGCTTCACTGGCACATCTGCGTCACTGCAGACGAGCCCATAAACCAGCTTACTGAAGATTAACCTGTATGTGAAGTGACACATACTCTCATACACACACACAAACACACACTAACACACACACACACACACACCCACACACTCACACACACACACACACCCACACACACACACACACTCATGATGCACACAAACACACACACACACACACACACTCACGTACACACAAAGACACACACAAAAACACAGACATCCGCACACATACACACATTCCTCCATGCATTAACAATAATGTTAAAAATGCAAATTCCTCTTATTCCAAAGCTTATGTCTGCGATGATTAATACTGCAGAAAGGACGGTATTAAGTTTAATCTATGATCTTTCCCACCACAAAATAAATGGGACAGATACACAGAATACATTTTCTTTCATCTCCTCCAGTCACACTAAATAGACAAACCACAGACTATCAACAGAAATACAGATCAGACTTTGGCCACCTGTACTGCAAACAGGCATTTTGGATGCAAGGGTTTCGGGCGTTTCAAGCATTGTTCTAGGATGCTTTAAATGAATGCCGCGTGGGCTAACTATTCTATATGAAATTGAACAACAGCCTGGGGGTTAATGGAGGTCAATATGAGTCTGTAGGCCATGCGGGCCTGCGGGACCACATGTCCACTGCCCCCCCCCCCCCCCCCCCCCCCCCCCCGCACCCCCGGTTCTCATTCACCCACTGACTCAGTGACAGGCTCAGAGCCAGAGAACGCTGCGGTGCAGCAGGGAATTACCTGACCTTTGACCTGGGAAGTGGATGACACCAGCTTGGTTCCCAGTGTCTGACGGCATCAGCGGATTTATGGGAGGAGATCTTCCACCAGACCCCTTTTTAGCGGGCCAAAACCTATAGATACATGCCACATTTGGCAACAGAGTACAAAACCTTGCGCGTGTGCATGCACATGTGTGTCTGCCCACGTCTGTGTGTATGTGTGTGTGGGTTGATGGATGGGTCAGGGTGGGTGGGTGTTTGTGGTGTGTGTGTGTGTGTGTGTGTGTGTGTGTGTGTGTGTGTGTGTGTGTACATTTACATTCAGGGCATTTATCAGATGCTTGTATCCAAAGGGACTAACAAAAAGTGCATTTGTCAGAAGAATGAGAAACTATGCATCGCTGTCAGTACAGTGCGGATATAGGAGTGCATGCACACAAACATCAATGCATTGGGTCACTCTGGATTTGTATGCATATCCCTTTGTTGGTTATTTTCATTTTGCTTACTGCAAGTTCATAAGCATCTGTATACCTTCGTCCACAAACTCTCAATTCTCTTCCTGCTGCCCCCCCCCTGCCAGCCATTCAGCGACATGCCAAAGTTAATTATGAGCTTACGTTGAGCCACGAGAACGGAACAGGCCGCTTTTAAACTCCGCTTACCCAGCCACCCCCATCCGCTCAATCACCTTCTCCACCACCACCACCACCACCCTCACTGGCTTTTACCCTACAATTAAAATAATCTATTAATTAATCATTCAATTACTTCCTGTGGTTTATACTGTTTACGATTACAGGCCACATGCACTGTTCTGTCGGATCTCTATTGTTCCACTGGAGCCATAGTTTTATGTTTTACATTTAATTTGAAATCTAGTTCCTTTGGCGTTGTTGTGTTAACTCAAGACAAGGCCGCATAGTGTTAGTGCTTTGAAGATGGATAGTGACATTTAGTTAAATATTTTCAGTATTTTGTGAACAATAAATATGGTGAGTCGTGTTTATATACTGTGCATGACTTGAGCGTTAAGTGCATATTGCAATAAACACATTCCCTTCCCTGAGCCGGGCTATTCCACTGCATCCATGACGGCTCTCATGGATGTGATCAATGTGGCGACACTGCACCCTGTAGGCTCAAATAAAAACATTAAATCAGTAAAAAGTAAAAGAGATGAAATCCTTAGTGCCTTTTATTTCCTTACATTGTCCTGCAACTGTAAGTCCTCATCAGAGTTGCCACCGTTGTGTAGGCCTTAGGCTTCTATTAGAATGCATCATGGGATTGTTGGTTGTTGATAGGCTTCTCCTCCATATTTAGAGACTCAATTTAGGCTAATAAAAAAGATATATAAGATATGCAATATATAAGATATGCAATATGCATGAGAAACGCTTTGGAAACACAACAATCGCTTCCCAAAATGCCAAATCATATCACGATGAAAAACTTAACAAGGACGAAAAGAAAATCACTACCAACATAATAACTAACATTCCAATGCTCTAATGCTTCCAAACTAGAGGCAGGCATTGCGTTGGGACGTCGCGTTGTACAAGCCCTCCCGGAATCTATCTGCGAGCATCAGTTTTAACTCTGGCCTTAATAGCAGCCCTCGGCCAGCCATGCCGACCTTGTGCAGAGCTCTGAGTAGCGTAAGCCCCCACTAACTAGCTCCATAGCCACTAATGAGATATCCTCACGCGCACGCTGCCCTGGACATAAGCCATGCTACACTGCTCCCTCCTGCACACTGTGCATCTCTTCTTCACTCTCTCTTCCATTCTCTCTCTCTTCCTTTCTCCCTTTTTGCCTTTCTCTCTCCCTCTCTTTTTCTTTCTGTGTGTGTGTGCGTGTGTGTGCGTGTGCGCGCGCGCGTGTGTGTGTAAGTGGGTGGGTGTGGGTTGGTTTTTGTGGGAGAATTGAAAGGGGAAAGATTGTAGCAATATCGCCATCTACAGGTGGTCTTTGTAAAAAAGATAACAGACGTCCACTGTCTCTAATGCTCCGATTTTGAATGAGCTATGGGGCACTCTTCACTTAGTAAAAGCTCTCACGTAAATTCATATCAACCAGGCCACTCGCTCTCTCTGTCACTCTCTCTCTGTCGCTTTCTCTGCTAGTGTAACACCGGTGAAGTACTTTCCCACACATAACCCCAGATAGAGGACATTCTCGTAGTATTTGTGAAGACATGTCATATGACACTCAGTGAAGAAATCTTGCCCGATGAGACAATATACTATTATATTGTCGACATTAAAGTTGTGTGATCTGAAAAAAGTAAAATTCTCTTTCATTTAGTTTTTTGATTTAGTGAGACCTCCCTGTGTCTGCAGCCCTCATGCATAACCAGAGCAGCAGACTTTCGGGTGTGTCGTTGG
>NC_136949.1:7230312-7312812 GCF_949987615.1 Pollachius pollachius
GAGAGAGAGAGAGAGAGAGAGAGAGAGAGAGAGAGAGAAACAACATTTACATGTGAATTAGTTAGTTTTGGAGATAGAATTCATCACTAGGATCACATGAGGATCGCCAGGCAGGGCAAGGATGTCAGAGTTACTGAGTGCTGAGAATCAGAGAGAACTAAAGGAAGGGAGGTAGATGACTCATGGTTCCCAAAACCCAAAGGATTGTGGGTAGGAACTCTAGCAGACTTATTGACATCTCTCCAGCTCTCTCCTGATGTTGATGATTTGTTCTTATCTTCTGGTTCATCTCATTTTTGTGCTTCTTTATGATGTTGTATTGGCTTGTCTCTGCTTCAATGCCATCTATTTGTCAACGAGAATTGCAACTTTTGAGTATTTATAGTGAAGGTGTGTTTGTGTTTCTTTGTGTGTGTGAGTGTGTGTGTGTGTGTGTGTGTGTGTGTGTGTGTGTGTGTGTGTGTGTGTGTGTGTGTGTGTGTGTGTGTGTGTGTGTCTTTGTATGAGTTGCTGTCCACGTTTCTGTTTCCTTTGGACAGTATTCTGTATCGCACTATTTGCACCTATTTACATTTGGCAGCCGGAGTGTATTTTCAAACAGTTTTCAAACAGTTACGAGATTAGCTAGCTTTTTGCATTTTAGGGAGATAGGATCATTATTGTTTAGATGTGTGTGATCAATTATTTTTATGTGTTTATGCTCACTTTCCTGTTTACAATGAGAAGAGCTTGCACACATGCTATTTGTGTTTGTGTGTGTGTGTGTGTGTGTGTGTGTGTGTGTGTGTGTGTGTGTGTGTGAGAGAGAGAGTGTGGGTGTGGGTGTGTATCAGTCAATTTTTCACAGCACAGCATATTCCATGACTATTTTACTGTTTAAATGTTTGAATTCAGTGTTGATAGGATGAGAAACCTCAATGCAGCTGTGTTGTCTAAACAGAGGCAAACAAAAAGCTTTAGAGAGAGAGAGATGGAGAGAGAAAGAGAGAGAGAGAGAGATGAGGAGATGAGGGTGAGAGATTGTAGATCAATAGACAGATAGATAGAAATTATGTTTTAAGATAGATAATTATATTGCAAACTATAACTATATTGCACAAAGCTAGAGACAGAAAGAAAGGGATGGAGCAAGATGCTAGTGAAAGGCATTGAGATGATAGATAGAGAGAGACATTTAAGTTAAAGAGAAAAAGAGATATAGAGAGATGTAAAGTACGTGTGAGAGAGAGAGAGAGAGAGAGAGAGAGAGAGAGAGAGAGAGAGAGAGAGAAGGTTAAAAGAGGTCAGGGAGAAGACAGAAGAGCTAGTGAGATAATGTCTGGTTGAGAACTGGTTATTTATTTGTTTGCGCCTTGTATGATCGGGCAGATCCAATCTGGCAGGAGGGATGGCCTCAAATTGAACTCAGATTCAGGTCACAAACAAAGGAATAGAGAGGGGGAACGACTGAAGATTGAAGAGAAGGTTACACACTACAGAGATGTTGAGAGACCATTGACTTAGTGTTGCATCGCTGTATTTATAGATTGAAGTCATAGTCAAAGCTCTCTGCCTATCTGGCTGAATATAGCTTCTATTTTTTTTGTCTATTTATTCAAATAAACAGACAAATCCTCCTGCTGATACGGGGGGGAAAATGAAGGAAAATATGACCTTGTGAGAATTTTTTGTTGTTGATATTATCCTTTGTTGAAAGGGGGGATTTCTAGGTTTCCAGGGAACGTGGATGTTAGTGATTATGAAGCCCCAATGTGTGAGGAGACGTCTGTGCATCTTGTTTCACTATTTGAACATATACAAGGGTGAAGGCTGCAGAATGGAGGTCTCTGTAGTCTAGTGTCTAGTGGCTTGCTCAGAGGCACTACAGCAGGGTGTAGGAGGGTAAATCCGGGGTACTATAGGGGCGAGGGGGAGTGGGATTTGAACCCAATACAGGCTGCACTTAGAGAACAATGCTGCCTGGTGCATATTTTGGTTTCTTAGGAAACTAAAGATGGTCGCTCTTATTGAAATTCACAATGATTATACTTACTGGCAAGGTCAGCAAAAAAAAAAGCAACAAAATAAATATAGTGTATTGTTGAGTAGGGGATTTTATTGAAAGTGACGATGTACATGGGGATCAAACCCAGTTCCTTTAGGGTAGGAGTCAGACACCCTTCAGCCACCACACAGCCAAGGGTTGGTTCTATGCTGAAGTCATATCACTAATATAAACCATAACAACCAAAATTGGAGAACATGATTTTCCAACTCTTGGTACATGACGATCAGTAAATTGGGAACCTAAAAAAAATCCTTTGGATAATAGATCACTTTTTGGGAATTGGTTTATCCTGAATCCAGTTCTCGTGGGAAAATGGCTGACCCTAATAGTAATAATAATAATAATAATAATAATAAGGTTGACAACATTTCCTTTAACATGGAGAATTGACCACCCACATACGTACACTTGTGCTAGAGAGATTCAGACAGAGAGCTATGTGTCACACAAACAGACACCATTTGTCAAGCCGTATTTGCTGTTGGTTTAGTCATGTTATCACCTTGAGCCAAAGAGCAGAGTTTAGCATTCTATTATTCCAAATCAAAACAGATGTGCAACTGTGAAGCTGTGTTGTCTTGCTGTGTGTGCATATATTTGTGCATGTTTGTATGTCAGTGGGGGATTTTGCATGTGTGTGTGTGTGTTTTTTTTTTTGTGTGTGTGTGTGTGTGTGTGTGTGTGTGCGTGCGTATGTCTGTGTGTCTGCATCTGTGTGCATGTGTATAGGACGTGTGTGTGTGTTTGTTTTTGCATGTCTATGTGTGTGTGTTTGTGTTTCTGCCCGTGTGTGTGTTTGTTTTTGCATCTATGTGTGTGTGTGTGTGTTTGTGTGCGTATAAACAGAGCCCAATGGAATAGGGCTTATATAAAGTGAGGGGTTTATAGGACTGGTTAAAACTGATCACGAGGCCACAGGTACAGAGAATCAAGCCAAGCGGCTCTCTAAAGATAACTTAGAGGCTGCTAGCACTGCACGTAAATGCAATTGGCTGTTGAATAACTTAATTGGAAAAAAATAAAAATGTTTGAAAAGAGTCATATGAATGCCATATAGATATGAATAACATGAGTACATTCATACGTTTCAGTAATTTCCAAAACTTTTTTTCAATGGTCAAACTTCATGTGACTCTTACTCCCACTGACTCATTCAGTGGGAGAGTCTCCCCCTTTGCTCATTCCGAATCTCCCTTCTGGGATGAGGAATTAGGGTATCTTATTCCCAAATTCCTCCTGATTTTCCCCTCAGCTGGCCCGTCGAGCTTCGTGCTCTGGGCTGCGTGTTTGGGTGACACTGTGTGTATTGCGGCTGGAGTGGTTGGCTTTGACGAAGGCCATTTAGACCCTATGTGTTGAGTAACCCTTAGATTGTTAAGGGCGATGGGTTTTTCACATGTAAACACGCAGAGTGCCAGAAAATAGGGACTGAACCGAGCTCAGCTTATCTCCATCTTTCGATGAGAGGTTTATGTTTACTTTTCGTGAGTATGAAATGGAAAGCCCCAGCTGTGAGTGTGTGTGTGCATGTGTGTGTGTATGTATGCGTGTGTGTGTTTGTGTCTGTGTGTTTGTGTGTGTGTGTATATACGTTTGTGTTTGTGCGTGTGTGTGTGTGTGTGTGTCTGTGGTGCAAATGTGCATTTGTACCACAGACATGTCTGAAATCGTTTTGTAATGGCCAATTTACCATCACCACACAAGACAAACAAACAGTTGTGTTGCACCACGCTCATGCACACAATCATAATCAGGGTCGCAGACTTCCAACAAACTGCATTCTGCGGGTATTTATCTTGCTGTTATGATTTGGACTATTTGTCTTTGCGGCGCACTTGGAGCCACAGGCGTCCTTCTATACCGTCCAGTTGTACATGCATGTGTAAAACAGCATTTTACCACGGGATCCATTGGAGCTGTCTGATGTTCTACAGATAGACATATGTAGCCTATGGCCACCTGCTCACTCACATCATGGTTTAATAGGGCAAATGGCATAAATGCAATCAAGTTGGAAATCTAGTGATCACAAAAAGAGAATCTGAGTTGATTTACAATGGTGTTGACTGATACATACTTGATATCAGTAATGGAAACAACATTCTTTTGGATTAAGTACTAACGTGTAAGGAGCTGCAACCAAAAAAGTATTGTGGAACAGCATAATCTTCTTTTCAGTTTCACACAACAACAAGTTGAGAGGCCAGCATCCTGTCAATCACTGAAAAACATATTTTTCTTCTTCTTCTTCTCCTTCTTCTTCTCCTTCTACCGCTTCTTCCTTTTCTTTGCCAGTTTTTTCGATTCCTCCTCTTTCTCATCCCTCTTTATAGATTTAAACAATCCTAACCTTGTTAAGCACTTTGAATAACCAATGTGTCTAATACTGTGCTATACAAATAAATTTGACTTTGGCTTGGACTTTTGACTTTGTTTTGCGTTAACCAAAGGTTAAGACACCCATCCATTTGATGGACCTGGTAGTCTGTCAAATTGATGGATCCAAAGAACAGCTCACGAAGAGGACAGCAGGATGTCATGAAGACCTAGATGGAGGCAGCAGACAAAGGTCACCGAGACCCTGGGTGCACGGGGACGAGATGAACCAGCGCCATCGCCGTAAGTCAGATCTCCCAAGATCCCACGCAGCATTTCCTGTTATCTTAAGCTCCCATCGCCTCTGACCTATTTATGAAACCCAATAAAAACTGTGTCCTGTTTCTTTATAGCCATCCCCCCCCTTAGCCCCTTCCACGCAGTGGTCCTCCAGCTCCTATTATACTGCTGGCCATGCCAACAACAACACCTTCATGTTTTCTGAAGGTATTGTGTTCTATTGTGGCTTGAATACAATCTCTTTTTCTCTCTCTCTCCCACTCTCCATCTCTCTCTCTCTCTTTCTCTATCTCACTCTCTCTTTATCACTTACTATTAATAATGTATTATGTTATAATGTAACTATTTTTATAACTTAAATATGTGAAGAATAATACGAATTATAAACATAAGATCAAAATAGTTCAAAATACGATCCTTCTCTATCTCTGCCCCTGCTTCTCTCTCTCTCTCTCTCTCTCTCTCTCTCTCTAGTCAAAATCAAGACCTTAGGTCACCTGAGGACCATGAACAGTAACGGGGTGAACGGAGTAGACTAGAACAAAACGCCTAATGTGATTTCATCGCCTAACATCTTCCTGCTGTTTGTGGCCCCGATGCGAGTGATGCTGCATCCCATATGTCATCATGTTGATTTATGAACATTGAATCCATGTGCAACCACTGATGACATCAAAACGCTAAATAAAACCATGCACTGTAACAACATTTTCAGGCACAATGACAAGGAGTTTGTGTCTGAGGTTTTTTTTCTGCACACACAGCTCAATATCGGAATGACAATTTTGAGTTTTGTGTGAAATAATTGTAAACAACATGAAGCACATCAGGTAGGAGGTCAGAACAACACAAGACAGATATTGAAAGTGTCAGCCAACACCTTGGCAGCAGGATCACTCTTGGTGGGGCCATGAGACTGGACCGGTCTGCTTTTATTTACGGAGAGAAGCCAGACAGTAATAAGCAGAAACACTGAGTCACTGGCTGCCCCACGATTATACACACACACACACACACGCACACACACAAACACATGCACACACCAACACACACACACACACACACGCATATGCCAACACACACACACACCAACACGCACACAAACACAAGCCAATACACACACACAAACTCTCACACACACACACACACACACACACACACACATCAATGGCACAATACTGCAAGATCAGCTCCCATGATAGTGACTCATATGTGTGTGTGTGCGTGCATGTTTGTGTGTGGTTGTGAGAACCCCTGTCCGAAAAGCAGCCTGTGGGGAAATGAAGTACAGGATTCCTTACTCACCGTAAGCACCATGACCCCCCTCAGATACTCGAAACAAAGCCCAGGGAATCTATATATATAGCTTGTGTCTCAGCCACAATACTCTCTCCCTGGGTGGACCTATTAACCATGAATGGTGTAGGTGCAAGTTAACCAGCATACACAGGCCTGTGACTGACAATCAGGCCCGCCGCTCCCTATACGCAGAGTACGCAGAGTACGTAGGGCACCAAGTACCTGGGGGGGGGCACCAAAACTTATGGTTTGTAAAAAAAATAAAAAAAATTAAATAATTATTACATTATTGAATTAAAAAAATATATAAATTAGTTATGAAGAGGCCCACCGTTGCTTTTTCTTAATTGCATAACCTATCACTAAATTTCGGCAATTATATGTTTTTACCTAGTATATAAAAAGAGGCTCCCCTCCCCCCCCCCCCCCCCCCCCCCCCCCCCATTTTTCCCTTTCCCTCTCTACCTAATATATAAAAAGAGGGGAGCTTCTTTTTATATATTAGGTAAAAATGGCCAGCAGCGGCCCTGCTGACAATATACACACAAGATTTGTGCTTGAGAGAGAGAGGGGGAGAGAGACAGAGACAGAGACAGAGAGATTGAGAGAGAGAGCGAAAGATGGAGAAAGAGACAGAGACAGAGAGAGACAGAGGCAGGGAGATTGATAATGAGAGAGTGAGAAAGAGGGAGAGAGAGAGAGAGAGATACAGCTGAGCATATTCCTCACAGATGAGCAAGGAGTGACAGATCAACACGTCCAGCTGAACCAAGTGGTGGTCCGCTGGGTGGCCATGGGCGAGGGCTATAGAGTGACACATGGAGAGAGAATGGAACAGGTAAACTACAGACAGAGTCTCCCTTCCTCATGAACTGATCCAAATATAATGAAAAAGAAATTCCACATTTCCCAAACCTCCAAAAAAGACAAGATACAGAAACTCCTAGTTAGTGAACAAATAAATCCAGCCCAGCTGGTGTGAGCGTTTGATTCATCATGTCACAGAGAAGAAATGTTTCCTAATGGAAAAAGAAGCGAATGAAAGAGTCATATTGACATCTATGTCATTGATGCGTGTGGATTGAATGTTATCAATCAGTCAAACTCATTTTTATACATCTTTTTTTCATATCTTAGCAACATATTTCTTTCATTTAATTTATTTCAGTTTTAGTCATGCCACTAAAACTTTATTCAATTAAATTCAGAGAGAGAGAGAGAGAGAGAGAGAGAGAGAGAGTGAAAGGGTTAGGGTTAGGGGGAAGGAAACAATAAGAATCTATGACTAAGTGTGTGTGGACACAGGCATGCATGGCAGTGTGTGTATTTGAGTGTGTTTGTATATATGTATGTGTGTGTGTGTGTGTGTGTGTGTGTGTGTGTGTGTGTGTGTGTGTGTGTGTGTGTGTGTGTGTGTGTGTGTGTGTGTGTAAATCAAACACATGATTAATAATGAAAAAGGCAAACAAAAAGAGGGGAACATTCTGTACTTTGTGTGGTATACATAACGCATCTACCTAGAATGACGTCAAGAGATTAACCTTGTGAAAGTGTGAGTAATTACCATAGCTCCGAACTAATAACTACCATGAGGAACACCGTGTAGTGATTGAATTAAAATTCTGTTTGAAAATTAAGTTTCCTTTTTTTATTTTACAGCACACACACAGACATTTGAGTTGGCTCCAATGTCTTCATTTTCAAGGATATTGGATGTTGATAAATGAAAGCCTGCTTTCGTGCAAGTTCAGAGAATCCCATGGCAAATGCTAAGGTTGGCTTCACGCATCTGTCTGTTGTTTGGTGTACATTCACGTTGTTTGTTTAACAGGTCCTTGTGGGGGATGCATCCCCACACAGACACTCAATCACCATCAGGAACCATTGGTTCATCATTGTCTACACAGGATGTTTTTAATGAAAGCTTTTTGGGACAAGAATCAATGGAAGGTGCAATGCTGAATATAAAAATTAAGTAGCACTAATGCGTTTATTTTTCGTAATATGAATCTATTATTTGAGTCATAAAATAAAATGAAAATGCAATCCTACTCAATTTTAATTTTTCTCCTCTTCTCATCAAATCCTTGTCAAATGTGGATTTGAACTTTCAAACTGAGCCTGAGTTGAATTAGAGTGAAATAGTAGTAGTAATAATAGTATTCTACATTTTTAAATTTACATTTAGATTCCATGTCAAGCAGTATAAAAAGAACCACGAAATCAAGGAGCTAGCTCGCTACTTCCCCAGGTGCAAAGGGTTAGGGTCAGGTTTAGGGTTATGGTTAGGGTTAGGGTTAGGGTGAGGGTTAACTCTAAACCTAACCCTAACCATAACCAATCGGAGGAGAGACATTCTAACCAATCACAGGCGAATCAGAGGCGAAAAAGGCGGTACTTGCCCCTACCATCCTACGAAAAAAAGATTTGCTCACAGGGTCCTATGTTCCCCGGTCACATACAAAGCGGGGAACATAGGACCCGGGGAACATAGATACACTCCCCTGGCTAACTAATGACGTCCTTCGGAGGTATGGTACGTTCACTGATGAATTGGCTGATTTAGTTGAGAACAATTCAATTCAAGAAACCTTGGCAGAATACTCACCGAGGATATCAACAAAGTGGTCACCGCCAACCTCTTAGCTATTGTTGATCGCCTTGCTCCGGTGGTTCCTGGCCATGTTGTAAGGGGGCAGCCAGCAATCTCCTTCCCTTTTGGAATATCGAAGGCTACATACTGCAAGTTATAAAATAAAAGATTGCGGATCTGTTTGGCATAAGTCATCGGACCATTCATCAGAGAATGTATGACAATAGACTGAGGTATATTACTCACTGTTAGTATGACAAAGGACTTGAATCTGCCAAATATATTTTAAAGGGGACATCTCATACCACCAGGTGTGAGTGTGATTAGCCATTACAAGCAGGTTTGAAAATGTGCAGCATTGTGACATCACAGGTTGGCGTGTCCATCTATCCGTCACACATCTAGATGGACACGCCCACCTGTGATGTCACAATGCTGCACATTTTCAAACCTGCTTGTAATGGCTAATCACACTCACACCTGGTGGTATGAGATGTCCCCTTTAAGAAATGTGTTATTTTTTTTGTTGTTGCAGAATGTCTGATATGTACTTTCAAACTCTGTATTACTCACCCGAACACAGGGTAAAGAATGATGGGATAGCTTCTGCGTGTCAGAAGTGCAAAGTAAGTTTAGACAATTGAAAGCGATAGAAATCCATAATCAAATACAGCGGAAGCTCGTCCCAGTTTTTACAGGCGGGGCCCTCATCACAAAACCCTTTTAAATGAATTTGAACTAGTAAGTCTCCATTCAAACAATATGAATGATACTACCATCTGTACAGATCATGATAGATATCATGCATCACATCAACACTTGGAAGCTTCGTGACATTCCCCACACTATTTGCAGTGACAATATAAGCTACCTGTCATACTCCCACTGTGTGTCGTTAACATTGCGTATATAGTTTGTCCTTCAGGTTGGACATATCTTCACTTTTCCCCCCTCAGTTTCAAGAGTACGTGATTCATTAAGAAGAGTTGATGTGGCTGGGATGGGATCGCGAGCCATGGCCAATCTCACACTTTGACAGCAGGAGGGAGCGTTGATGTCACCTGTTGCTCCAAGCCATCTGTGTCTCTCTTGCTCAGCTGCACAATGGGTTTTGACTTTTAGCGGGCCAATTTTGGAAAATGCTAATTCAAATTGGATGATTGCGTTTTTAAACTCATTCATGACTCAAATAATGTATTTATATAATGAAAACTCAAGAGCCAATATAATTTGATTATTGTCCTACAAATGCTTCCATAGTCTTCTCACTTGTCTGTCTCTCTCGCTGTCTCTGTCTGTCTCTCTTACTCTCTCCCTCTCCCTTGCAACATTATCAGGAAGGAACACCTATAAAGCTGTCATCAAATATTTAGCCAAATGATACAAATTAAGAAAACAACAATTCGATTCTCATTCATATACATGCAGCCTGGCCTGTTCCATGTGTTGACCAGGGTGGCTAAATGTTAGCAACAAACTGCAGACTTGCCCGCTACCTTGGGTTTGGGATGGGGAAAACTAGCATGCTGTCATTAGCATGCTAACGGATGCACGAGCAAACTAGTGGTTCCTCCACCGCAAAGGAACAGAGGACAGAATGTGGGAATGTGTTGAGTGTAGTTTGATTCATTCCTGTTGTTGTTGGCTAACTCCTTGCATTGCACTTACTTACTTTCAGCATATCACTCACGGCACCGACAAGACATTGCCGTGACGAATTATGCCCCCCTTTTTAATACAGCGTGAGACAAGCAACGGGGATTTCAGACAGTTCCCACTCTTTCGGAGCCGTTGCAGGATTAATTAGAAGCAGGTTTCATTGCTGATGTGTTTGTTTCCTAAGTTCCCATAGTTATTATCAACCCGTGGCCATCGCCTCCCCTTATTCGTATCAGGGAAGAAGCCTGCTTCTCATCACACCACCACTATGGGAATACAAGGCTGTCAAAACCATTGTTTTTGTGTGTTTCCTTTTACTAATAACATAGAATTACTCCCCTTACAATAATACACAACACATTATAGAATTTCTTGATTATATATAAATAATTGAATTTGATTGATAGCTATTATCATGTTGGTTTATTTGAACTCTTGGAGATATTGGCTAATAAACAATGACAATGTGCTTGTCAGATGTTTTCAGTGTGGGTTGTGGTGACAATATGATGACCTACGCAGCTCCTAATGTTGGAATAATGAAACCGTTCAGCCTATTTGCATGTATGTTGTGTATTGTGTGACCATGCATGAATGTATCTGTGCATATGGGGATTGAATGTGTGTGTGTGTGTGTGTGTGTGTGTGTGTGTGTGTGTGTGTGTGTGTGTGTGTGTGTGTGTGTGTGTGTGTGTTTGTATATGTTTAAAACACAATCTGAATTTAAGATCTTAGATTATTGTTACTTAAAAAAATAAAAAGAGAGCATAACTTGATCATTCCATCATCGCAAGATAACAACCCACAAATATGTGTGGAATCAAAAATCTGTCTTGTCACGAGACACTTAAACCTTCATTCATGCTTTCTACGGTCTTGGGTTTAGTTCGCTCCCCCTTCCGTCTGCACTTTTTTTTCTCCGAAAGACTTGATATACCTTGCTCTCCGCTTCTTCGGTACCCAGGGAATGATGGGGAACGGTCTTTTGCTTGGCATTTGGCTCGTTTCGACGATTGGATTTTCATCAATTCGCATCGCTGACTGCTAATTGAATTTGTCTTGATCTGATTTCACATGAATGAGGTAGGCTACATTGGAATGATTGTCAATGGTTTCATTGGCTTTTTACAAGATAATATGTGATTGGTGTTAGCGTTATTTTTCACATGTTTGTTTGAGCCGTCACTTTAGGTAGTATCATTTCTTAAATATTGTATATTCTTTCGATGTAACGCTATAACGAGGTGATCCCATTGTCACGTCTATGTGATTTGTTATACCTTTTCTTTATAGATTATAAAAAAAAATTGTGGAATAGGCATGATTTTCTTCCTGAATTTGATTAACATAGCAGATTCTAAAATGTAAGAATATTTGTTAAATAAACTCGGTTTACAAATTGAATCTTACTATTATCCAAACGGGGATTGTGCGCCCTCTGCTGACTATGAATGTACCATGCAGGGTTAAAATATAAATACATATCCTCTGTCTCTCTCTCTCTCTCTCTCCCTCTCTCCCTCCCTCCCCCTTTCTCTTTTCTCTACCTCTCTCTATCTCGCTCTCCCCCTCCCTCCCTCTCCCTCCCTTCCCCCTTTCTCTCCCTCTCCATCTCTCTCCCTTTCCCTCTCTCTCCCTCTCTCAGCATGATGAACCCCCTGCATCTCCTCTGCCTGGTGCTCTGCATGGCCTCCTCCTCACAGGCCTCTGGAACCCAAGATAAACACAATGTGGTTGCTGACCACGCGCTGCTGAAGCAGCCAGGCCCCCCGGTGGTGCTGGACCTCTACACAGAGACCCTCGCCCCGCCTGCCTTCAGGGGCCATGGCGGGCCCCAATTTGACCCCCAACGCAGCCCGGAGCCGCTGCTCTGCGGCATCGAGTGCCAAAGCGCCTTGCCGCCCTTGGACCAGGCCGAGCAAGAGAGGATTCTGGGATACGAGACGCTGCAGGACAACGGCGCGCGCACAAGGACCCGGGTCTCTCTACGCGGCTTCGGCAACACCTCCTCACGCCGGACGTCCCGCGAACCCGCGCCCAAACGCAGCAAACGGCAGGTCTTCGGCCCGGACGGGCGATTCGTCATCTCCGGCTCCCACTTCGTCACCAGCTACCCGTTCTCTTCGGCGGCGCGTCTCTCCACGGGCTGCTCCGGCGTCTTGGTCTCCCCCAGGCACGTGCTCACGGCGGCCCACTGCGTCCACGACGGGAGGGACTACCTGGAGGGGGTCCCCCGGCTACGGGTGGGGCTGCTCCAGCTGAAGGCCAAGAGAGGAAGAGGAGGAGGAGGAGGAGGGAGGAGGAGAGGCGGAGGGAGGAGACGGGGAGGAGGAGGACAGGCTGAGACGGTCCAGGAGGAGAACGGGGAGGAGGAGGAGGAGGAAGAGGGCGAGGAGGACAACAGCGTGGACCCGGTGGCGCCCGGCGGCGTCCGGGGGCAGGGCGGGAGAAGGAGGCTCTCAAGACGGAGGGGAAGGAGGGCGAGGGCACCGGCTGCAGGCAAGAGGCAAGCGAAGGAGGGAGTGGCCGGGACGGGCGACGGGGGCTACAGCCGTCGGCGGCGCACGGCCCGCAGCACAGCACCACCCAAGCACCCGGTGTTCCGCTGGTCCAGGGTCAAGCAGACACACGTTCCAGCCGGTTGGATCCAGAACGACGACAACAACAACAAGAGCAACAGCCGATCGGTGTCGGCCGACTACGACTACGCCCTCCTGGAGCTGAAGAGGCCGGTGAAACAGACGCCCATGTCTCTGGGCGTCGCCCCCCACGACCAGCCCCTGACGCGGATCCACTTCTCGGGCTACGACCTGGAGAGGGCCCCCTCGGACGGGAGCGAGAGGGTGGTGTACCGCTTCTGCAGAGTGGCCCAGGAGTCGGACGACCTCATCTACCAGCACTGCGACGCCCAGCAGGGGGCGGCAGGCGCCGGCGTGTACGTCCGCGACCAGCAGGAAGTGGACGGCGGGAAGGGGAAGTGGCGGCGGCGGGTGATCGGCGTGTTCTCGGGCCACCGCCGGGTGGAGCTGGAGAGCAGCCGGCAGAGGGACTTCAACGTGGCGGTGAGAATCACGCCGGCCAAGTACGCCCAGATCTGCCACTGGATGCACGGGGATCCACGGCGCTGTGAGGCGGTTTGAGGTGTGGGGGCGGTCTGGCTCGAATGGAGAACTTAGAACTAAACATCTACTAACTTACTTTTGAAACGTCGACCGTCCAGTCTATCAGTTGGTTGTCACAGATGACTTATGTCTAGACCAAATTGGGTTACTCTCTAATCCCTAGTCACCTCCTTAAAGGGGTGATATTATGCCAGCAGGTGTGAGTGTGATTAGCCATTACAAGATCTGCCTTTTTCCTGTTTTAGTGACAACACAAGTGGGAGTGTCCACCTAGATGCACGACGGATGGAGGCATTATATCACCCCTTCAAATCCTTGCAGAGGGGGATGTATGAGACGTCAGTTGAATCCTCTTAAATCGTGGTTGGCTCCCATCAGTTTTGAAACCTTCCTAGAAATCAAACCAAGTTCACTTTAAAAAATACATATGTAACTGCAAGATAATACACGTGTTACTGGTGCTAGCCTATCGCAGTCCTTTGGTGCTCATGGTGAATCTTAATTAATAAATATCAGCAAGGTCATCGTCGTTTTGCGCACATTGTCAATTATTGTATTTGTTTGTAACACATTATGTATCAATACATATGGCTATCTAAGAAATAATAATATACATTATAATTGTTGTTTAAGAATGATGATGATGTCAGATTGGCACTGATTTTAATGTCCATTCTATTGTAGCTCTCCTTTGGTCACACTATTAGCAATAATCATATAGCAGTAGCAATAGCATGAATGGTAGGTTTGTGTACATAACTATACCAGACCGGGTAGATAAGTGATGAGTCATGGAGGTTGGTTTGGATCAGTGTAGTTTGTCTTTTATTGCATCACATTTGGACTCACATGCAAGTGGGGGTCTGGGGCTGGTGGTGGTGTGGTGGGTTGAAGGGGTGGGGGGGGGGAGGGTAAGAGTTTCAGGTATCAATCCCATCCATAAAAATAAAAAAACACATAAACACAGCCTTCAAAGGAGTACCAGGAACACATTATGTATCCACATCCTGTTTGTTTGAAGTGTTTTTAATCACTTTCATTTTATTTTCCAACACTTTGTAATGCCACAACGGATTAAGATACTCACTTTTGTAAATAAACAACACACAGAACACCCAGCGTATATTTGAGTGCTTTTACAGTGAGTACCCAAGATTGCCCTCTTGGGTCACATTCCAATCAAAAGTTAAATAAAATCAACCATTTTCACCTCCTCTTGTACAGTAAGATTACATATCTGTCCATCGTTCAGGACCAGAGAATGCTGAGCGATTTCTTTTTAGAAATTGAATAATTCCCAGAGTTTACCTCGTGTTGCATGCCATGGTGCAATACCATTCCACACCAGCAGAGAGCGCAACAGATAACACTTGAGGCTGGTGTTGCATTCAATACTGCCTCTGAATACAGTGTAAGATATGTACAAAGAAAGCCGGGGCTTTTTTTTAATCTGTTTGCACATTTTCCTCCATGATTTGTTGAAATAACGAAAAATATATATTTTTGTTCTCAAAAAAGTTAAAAGAAAAATATGTATAATCTATACTCAAAATATACTAAAATGCATATGTCAATTGAACACAGTTCACAATTTGCTATCGATAATCATAAATGATAAAAATGAAAGCAACAACTTTGGAAAAAAAGACTAAGCTAATAGCACTATAGAGTTTGTTAAATAGAAACAGTGCAAGATGGAGGCTTTTTTTCAAAAAGTTACATTTTGATATTCAGAACTGTTCTCAGAGAGGTTTGGTGTACCAATGGCAGGGAGAATGGATGGTCGTAATCACGGAAGAACATCTATGTGTTTACTGATGTCATGAACATAGCTCACCATTAGGTCAAATGACAAGGGAAACGGTGGGGATTGGCCAGTGAGGTATATACACACACACACACACACACACACACACACACACACACACACACACACACACACACACACACACACACACACACACACACACACACACACACACACACACACACACACACACACACACACACCATACACAGTCCACATTTAACAACAAAGTCCTCGGCTGGGAAGATGCGTAAATGAAACTAAACACATGTCCACCATTCAAAAAGTCACCTGATACACATAAACCCAGAATGAATCTAAATACAATGGGGGTCATTTTTTTGGGGTTGTTTTTTTTGTTTTTTACATCATAATATACTAAGTAAAGATTAACACTGAGGTACACCCATACTCACACACATACACACACATTAAACAGAATAATATTTTTTTCTGTATCTAGGGTTCACATTCACGGTTGTGCTACAACATTTGATGGGGTGAGGGGGGGTTTAAGTTAAGGGGCTGTGTAAGCTGATGGCTGATGTATAGCTGAGAGGAGGGGGGAGGGTTGGGGTGGTCTGGAACGAGGGGGAAGGCAGTAAGGGGAAGGCGCACACATCCACAGCCGCAGAGCTCCAGACACAACAACCTCTGGGAGACAGAGAGAGAGAGAGACAGAGAGAGACAGAGAGAGAGAGAGAGAGAGAGAGAGACAGAGAGAGAGAGACAGAGAGGGAGAGTGTATGAAAGAAAGAGAGGAAGGCAGAGAGAGTAATCAGGAAAAATGAACCACATTAGTGTTATTTTCACTATGGCCACATTGTTAACATTAACATAACGTTAAAATGCAAATCAAATGCAAACCTCAAACAGAGAGAAAACCATCACAGATATCAAGCACCACCACGCAAAGACAGATTTGTTACCTTACCTTTAGGGGGCTTTCTGGGTAGCAGACTACATGAAGTCTTTAATGTTGAGGTCGTCCAGGGCGTTTCTGGGGGGAGGGGGCCTCCTAGGGCTCTGGGTGACCCCCGGGGACATCTGCAGACACACGGCCAGGTTATCACTCACGCTAACGCCAGCAGAAACACGCCCACTAGCTAAGTCCAACTCTTTTTGGGGTCGTCATGCAGGTGAAGCTCACACACACACACACACACATCTAGCTAACTCAGCTATCTCTATCCCCCGACTACAGGAGTGTCTCGGGACATGCTGGTCTAGAAGCATTGAATATCCCTCCCTGATTCTTTTTTTATTATATGTAATACTGTAATAAAACAATGTGAATAATACCACAGATGATGTATTGTTAGTACAATCATGCTGCAACCAATAGGAGGTGCTAAACCTCGCTATTGTCTCACAAACGGTCGCCCCTAAGTCTACGTGTGAGCCTATGTGTGTGTGTGTGTGTGTGCCAGTGTGTCTGCGTGAGTGCGTATCTTTGCTCCTTGATTATTACCGGGGCGCCAGTGGCGGCTCCAGCAGCGGGGAAGCCCGGCCTAAGCATAGGCATCATGGGGGCCCCACCTCCCGGGGACCCCGACTATATTACCGAGGATACCGCGGGAGAGAGGAGAAACACAAGTAAGAGACAATCTCAACCTGGGGACGTTTGATGTGCGTGTTGTGTTCTGATAGGGTGTTGTGTTCTGATAGGCTGCCTGGAAGAGGTCAAAGGCCACCGCTAGGTGTTCCTAACGTCCCGGGGGGCCTCAGTAGGGGCCCGGGACTGCCGGTCTTACCATGCTGTAGGTGGGGTAAGTGCCCATAAATGCTGGGACCCCAGCAGGTGCAGTCTATGGGTGTTGCGGAGCGGGGAGGGGGGTTGAGGGAGAGGGAGGGAGGTTGGGATGTTACAATGCGACATACAACAACCACGGGTGAAAGCACTGCAGGCGAAGACGCACGACACACACACACACACACATCACCACGGCAACGCAGGACAGGGGGCGACGACAGGGGAGAAGGGGGTCACACGTGATGTACATGTAGAATGCTAAGCTAAGACATTAAGACATTAAACGCTTACGAAAAACAAAGGACCAACAGGTAACGGACCAGACGTATAGCAATAGAGAGAGCCGGATCATCTAAAGTAAGCCTAATTGGTTCATGTGGGGTTCAATGTTTGATAGATCGTGGAAAAATCTTTAAAGGTGTCTTCGACGTAAATTTAAAGTTACGGCGAAATGGCTTGTACAATGTATTGATTTAAAAATACAGCTAGTTGCTGCTGCTTAGGTGACTTTCTATGCAAACAGAAGTGCAAAATATAAAGCAGTAAGAGAGGCAGACAGGTAGCTTTGGGTTGCATAGCTACTGCTTAAACATCATACAATGTTAAGCATAGAAGTTGTTTCAAAGTCACAGCTTCCTTCTTGAGCACTAACTCTTGCCAACTCGTCGCTCTCCAGAAGGTCTCGAACAAATACATTTCTGAAGAAATAGAAGGTTAGAGTAGTTATTGAACTACCCTTGCCTGGAATTGTATTCGCTTTTAGTCATTTGGATGGAGTTGTAACATTGACAACAAGCATCTGACTTTTACTTTGACACATCCTTGATTTTTTTTTATTTGCTGGGCCGCTCAGAATGTCATATGTCATGACGATTGGATAACCCTGGAGAGCCTGAAGAGGGCAACACTTGCGATTTGCTGGATGCCCTGTCTGTCACGGCCATGCGGCTCCACTCCATGCTATAGGACACAGACAACATTTACCATGGGAGCACCCCAACTTGGGGGAGCTACCTGAGTCGGTTGGGCTCCCAGCGAGAGATCTGTGGTGGAGAGAGGGCAAGGAAGAGCAGGAGAGAGAGAGAGAGACAGAGAGAGATAGAACAAGGTATAAGTTGCCTTTCTTTGAATTTACATCTTTCTACAGTTATATCAGATTTGGGTCATTCAAAGCTTTCTTTTTCTAATTTCTCAGGTTCAATGAACATAACTTACATGACGCAAAAAACATGAAAAAGAGACCTTGCAGTCAACAAGGATGCAACTCGCTCCATGCTAATATAATGTGTGACTGTAGCTCCGATAATCAGTCTCTCGTTATCTTAACATACTGGCTGTTGTCTAAATTCATCGGGCTACTTACTCCCCGCCATGCTAGCCATGGTGGCATCCAGGTCAGTGGCCTGTGGGGTGACGGCTGGCTTCATGACGTCTCCTAGGCCATCGAAAGCTACAGCAGACGGGGGACAGCACAACGTGGTTAGAGAGAGGGCTCAGAGCACCAGAGATTCACAGAGAAGATGAACCAAACCGGGTTCTTCATCATATGCTAATCATATTTATGTCGCGGCTAATGGAATGATAGTAGAATAATACTAAAAGCAGGGCTAAAAATGAAAACTGTTTCCGTTTACAGTATCTTTTTTTATAAACAATGTATGTCTGCGGTGTATAATTGCTTTTATCTTCTCGTATCTTTATTGGAATTTTTTTGGTGTGTTTTAAGGGCGCTCTATATATACATTTGCCGGTAACATTTTACAGTAATGTTCAGTCATAAATCATTTATAAGCCTATAGTTAATGATGAACTTATCATTAACAATTCATTAATTTAGGACCACTAGTACTAATAGTATTCTACATTGATGCGTATAGTAATCACTATGATAACAATGATTTAGTATTCACATGATATTAATCAGAGGGAACACACACACACACACACACACACACACACATGCACGCACTGACGCACACTCTGACAAAATCATATGCAAATAAAAATCTGCAAGAAACCAGCCAATAACTAGTGGTTTAAAACCAAGGCAACTACAACAGTATTTCATTTTCCTCTACAGAAGTCTGCAGTAGAGACATACGGCTGGTACTTAATTTCACACACACACAAACGCGCACACACACACTCCCATTCCAAATGCCAGGCGTCACAGTGCGGCGTGGTGCTGCTAAGCTCGTAGCACTGCAATGCAGCAGTGCACTGTGGGAAATTAGCGTGGCACTCACCCAATCAAAAGGCAGGAAGCAAGCAATGAGCCAAACCATGAGCCAGATGAAAAGCAAGGAAAGAACGTGTTAAAGGGAGCAAAAGAGAATGATCAGAGAGAGAAAGTGAGACAGAGATGACACAATGAAGTGAGATAGTCAATGCAAAATAAATGATTCCAATACAGATGAGTTATTGTGACACAGAGGAAGACGAAAGATAGCAAGAGGAAAGGAAAAGTTAGGTCTCTATAGCGGTCGTATTAGTCGAAGTACTCATCGACCATCAGTTACGTCACATGCAGAGACGCTGACAGGGGGGGAAACCAGGCGAACACAGGTGAGAAAGGCCACTGTTGCCAGGGTGACACAGTTCCCATGGTTACAGCCACTTGGCCAGTGAAATGACGGCGGCGAGGGATGGAAGGGGAAATCCCACGAGACTCATTCATTCATAAATATGCACACGGTATGCGTGCTGAATTTGAGATGTATGACTCATGATGTTAGATAGAGAGACCTATCTGTACATAAAGCTTTGAATACACATGTTCAACAAACTATGGTCCGTCACACAATACACCTCATCCAATGACCCGAACATTTACAATACAGAGAGTATGAGGAATACAGGCTGTGGTGTGGTATTGAGGTATGGACAACCCACATTATAGTTATTGAAGGATCAACAACATTTGGGCCATAAAACCGGCAAAAACAGTCATCAATAGGAGAACTAGATGGATGGCACTTTGTAAAACATGTAACATCATGTCACAGTATGTTAATGTTGTTTAAAGGTCCCATTTTATACCACCAGGTGTGAGTGTGATTAGCCATTACAAGCCATTTTGAAAATCTGCCTCTAGTGTCATCACAAGTGGGCGTTTCCATGTAGATGTGAGCCAGATAAATCAGTCTACCAGCCTACCCAGTGGACTGTAGCAAACGTTGGTCATCTACCCGGCACACATATAGGTGGACACGCCCACTGTGATGTCACTAGAGGCTTGTAATGGCTCACACCTGGTGGCATAATATGGGACCTTTAATGTCGTTTAATGTTAAATTAAATCAAAGCGTTGCCAACAAGCGCTTCCTAATGGTCATGCAGTGAAGTGTGGAGCCCTTGTTTACCTGACATCAGCTCGGCACCGGGGCCCGCGGGTGCAGGGGGTGTGGCTTCTGCTCCGGCGGGTTCTGGCCAGCCAACCAGAACGCGGCGAAAAATTTAAAAAATAAAAATAAAAAAGTGTCCGTGGCCGTTCCCAGACGCAGCATGGAGGGCACAGAAGGGGTTAACAGTCAACCTGGGAATGCTGGGAACACCGAGCAAGACAGCCATGTGTTAAAAAGGAACGTCATTTGAGTATACACAGTTATTATATTTATCATCACACACATAATCTCCTCCATAATCTCTTCATTCAAAGTCGGAATAAAAAAGGCTTCTCAACATAATTTGACGGAACTATGTGCATTATTTGCGATTTCAAACTAGCTCCAGTATGACTTGAGAAAAATTAAATACACTCTGTTCCTCAGCCTTGCTTTTCCCAAACCTCACCCATCCTCTTCCAGAGAGGCTTGGTACTTAAACTGTAACATGAGATTTCTCTAAGCTGTTTCAGAGTGAGAGCAATTTACCTAGATCTCTTTAGCATTAAAGTTATGGTCGACCTGACAATATAATTTTTTTAGAGGACATTAAAAACAATTATATTTAGCATATTGAACCTTTAAATAAATTACCATAGAGATTAAGTAATTAACTAACAAGCATAACACCATCCAGTCCAATCACAGCCCCAGATAGCCAGACAGGAAACAAGAATCTGGTTCACAACCCAACCAAGATAACTCTAAAGTAAGATACCAGAACCAAAACGATATTTCCCAAAGAATCTCCTCAACCTTGAAATACCCATCCAGTTAACACTGAAAACAACAATACCCTGACTGCATTCATTCACACACATCTCAGACTTTCTGAAAACGATATCAAAGGAAACGGGAAGAGGAGAGCTCGGCCGGTTACCCACCACCAAACAGATTCATGATGGCACCACTGTCCATTTTGGAGGGAGTTGTGGACGAGAGGTGGGGGGCGGGAGAGGAGAACATATCCCCTATGAAGGCCAAGGTGAACACGACGTTTTAATACAAAAAACGCACACAAAATGGCCACTCGCTATGCGACAACCAACACAGCATCCGTACACGCAGACACCACCACACGCGTGTGCACACCCCCAACGCATACTCAGGCGTGTGTGTACATGCCTGCATGCGCGTGGGGGAAGAAAATACAAATTAAAAGCAGTCCCACACACCTAGATGCTTAAACAGGCTCTTTATGGTGCACTGTGGCTATCGTCGAGCTACGGTAGACCATGCTCAGCAGAGAGGGAAAGGCTGCTTCCGCGATGGTGAGTAGCTTGTTGCTAACCCAGACGGGAATGCTATTAAGTCACTCGTTCGCTACTTTATCACTTTCGTTTTCATTCACTTACAGTTAATTCTCAGATGCAAAATAAATAATAATAATAAATCAATGAAGTAATTGAAGACACGTGTCATGTAAGAGCTGGGTAAGCGCTTGCTCAAGGGTGTGATAGGTTGCAGCAGGGTAGCACTTGCACACATCGGGCATCGCACCCGATGCGTTCCAGCCGGGAGTCAACCTCCCCAGCCATGACTCTCTCCGCATCCAGGGCAAAGCAGAGGGATGCAGAGAGGGAAGGTAGGGATTTGCACACCAGCAGGTCGGAGGTGGGGGATGGGGGGGGCGAGAGGAGGGGTACCTGCTGCAAACAGATCCACACTGGGAGCGGAGTCAGCCCCGGAGACGTTCGTATCTGGCATTGCATCGAACATATCTACAAACGCAGCGTGCACAGAGAGACACGTTGCTATGCACACTTGTGGAAAGGCTTGTTTTCTTTATTTTCTTTTTTTGGTTTTCAAGTCATAATTGGATAATCAAACGCAGTGAAAGGAAAAGGTGTAAAGCGATGCCTCAGAACACATCGCAGGTGACCTGATGGGAGGAAGATGGAAGGTTATCTTGTTGGGATACGAGGCAGGTGACCTGACGGAGAAAGGGAAGGAGCCACGTCAATATGTGCACATTAGCCGGATGAAAAAGCAGGGAGGATGAAGGTGGAGAATGAAACAGAGATGGAGAGATGAAAAGGGGAGGGGTGTCAACTGAGCGTAAATGATGAGACACGACAACCAGGGATCAGAGGGGAACGAATAAAGAGAAACGCACAGCAGAGGAGACGAGAGGGGACGCTAGGAGAGAAGAGAGGAGCATATAGCCAGGGAAAGAAGAGAGGAAGAGAAGGAAAGGAGAGAGGAAGGAGCGAAGAGGAGAGGAGAGATGAAATGTGAAGAGAAAGGAGGAGGGGAGGTCAGGAGAGAAGAGACAAAGAGAAGAGAGAAGGGGCAAGGCGAGGTTAGGAGAGGAAGGGAGAGTAAAAAAGAGGAGCGGAGAGGATAGGACAGGAGAAGAGAGGCAAGGACAGGAGAGGAGAGATGAGGAGAGGAGAAAACAGGACAGGAGGAGAGAGGAGAGGAGAGGACATGATAGGCGAGGATAGGACAGGAGAAGAGAGGAGAAGCGAGACGAGGAAAGGAGAGAAAAGACCGGAGAAGAGGGGAGAGGAGAGGAGGGGGAGAAAACTTGTTAGGATAAGGAGAAGGGGAGGCCAGGAGAGGAGAAGATAGGAGACAGCCAATCGAACCCCAGGGCCACACAAGGGTGAGAGACGAGGGTGGCGGCGTCTGAAACATTTACCACCAAACAGGTCTAGCGAGGGGTTGGCGCTGATGGCGGCGGAGGAGGGAGCAGGCACGGGGGCGGGTGCTGAGATGGTGGCGGCGGTGGTGATGGTGTTGGACGCGGAGGTGAAGAGCGGGGAGGGTTGAGGCGGGGGCACCGCCCCGCCGAAGCAGGGGTCCAGCCCGTCGCCCATGGCGTTCTGCTCGGGCATCATGGAGAAGAGATCCAGTCCGATCGAGGGAGCGACGGGGGCACCGCCCGAGGGGGCGAAGGGGTCTTCAGGAGGGGGAGGGGGGAGGGATGGATGGGGGGACGACAGGTGTGGGGGATATGGATGGTATATGACAACACAGGTTATGATATAATGCAGAATACATGAGTTTCACATGAGGACAATGGATTTCTCAGGAAGAGGAAATGGAAATGGGAGATGAGGTGAGGGATGAGATGAGGTGAGGGATAGGAGGAAGCAGGACTCCTAGAGTCTCCGGAGCTTTCTGATGGGGGGTCTAGGGGGCGTGGTGCGAAGCGGACATCGCACCGAGTGTCTCAATGAAACACTTAAAAAAAAAAAGCGCTGTGCGTGTGTGAGAACTGAGGTGCTACACATAACACCATTAAAAAAAATGCAAGCCAGCTCGTTATCCAATCCACAGAAACCTCTAAAAGATAATGCCGGCAAACCAGAAAAGGCGTCATGTGTAGGGAAAGCATCCATTTGACCAAACGGAGAAAGTTGATTAAAAGCACTTGGCTGTTTGCTGGCCCACACTGCCCACTCGAACACAGCAACAACCCCCGAAGATCTTGTAACACTTAAAAGCATTCATCCTCCTCTTTGTTCACCATGGCAACATCGATACGCCACACCAGAGCACAGCAACAGCGGATAATCAAACCGTCATTGGAACAGACCCTGGCAAAGGCCACAACAATGGCCAGTCGAGGTATCACCAGACACACTAGTGTGTGGAAACACACACACAGGTGAGGACAGACACACACACACTTACGTGGCCAAAACAAACACACTTAACCCAATTGTGCCGGCTGCTGTGCGGCGCAACATTGTATCTAGTAGATACAATGTTGCTCCGCGCAGCCGGTACAAATGGGTTAATGGTAAACACCCATTGATGCGCAATCCGGTCTTAAAGGTAAACACGCACAGATGCGTGATCCGGTCTGAATGGGTTAAACAAACACATACTGGCACGGACAGACACACACACACACACACACACACACACACATGTGCCTAAAACAAACACACTAACACACACACGCACACAAATACACACACACTTGATTACACTAGCAGACACATGCACACACAAAAAACACACACAAAGTTGACTAAACAAACACACCCACACACACTTGACTACACAAACACACACACACTAAACTACAAAAACATACGAACTCTCCCGCCACATATATAGTTAATATATTCGTAAAGGGTTAAGGTAAGTTAAGGTAAGTTTCAACACCCACCAGCTGCAGCGCCGGTGGCTGGTGTGGGGGCAGGGGCCCCGCCGTCGGCTGTGGCGGGGGCCTGGGCTGCAGGGGTCTGGGCAGCAGGGGCCGGTGTTGAAAAGGCATCTGAGGTGCCCCCAGACCCCAGTCATCACACAAGGATAACAAAGGGAGAGAGAGAGAGGGAGAGAGAGGGAGGGAGGGAGAGGGAGGGAGGGAGAGAGAGAGGGAGGGAGAGAGGGAGGGAGGGAGGGAGGGAGGGAGGGAGGGAAAGAGGGAGGGAGAGAGAGAGAGAGGGAGGGAGGGAGGGAGGGAGAGAGAGGGAGGGAGGGAGGGAGGGAGAGAGAGAGAGAGAGAGAGAGAGAGAGAGAGAGAGAGCAAACGCACGAACGAAAGAAAGAAGATAAAAAAATATAAATAAAATAGGAAAAAGACAAAAGAGAGTGAGCAGGATGAAAAGAGTGACTGGTGAACCGGATGCAAGAGAAAACATTCAAGACACATCTCTATAAAGTAAAGATTGAAGTAGAAATAAGCAGTAGAAAATTGATTTACCTTAAATGTTTACCTTGAGTATTATTAATGTTATTTTAATGTCATTATGCACTATAATGACATTAATAAGTTAGTTTTAATGTGTACAATGTGAACAATTATAAATCACAACATTGATTTGTAGCATGGGTGATTGACAGGTGAACGGACGAATGAGGGGATAAGAGGCGTGGAAGCAGGTGTTTAACTACGAAGAGGGGCGGGCGGGTATCTAACATTCCACTAAGAACTACAACTACAAGCGTCCATGGACTCTGAGCAAAGCGAGATTTGGATTAATTACAGCTGAAGCAGCATGACAGGGTTTGATAGAATTGCTTTTCGTTGAAGCCAGGGAAAAGCCTGTCGGGCTATCAAACCGAATGCATGAATTATTATGTGTATACATATGTCTGGGAGCAATCCAATGCTATAGGGCTTGCACATCAGAATGCATCATGGGATTTTTTTGTTGGTGATACCCTGCCATTTTGAGCAGATTTAAGAGAGTTGTAGTTCTATAAAATCTTCAATTAACATAAATAAACCATAAACTAGGCTAATGAAAACCTTGTTTTGCCATGTCTTGCATAAGAAACGCTGTGGCACTTTCAAACATAACAATATCTCCCTATAGTGACACATCAATTCATATTTTCATAAATAACAAAAATGACCCAAACAACATAACTAATTACATAATAACTACTATTCCAAGACTTCTTTGCTTCCAAAACGGAGGCGGTCGTTGCAATGTGACATCACGATGAACAAGCCCTGTAGCACATACTGTAAATGCTCATTGGCTAGATTTGTATTAGCCCTTCCATCAAGCATTAGAAGAATGTGTAAGCAGCACTTATATAGTGTGTTTATGCGTGTGTGTGTGTGTGTGTGTGCACGTGTGGGTGCGTGCGTGCACGTGTGTGTGTGTGTGTGTGTAAGAGAGAGAAACTGCATTTTCACATATTGTCACGCTCCTGCAAGTCCTTTCGTCTTCAATTTACCCTGACCATTTACAACCACGCTAAGGAAACATCTATCCAAGCGACTATCCAATCTACCACCGTCTTCTATTATTCTACCCACTATTATTCCTATTCCAATTAGGGTTATGTAAGTGACATCTAACCGTGTCAAGAAACCCACTAAACCATCATCATCATAAGCCCATAAATCATATTCCTTGTGGACTTGAGCACAGCGTCTTTAGCACTCCTATAACCTTGCAGGGTATTGACAATATGCGGCACAGGTCACGGTGATATTAACTCTACACATGCGCTTTGCATCACGGCCGACGGAGAGGCTTTGAGGGGCGGAGCTCTGCAGAGGTGCTCCTCTGAAAGCCCACTGACCTCCTAACAGATCCATATTGGCGTTGCTGGGGGAGGAGGAGGAGGCGACAGCTGCCGTGCTAGTGGGAGGGGCTAGGGAGGCTCCGGTATCTGCTGCTACTGCTGCTGCTGCTGCTGCTGTCGGTGTGGGGGCAGGAGTGGGCGTGGCCAGGGCGGAGGGGGGCGCGGCCTCAGCCATGAGGGTGGGTTCGGATAACAAGGAGTCGCCCATTTCTGTCGTGCGACGTGGAGGGGGGGGGGGGGGGGGGGGGGGCGTTCAGGGGGAAAAGCAAACCGCCCAAAAAAAAAAAGAAAGGAACCGAACGAAGGAACCGAATTAACAAACCAACCCCCAAAGAAAGTTTGGTCGAGATCACCAAGATCGAGTGACGGTTATTAAGGAACCAATGTCGAAATCCCCCCAAAATTATATTACGAAACCGAAAAGTAAATACAAAACGATATAAATATCAAAGCAATAAAGCCGATCACCCGGAAGGTGAGCGGAAACCCCAAAAGAAAGAGGCCGTCATGGACCAAACAACGGAGATGTGGAGGGAAGAAGGAGGAGAAAACAGAGAGAAACAGAGAGACTAAGAGAACAACACGATGAGACAAGCAAGGAGTACCTCCAAAGCACTAGGGGCTGTAGCCTATGTTTTCTCTAACACACTGACATTACTGTTTCAGGTTACCTGGAGCTCAGCGTTTCAGATCCACACCTCATAATAAAGATCAGTCATAAGTCATTTATAGGCCTTTAGTTAATGATGAACTAATCCTTTGTTTTAGGCTGATCTAGCCATTGTACACCTGGGTGGACACTCGTACATTTGTAAAGGGGACAAAGGGTAGATTTGAACATGGTTTGTCATCGCCAATCAACGTCACACCTTGTAGTAAAATCAAGGCTCCATAAACCTGGCAATTCAGGTTGCAAGGTTAATGGATTATTAATGACAATTTTTTGTTTGTCATTCACTTAATGCTTTAATATGCATGTTTTGCAAATTATTAGTTTGTCATTAACCAAAGGCTTCTAAATGACATATGACTGAATGTTATTATAAAGTGTTACCAAAAAAATCAATAAGAGGTATGATATACATATATTATATTTGTCATCGATACCAACTGATATTTCACAGTGGGGTCCAGCTTTCAAACTGAAACCAAGGTAAACTGGGTTTTAGTGCTGTATAAAGCTGAACTAGATTATAGCCTACAATTCAGGAGGCCAACAGAACTTGCAACGAGACACTAACCTGACCCCAGGAGATCTGTGGGAAAGCAAGAAAAGGAAGAAGGAGTAGAAGAGGGGACATATGCATTATTGGGATGTACTGGCTTTTCAATGATTCCATCAATCAATCAATGAAATACCACCTACCGCCCCAGGAAGTAGGAGCTGCTGAGGGTCCAGATGGACCTGAGGAGGAGAGAGGGTCCAGGTCCAACAGAGAGCTGGAGAGTGAGAGAGAGAGAGAGAGATAGAGAGAGAGAGAGAGAGAGAGAGAGAGAGAGAGAGAGAGAGAGAGAGAGAGAGAGACAGAGAGAGAGAGAGAGAGAGAGAGACAGAGAGAGAGAGAGAGAGAGAGAGAGATAGAGAGAGAGAGAGAGAGAGACAGAGAGAGAGAGAGAGAGAGACAGAGAGAGAGAGAGAGAGAGAGAGAGACAGAGAGAGAGACAGAGAGACAGAGACAGAGAGACAGAGACAGAGAGAGAGAGAGAGAGAGAGAGAGAGACAGAGACAGAGACAGAGAGACAGAGACAGTGGTAGAGAGAGAGAAAGAGACTGAAGTTAACATCTGTTCACTTCCTGCCATTATTTTATGGGCTTGAAACCTACCTAGTGTTGATCAATATATACATTTTTTTCAATATTAATTATTGGTCCATCTTTGTCCGAGTACTACAATCTGAATCTAAATGGTGGACAAAATGGTGTGAAGAAAAAAAGAGCTTGCTGCTGTTAATTTTTACACAAAATGGCGTCTTACTCTTCGGCTGGTTCTGGAGCAGCGGCGGCGGCGGCCACGGCACCGGCGGCCTCCCCGGGTGGGGGCTGCAGTGTGGGGACGGCGTTGGAGGATTTGGCCGGAGTGGAAGTGGGGGAAACATTGTTTGTAGGGGAGCCCTGCAAGAAGGAGCAGGAAACCCTGTCTTGATATCATATGCAAATGAGTACAACAGTGCGTCGCAAAGACGATGGAAAATTACAGAAGGCAGGAGTTTAAGAAGAGTCAAATCTTTACCTTTGATGGAGACCTGAGGGAGAGAAAGGGTAAAATAAAGGTGAATTAGATGTGAAGAGAATGTGTAGTTTGGCAGGTGTGTTAGTAGTGCTAAATAGGTCTATGAAATCAAGTCTATAATGGATGTTGGACAAACAAATCCTTTAATACTGAAACTATCTATATCTAATATAGATTGTTCACACGGAAAGAGTTTCTTCCAAAACATTATTTTCACACATTTAGAAAAAAACGCTTCAATATTGAAATATAGGGAATATAATTGCCTAAATGATGTAATATTCATGATTTGACCAGTCAGAGTTTGGAAGAAAACCCTTTATATTGTGACACACATGACGTGTTTTTAAGGCGACGAATTATACATTGGGTGCAGTGAATTTGGGATGCATTAACAACACAGGGTCTTATTCTCATCATGTGTCTCTTATTGGCAACACATCAAGACCTTTGAGTTCAACACATTAAGATCAGAGTGCAGTGAAAGGCATCCAGGAAAAAACACAGCACACGTCAAGGCTTCAATAAGTGAGTGCCTACGTAGGCTTGGTAATACTTATACAATAAAACAGTTAGTTTACTTAGTCAGCCACCCCAATTGAAACAAGTATGCTCACCCTTCCCTGGTGATTCCAAATGAACATAAGATGCAATAAGAAGAAAGGAGGGATTAAATTAAACCAAATCAACAGGAAAACCAAAAACCGAAATCATATCCAGTTGAGTTAGGATTCAGTTCTGACTGTTAGGCTGTAATTGCTACCCAGTCACTTGCAGTTTAATCAAACCACCACAGCGAATGAATTATCACACAAACACACACCCACACACACTCGCAAAACACACCCACACACTTGAAGAAACACACACGCACACCCACACACTTTCGAAAAAACCCACAAACCCACACCAGCACACACACAACCACCCAGCCACCCTCCCACACACACACACATCTTACGAGATCACCGCATCTCGTTGCACTGCGTTACACAACGTCCCACGTGTCTCTCCGAGGTCAACGGGGGCACGGGGTCATGTGACTCACTGACTTACCCCTTCTTTCCCCCCTTCACATCCTCCAGGCCGTTCATGTGTGTCTCCAGGGACTCCAGGATGCTGCTGGGAGCCTGAAGGCAGAGGAGGGGGAGGAGGCGGGGTGGGGGGTTGCCATGGAGAAAAACGAATCAATGAGCCAATCACTTACTGCTACCTGTCTTTCTGTTTATCAGTGAATCCCTGAACCCAGCGGCTGTTTTATCACTCCGAAGAGGGAGTGGATGGGGCTGGTGGAATCTGAATATGTTTTGGTTTGCTGCCAGGCTAAGCAGACGTTCTTCTGGGTTTTATTCCATGCAAATATCCCATGCAAATATTATTATTATGTATTCATTGATAATATTTTGATATCGTATTATTGTATTTTTAAGATCTTTGTATAGTTTTTTTCTCTTTTTATTGTGATCTTCCTTTTCATTATTAGTGATAAGATAAGCACCACACCCATCCTTCGACCTATTAAGCCTTGATATGAATTATGTCTTAAAACACACCGAGTGGTTATCAATATTTTATTATTACTTATTTGTCCAAAGAGCGCGAGAGAGCGAGAGAGAGAGAGAGAGAGAGAGAGAGAGAGAGAGAGAGAGAGACAGAGAGACCACACTGAGAAGCAGATCATGCCAACACCCAACACCACCCTGAAAACAGGCACTCTGTCAGGCAACCCTTTGTTGTTTCTATGGTTACCGGGTCCTCAAGAGGTGTAAAGGGACAGTCTTCATCGTCTGAGTCAGCTAGATCCACCACTACACCCGGGTGGAGGCACTAGGCGAAGATTGTACCATTATGTTATTAGGATATGCCAGTGTGTGTGTGTGTGTGTGTGTGTGTGTGTGTGTGTGTGTGTTTGTCTGTATGTTTGTGTCAGTGTGTGTGTGCGTGTCTGTGTGTGTGTGTGTTTGTGTGTGGGTGCGTGTGTGTGTGTGCCAGCGTGCATGTGTGTGTGTGTGTGTGTGTCTGTATGCTTACATAGTTGATGTCAGGAATGTCATTTTTGTCGACTCCAATAGTCTGTTAATGGTAGAAAGAAGAAGAAAAACATCTAAATAAACACCACTGAAGACATTTTTGGCGATACAGTTATATCCCAGGAGTGTGAGAGTAGCTCTGTACCTCGGCCATCTTCATGAACTCCCCGATCTTGGTCACTCTGGTCAGGAACCTCTTGTAGATCTCAAGAGCCTCCTTACAGTCGCCCTTCTTCATCTTGAAATATTTCTCTACACACAGCATAAAATACACATTAGAATCAAATGAGCAAAGATGATACTGCAACATTTGAAAGCTTCAAGGTACCGTAGGTAAGAGTCAAGAGCAAATATTTGAGGGTAATTTATTAGACATGGCAAAGCCGTCTGTCAGCTATTAGTGAGTGAATTGAGTAATGAGACCTGATTGGTCTCTATTCTGACGTATCAGGGGATCTCTGCCGTGATTGATTTGTGAAATCCATCTTGCTTGTCAATCACAGGGGTCAAGGATAGGAGGAGGGGACAATTTGTGGTCTTTTAGTTTCAATTTTGCTCTCTTCTGCTCATTTCTGCTTTATCTCATTACAACTCTCCAATCTAACCTACAGCATCTTTAAGCTGAGAGAGAAGGAATTGCTGGTTGAAACAAACCAGTGTGGAAAAGGTAACAGGTAATTCACCTAATAGGTTGATGACACCGTCATTGTAGGAAGCAAACAGTTTCACCAGATCCTTGAAGAGCAGCAGGAACGCTGCGTTGATGATTCCGTTGTTCAGCTCTTTAGGATGAACCTATGGCGCAAGAGGAAAACACACCGAAATCACAAAAAAACGTAAGATACGCCTCACTCCGTTCTCACAGGACAGTACAGGAACTGGGGTGGCTTCCATTGCATTTACATTTACATTTAGGGCATTAAGCAGACACATTTATCCAAAGCGACTTACAATAAATACATTTGTCAGAAGAAAGAGAAACAATATATCGCTGTCGGTACAGTAAAGTTATTCATAGAATAACAAGAAGAACAAGTGCCAAGCATTTACAATCGCTAGGTTAACCAATTCCCTGAATACAACAAAGATATCTAGGATAAGATGATACACAACGCTAAGGACTATTTTTAGGTGCCAGGACGTACAACATACAATTGTGTAAGATGGATGTTTTTCGGAGAGTAAGGGAGGAGAAGGGGTGGTTGGTGGTGAGAGAGAAGGCTATGGAGAGCCAGCAGAACTCTGAAAGGTGAACAGTGCGAAATGATGAAAGATTTTTCCCAATGAAGAAGGGTGTCAGGCTCTCACATCAAACTCCAGCAACGTGTCGATCTGGGTCTGGAGAACGGGCATGCCTTTCAACAGCTTCTCCGTGGTCATGGTCCTCATCACGCCCTCCGCCCTGTGGGACACGACACCAGAAGGGGGGGTTAACCCCTAGAAAAATCCTCATCCATGGATTTGATCGCACCAGTAATAAAAACATAAATCACATCAGAACAAATGCTTCGTTTTATTGAGACATGAATAGCTCAGTGAAAAAATGAAAGATCAGAGGAAATCGAGAGTGACACTGTTAAAGGGGGGCTGAAAGGTGTCGTGGTAAGGGTGTTTTACTCCCAACACAAAGGAACTGAGTTTGATTCCCAATTGCCACAGCTATACCTGGAGGCATCCTTGAGAAATGGTGAAGACTCCTTATGACTAGCAATACACTATGTTTCACTACATGTCTCAATGACTAAGAGCAATAGAAGTTAAAAGTGATCAAATATTATAACATGCATAAGTTATAAAATTAGACACAATATAATCGCGATTTCAATTTCATTCGAATCACACTGTGTAAGGAAACAAAACTTTCGGTTAATAAACAAATGGAGCAGGTAAACAACATAAAGGATTGTTTTACGGTCAAGGAGCGCCTTTTAAGGATGTAGTCAGCCGTAGGAATGTTGAACGTACCCCTTCTTGACCTTTGTGAAATCAAATGCCATCTGGCGATATGCAAAGGCCTTCTCGTTCAGGTAGCGTCCATACCGTCTGATAAATGTGGACATGTCATATCCTTGGGGGGAAACGAAAAGCATACAAACGTAATTATCATGGAAATATTGAGGAAGATACAACAGAGTTTTGTATTCATGACTGATGGACTTCCTGCTAGCTGATAACATGGACACACTGATATATCACTGTGTGCATGTCTTTATGTTAATTCCTCCCTGTCTGTCCAAGATGATCCAATTTGCGTTGTTCTGCTGTTATCCATGCTGGAGAATATATAGATGGGCTACAAGCCCCTGCTCACCATTTGAGTGGCAGTCAATCAAGCACACACTCTCTCACTAGCCATGCAAGATGCTTAAGGGAGTTCTCTATGCTTACCGTGTGAACCGGTTTTGTCAATAAAGTTGCTGAGGTTGAACAGAGAGGTCCTGGAGGCCAAGTACTGAATGAACCTCTGTGGGTAAACAACAAAACAACATTAAAAACGGTTAAACTCTGTATTTTATGAAGTTATTTTATCTACTCTTTTCATAGAACTAAAAACACTATACTTTCTGAGCACACAATAAAAATACCAACCGGTACCCTTTTATTTAGGATTCACATTTCAGGATCATACTATTTAGTAGTGTCTGTATCAATCTCTTCAGGGCTTTCTGCTGAGACACTGGTCTCCAGAGAGTTATATCATTTCATTCAGCCGGCGATGTGTACTTTGTCTAAATCCCTAACCCATTCCACTGTGGTTCTAAAACCCATCATTGAGTGGGCGGCATCTAGAGCTATTTGAGCAACACAAATCCACCCTGACAGATCCCAAAGCCCCCAAATCAAATGACTTGTACAGTAGTATTGACCACTCTCATTGTGTAAGCATTCAACATATCCTTGCTCCCTTTGTGTATAGAGTGTGGGGACACTAAATGTGTAATTTTGGAAAATGTATTGGATTAACTGAGCACTCTTCTGAATTGAATTTGGCTTTAATAAATGTACAATTTATAAGGCATCTGAAGCAGCCAAGATGAATGAGATCGAGCCAGATTGATGCAACCGGGCCGCGCCCACCAACCTCGTTGCCATGGACACACATGTGGTGGCTAGTGACGAGAGCCTTGAAGACAACCACCCAGCTGGCATTGGTGGCTCTCTCAAACAGAGTGTCCGCCATCTGGGGGATGTTCACGTTGGTGGCGTTGGTGGCACCCACCAGATCTGTAGCGCAACACAAAGATAATGTTAGACGTTTCTTTAAAGACCGTTTTTTTTTATCTGCACTCACTCACAATGAAAAAAAGGATAATACATGGGAATAATGATGTCCACTGACTCATTGTTGGAAGCCTTTCCTGAATGATTTTGTATCTTTTCTTGTTACGTTTGCATGGTGGATGCTTGATGGTTATCAACAAATGTTATTAAAGACTGAAGATACAGACGGAAACACACACCCGCACATACACACATTTCCCCTACACACATATCTACTAGAGACACAGTGACAGTCAGACAGACAGGCAGACGGGCCAATGGAAAGACAGATGTACAGACAGACTATTAGATGGATAGACGGTGAGACGGACAGAGAGAGACAGACGGACAGACAGCAAGAAAAAAAAACAGCAAGGTAGCAAGCAAGGGAGGCTCTATTTACAGATAGTAGAGTAAGCACTTATTTTGTATGTATAAGAGAGAAAGAGAGAGAGAGAGAGAGAGAGAGAGAGAGGGAGAGAGAGACAGAAAGAGAGAGAGAGACTATGATCGAGACAGTGAGAGACAGGATGACACTGAAGGTAGGCCTATTTCAAACATTATCGAGTTCTGCAGTATGCTTAAATCCTTAAGGCTCTTTGGTAATCAAATACATCAGATAGCTGTCATCTTAATGCAGCAGAGTCACGTTGGTTATGAATCTTGAAGGCACTTAAATGGCCTCTAAATATGAAACATAACCTTTCAAAGAATATGCAAATGAGTGTGTGCTGCAGATATTTACGTGGGAAAATTGCCAAGCTAAATAGCGACAAGATGTAATAAAAAAGCAGCGTGCAAATGTGTATTTTAGTTTCAGGTTTAGAACGAGCGGTGGGTTGTTACAGACGGTATAGGGCAGAGGAGCACAGCACCTTGGATGACTCAAGGCTGGCGCATTGAACAGACCTTGGCCTTGTCGCAAATATAGACAGAACAGGGAGGCTAATGTGCACCTGGACACAAATAGAAGAGGAAATGAGGACTGCAAAGTGAGGGCACAGAGATGGAGTTGGTTGCATTTATGGTGGCGAGTCGGGTGTGGTGGAGGTGGTGGGGGATGGTCATATTGGTGCTGGTGCTGGTGGTGACGTTGATCATAGTGGTGTTGATGGTGGTCATAGTGGTGGTGGTCATAGTGGTGGTGTCATAGTGGTGGTCATAGTGGTGGTGGTCATAGTGGTGTTGACATTGGTCATGGTAGTGGTCATAGTGGTGTCATAGTGGTGGTCAGAGTGATGGTGGTGGTGGTGGTGGTGGGGTTGTCATAGTGGTGTTGCCATTGGTCATGGTAGTGGTCATAATGGTGTCATAGTGGTGGTCATAGTGGTGGTGGCGGTGGTGGTGGTGGTGGTGGTGGTGGTGGTGGTCGTTGTGGGGTTGTCATAGTGGTGTTGCCATTGGTCATGGTAGTGGTCATAGTGGTGGTCTTGGTGGTGGTCATAATGGTGGTTGTGGGGATTGGTAAAGGTTACAGGAGGGGATTGCCAGCTCGAGCTTTGTCAACAGATAATTGCTAATCACTAGGGAAGGGCCGTCCTCCCATCAACCAACCCCCTGCTCCCTCCCTCCCACACACAAACGCACCCCCCCCACACACACAGTAATGCCACGCTTGCCATAAGGGGATGCCAGTATGTAAGTGGTGGCAGTGTGTTCCAGCTCAGTGTCACTGAGACTACTAGCAATGATTACGGTACGATTATCTCCCTAACCCTTCCTGCAACAGCGCGAATGGTGACCTAGGCTGTTGCTCCAATAATTAGATGTTTAAACTCTGTGTGTCAAATTTGGTGTCAAAATGTAATATTTACACAATTAATGTCAAGCTTGTTGTATTTTATAACCATTACCAACATTGTTATTTTGGTGCGGCAAACTGTGCTCTAATTTCTTCATGTCGCAATAGCTTCCTGCGTGTGTTAAGGTATGGTTCAGTACAGCTGAACACAAGGTTGACCGAGAGACACTCCCTCTCTTACTCTCTCTCTCTGTCTCCCTCTCTCCTTCCCATCCCCCACTCACTCTAGAGTCTCATGCACCGACGGTGTAGTAGGTAGCATCCATGCTAGCACTGGTTGTACACAGGCGTATCTGACTTGTTATTACCAAATGCTAACTAAAATGTTTGTGATTTTGCTGCTGTGTGACACTAGACATGTAGCCAGGCAATGTTTCTCTGTTTTGTGTATATGCTAATCATCATTGGTGGACAACCTGATTGTGTGTGTGTGTGTGTGTGTGTGTGTGTGTGTGTGAGTGTGTGTGTGTGTGTGTGTGTGTGTGACCGTGAGTGTGTGTATATGTTCCCCTAATAAGGATTGGCTGAGCTAAATTAAGACTCTTACAGTAATCCAGTGGCTAGAACAGATAAGAATGAAGCGTGACCGTGTGTATGGATGTGTGAGTGTGTGTGTCTGTGTGTGCTACGATTATGACCTCTGTCCCACACCAAGCAGGTTATAGTTTAAGAATACCCGCAATAAATCAACTACAATTATAAATGTGCGCATTCACACAAAGGTATGAAGTAGCATCTACCTTATCTGGTATTACCTTTTTCACACCTTTAAAACAAAGACTGAGACACAATCTCACATCACAACCTCTGCATGGAATAAAATTAAAAACAAAAAAAACGAAAGTCATGTGCTAAATTGAAACGGACATGTGATAGCAGCCCTCTGTCCACCGCCTAAATTGTTGTCTCTGTGTGATGCAGAATCCTCCCTGTCATTAAACTCATTCCCAAACACTCTCATCAACCCATTGCCATGACAACCGCATCGCAACCCCTGCCCCTCGAGGATCACAGAGAAGACCGGCGACAATGTGTCACAAACACTGCAGTCCTCAATGTTATCGACCATGTTAAGATGAGACGAATACACTCTGAACTATTCAAATAACAGTGCATAGCCGCGCCAATTTTTGTATTGGCTTTGGTTTCATTGGTTTCCATGCAGTGAACTATGTGTTCCACTTTAACGTGCCTAACTCTGTGTTTCGGGCTAATGTTTACAGTTTAATGGGTTGAACAGGCCTATTCCTTATGGGCATGTTAGCCCCGCCAAAATAAGAGCGTCCCAGTGGCCTATATACACAAAGCTTTTTGAATTCCCCCAAGTAATGGACCCGGCCTATTCACATACATTAAGCTCATATTCTTCACACTGTCATGTTTCTTTTGATTGTACAGAGACTAACAAGCGAATTCAGGAGCTATCTAATATCTATGGTGTAAACATAATACATGATATCATATTTGCGCCACCTCGTAGGGTCGTTAACCGTAAGAGGAGACCTGCAATAAATTCAGAGATAGTACTGTGAGCACAATCACAATAGAAGCTATATTCACACAGACACACCCACACACACACACACATACACACACACAGAAACACAGTGGCCGTGTGTAATGATCATTAAACAATTGTATGTATCTGGAACCAAAGTGTGCACATCCATGTGCACACAGAGGAACTGGAGATAGAGAGAGAGTCATGGAGAACCGGCTAAGACACAGACCAGAGACCAAGCACGCAGGGTTAGAAAGCAGTGGTTCTGGCCGGTCCAGCCCTAACGCTGTCACCTTTGGTTGTGTAAATAATGCAAAACAGTCATGGCGTCCGCCGTGAATTATTCAGCAAAGAAACAGATCACACAATATAAGGTCCGGGTCCGAGCCAGCACTGCCAAGTAATCACACTCACCGCCGTGCACGCGCACTCACACACACACACATACATACGTGAGGATGCAACACACAAAACACACACACAAGCACAAAGTAGAAATACACACACAAGATGTCAAAGGACGAAGAGAATGACCAAATAAATCCATCAGCTGTATGCAATGCGGAGGTTGTAGGTGTGTGCGCTTGTGTGTGTGTGTGTGTGTGTCTGTGTGTGTGTGTGTGTGTGTGTGTTTGTTTATGTGTGAGGTTTTGTGGGCTGACCAGATTAAGTGTGATTGGTCATCATAAAGACTATTGCATGTGTAGATTAAACATGTTGCCTGCAACATCCTGTGTATATTCATTTTGTGTGTGTATGTGGGGGGGGGGGGTCGCCCATGAGTGTGTGTGTGTTTGTGTGTTTAGGTGTGTATGTGGCTATGTGTGTGTGTGTGTGTGCGTGTGTGTGTGTGTGTGTGTGTGGGTGGGTGTGTGCCCATATAAGTATGTGTTTGTGTGTGTGTGAGTGTGTTTGTTTGCATGTAGTTGTGCGTCTGTGCAAGTATGTGTATTTGTGTGTATTGGTGTGTGCCCATATGTATGTGTGTGTGTGTTTTTGTGTGTGCCTATATGTGGGTGTATGTTTGTGTGTGCGTGTAGTGCCCCCCCCCCCCCCCCCCCCCCCCCCCCCCCCCACACACACACACACACACACACTCCATCTCACTCTCTCTCTCTCTCTCCCATCCACTCCCTCTACCTTTCATCCTCTAGCTGGCTATAGGTTGGCACGGGGCACCATCAGTAGGCGTCATGCCAACATACATTTCATCCCTTTATGAGGCCATCATTATAGTTTATCGCTCTCTCACTCTGTCTGTATGCATGTCCATCTGTCTGTCTGCCTGTGGATGTGACTGCCACAAGTGTGTCTGTCCGTCCGTCTCTATGGATGTCTGGCTGCACGGCTGCGGTTCCTTCTCTTTTCCTATCCTATAATACGCATGTCTGTATGCAGCTCTTTCTCCCCATGTTGAAGGCTGGAGGAAGAGGGGACGGGGGACATTAGTGGGGTAGGCCTATTCAAACCCTCGATGCTACAGGGAGTCCTAAAAGCTATGCAATGCGGGAGAGGAGAGAACGAAAAGGGGCACTTACACTCCAGGTGCTTCTTCTTGGGCGCCATCACCTCGTGAGTGGTGGCTTTGCAGACACCACGGGCCATATCGGATCCCGTTAGCTGATATTGCGCAGCGGCAATGCGATCTGTGAGCGTTTGCCCCGACATTTTCTCTCCGTGGAATCGACCGACTCAGCGATGAATATTCTTCTGAGGAACGATGAATAAGATTGGGAGAGTGGTAGCCCCGCTTGCTTCTTTTTTTTGACACTGAATCCGATGCTCGGTCCTCTACGATTCCTTCCGATGAATAGGCCCGTGACCTTCTCGTTGGGCGAATAAGAAAAAAGCAAATTACATCAAAATCAACCGACGCTTACCGTGTTTCCACATGCGATGATGTGCGCCGTGCTATAGGACGCGCCTCGGTGTAAGCAGACTTACGCAAGGTTATGGGTTCCCCTCGGCTCGCCCGGGTAGTCTAGCACCGTTCAGTTCAGCACCTCGGCTAGCTGAAGCCTCGCTGTTACGTAACACTCTGCTGGCAGGGGAACCGATTCGCTAGCGCTAGAGCAATATGTAAATACATTTAAAAGGAAGGAAGAAACAGGAGAATGAATATAAAGCAGGATGAGATAGGAGATAATGCAATATCGTGAAAATTCAATGCGGACCTTAGGATCTATAATAACCCGCAATCCATGAGTCGGTTAAATATTTCCGTTTAGAAAGGGCATCGGTTTAGCTGGCTTTTTTTTTCTAACTGTCAACTGTGGAAGAAAAAATAAGGAAACAATTGTTTTAAATACATGCCCCCCTAAATGTCTTCGAAATTAACGCAGATCGGCGGTAGCGGTCTTCGCGTTTGATCTAGCCGTTCCAGAGCGGGAAATATATCCTCTGCTGTGTCTTCCACCGGCTCCTCGCGACGGAAGGGAGAGGTGGGCGCGCGCCGCTCCCTGGTGGCGTTCGCGAGTCGGCAATTGTGATGATGCGCGACGCAAGCTTAAAAAAAAAAAAAAAAGACAGAATGTTCTCCGAGTTATGTTAGCGTGTATTTATTTGTGTGTATCTATGTTGTCATTTAAATTCACCTTCAGCAAATGCCAAGACATTCGACTTCAGTAGGGGGGTGGGGGGTTTACACTGATACGCGTCCCTGTATTTGTTGCTGTGGCCGGGATAGCGCGTTCCTCTCTAGGCCCAACCACCACATCGCACCACTATGCGCCAAAAGGGTTAATTTATGAGCGTGACAGAAGCATTTGGACTGCTGCTTGTATGCATCAAGAAGGTCCGAACGCTCGAGTTCACGACAGCATCACATTCACATCTTGTGGGTTTATTTTATTAGGTCAAGGTAAACGGGTATAGGCCTACAACACATAAAACATGTATCCCGCTTCTTCTTCGAAAGGCATAATATCAATCAGATCAGAAGAATAGAGAATTGCTCTTTAAAATCATAGCCTGTTGAATAGATTGGATGCTGAAATAGTCATTAGGACAGCCATTGCGCGAAATAAATGGGTGTGTATTAAATTGAAAGAGTGTATCTAAATCTATTATTTAGTCTAAGCATATGGCTATATTAATTCATCCTTTCATAATTTATTTGAACTGTAGGTCTATGCAGACCCATGGTGGGTAATTACGTCAATCGTGCTAGGTCCCATAAGAATATTATGGCTATTTGATGCATTGGTGCGACACAGAAATTCTACATTAACAGCCTCCCCATTAATACACACTGAACATTACCTAGAAAAAGCATGCCCTTTTCTTTAAAGGTCTATTTTCGTCCATACAAAGTGGTGTGGGTGAAGACAAGCCTATGGGAGGAGCTCACGTCGTCACGTGACATACACGGAAACGTAGCCAGCCACGTCTCTCCAACAACGACACAAAATAGGTATCACTCATGAGTTATTTGTCTGCAGGAATCTTGAGAAGGTACCAGTAAGTAGTAGCACTTTGTTTGACTTTTATGGTCTCGCACGAAGTAAACCACAATTTCTTAATTCCGCTCCATACATTTCTGTACTTTGGGGAGATTTGTATTTTATGTATTTTACGTCTGTATATTCTATATAATATATGCAATCGTGTGTCTTATAGATACGGAAGACGATTAGAGGATATTTTTTGAGTTCTGAGTTTAAAGAAAAAAATTAAACCAGAATTCTGAGATTTAATTCAGAATTTGCAGAATAACGTCAGAATTTGTAGATGATTCAAATCTGGGATGCTATGTTTGTTACTACAATACTTCCTGCTTCTTCTAGTGTTTGACAGATTCAAATACAGATATACCATTTTAGAATTAGAAGCTATAAACCCAACTGCATGTCAATCAATACATTAAAATGCTGCTTACATGTTATATTCATTGTCATGCATTTCCAATGCCCTGCTGTCAAAACAATATAACTAGCAACGGCTATGATGTGTTGTGTTTTAGTCATGGCACCGATTTATGTTTTGTGTTTCAGTAATGGCACAGTTTGAAAAAGTGTCAGAGAAGTCCAAGTTACACCCTAAACCAGTCGGGTTGGTTCTGCAGTATGGAACAGCGGGCTTTCGAACCAATGCGGATCATCTGGATCATGTAATGTTTCGGATGGGCCTTCTTGCTACACTGAGGTCCAGAAACACCAAAGCCATCATCGGAGTCATGGTTACTGCGTCCCACAACCCTGAGGTAGGCCTGTCGAGGTGTTTTCCCCTGGATATCTCTCACTTCACCTTTAGCCTCGTTCTGCTGATGTCCAACCACTTGCAGATAAGATATATGATGACATGATAGCAATTAAACTGCAGGTCACTAGCCATATGCCATTAAAACATGAAATGACGGCCTCTGAAATGCAAAGCTGAGGTGGAAATGCACGTTTAAATACAGAGACTGTCCCAAAACAAAGCATCTCTCACTTTTGATTTAGAAAAAACATAATTTCTTGTAAGTTTACTATTTTGATCCCAATGGTGGTGCAGTCAGCATTACTGTAACAGTTGATATTAATTCAGCAGATACAGAATTTTTCTGTTCATTCCCCCTCTTTCCTCGGATGTCTTCATTCACTCTATATTCACTTGTACTCACCATATTGTTATTGTGTTGATGACATGAATGAATGAATAAGCTAGGGTTCCCTTCCGGCTCTCTTTGTCATTCTCTACGTCTCTCCCTCTCGTCCAGGAGGACAACGGGGTGAAGCTGATCGACCCCATGGGGGAGATGTTGACCCCAGCGTGGGAGGTCTACGCCACTCAGCTAGCCAATGCAGAGCAGGATCACCTGATCACTGTTCTGAAGGACCTCATCCAGAAGGAGTCCATCAACATGATGAACCAGGAAACTGAAGTCTTTGTGGGCAGAGATACCAGGTATGGGGCCAGATGGGTTTCTCTACAACCGGTTTGACTTTAATGCTATCTGTATTTCATATGATTACATCTGCTATCGTGGTATTAGTGGTGGACAGATTTGTTGTTACGTTGACTTTTCAGCTGACTGCTATTGACAGCCTAGCATGACAAAACATGTGGATAAAATAGATAATACACATTGTGATGCTTCTTTGGAAACAATGAACGAAACAAACAGATCCCACACTAAGTAGGTCCCTTTATGATTTATACGGTTTCCCAATCCCCACACAAATGTATAGATATTGAAGTCAATAGAGGAGAGTTGTTTGCAGAAGCAGAAGGAAGTAGGAGTCCCTCCCTGTCAAAGTACAAGTGGCAATGTAAGAGACGGATAGGGAGGGAGGACGCATATCGGTCCAGCTTGTATTTCTCGTTTGGCTCCACCTATGTCAGTAGATACAAGTTCTCCTTCTTTATCCTGGGTAAATCTTCAAACCGCACAAATGAGGTTGCATAACCGTGTTGCATAACATGTATAACAGTTTTTAGTGTTTGTCAACATCATTATTTCTACACTGCACTATCCATTACAGCTTTCATACCTAAATTAATTGAATATCTAATCTTAGGCATTCGCTATGCATCAAGTGATCTCGGATCCCGAAGTTCGACTATAATATTGTTGAACTTCTGGGGGGAAACTACCCAGTGATTGGCCCGGAAACCCAGCTAGTGTGATGAGTGGAGCTACACAGGGTATCCTGTTTTGTTACGGAGATATTTTACCGGGCTCGATAAGAAATTCAAAAGATAGAGGTTTCAGCAGACAATTTTGTCCAATCGATTACTACAGTGACGGCTCTACTACACTGGTTTGATTTAAAACCTCTACAGAGACTTTATCTAAGGTCGTTGGTGTCCAGACAAGATGTTTTAGCTTGTCCTCCCACCGGCCAAAGGGAAAACAATAGTTTGTGTGTGTGTGCTTCGGAGGGCATATTTTTAATTAGACCTCCAACCTGATAAGCTGTGGCAGCACTACGGAGTCAGCGCTGCCGAAGAGTCTAGCAATCGACGCACACCGTCCTCGCAGCGTTGTATATGTGAACCGTTAACTTTTCTAAAGCCAGAGTGTAGTCTGGTATAGTCTGGAGTCTAATCATGTGTTTATTAGCCTCAACTGTTGTGTAATCCTTAGGCGTGTACATCTATGCCCCTATGGCATGGCATTGTAATCACTGTGTGGATTTCCATGAATGTATGCATGCTGGATATACTATAACTTTCTTTCTTTTTTATTATTGCATCTTTTTATGATCCATGGGCTGCTGTAACAGGGGAATTTCTCATGTATGGGATGAAATAAAGTTATTATCTTATCCCCAGGAACATGATTGGTTGAAACAAATTCTAAACTTGGGAAAGTGAAAAACCCTGTTCACATAGATTTGAGCTTGTCTGCCATCAGCAATTAGATGTCAATCTAATGTCTGATTCATGAGACGATGCATCAAGATAAATAAATACCCCGAACCCAAACCCATGTTTTACAGAGCTACTGTGTGCATAGTACAGCATCATCCCTGACATCCATTGTGTCTCGTACCCTTAGGACCAGCAGTGGTAGACTATCAGATGCTGTCTTGGATGGGGTGACTGCCCTGGATGGACGAAGCAAAGGTGAGGTAAATAAACAAACCTTGTGTGTATCTTGTGTGATTTGGTTACATTCACACTTGTATTAGTGCGGAAAGGATTTGTGCATTGGGCTCAGGTGATACATTTCCAGCTGAAAGGTACTAGGCTCTAGAATGGTTTCCATCCTACCTGTAGGCATCTGTGAGCACCCTACCTGTTGCTTCCTGCTTTCAGAATGTTCCCTGACGTCTACTCAACGTTTCCCATGTTAAACATCTCCCTCTTTTCGTTGTGTGTGTGTGTGTGTGTGTGTGGGTGTGCGTGCGTGTGGGTGTGTGTGTATGCGTGTCAGACTACGGCCTGGTGACCACCCCTCAGCTCCACTACATGGTCTGTTGCTGCAACACGCGGGGCGGGTACGGACAGGCCTCGGTGGAGGGCTACTACAGTAAACTGTCGCAGGCCTTCATCCAACTGACGAAGTCTGTAAGTGTGCACGGCTGAATTTGACTGCCAATGTCCATCCCTCCCTGTATGCCTTCTTGAGTCGGCGTCTAACTCCTAAGGACTGATCATTCACTGCACGTCACTTTTGATCAAAGTGTCTTATAAATGACTTATTGTGTCTTACTAATATTTAACCATACATTTTGAACGGGTAAAGCAACTGTAAGGCAGTTTATTTTCATTTGTCGGTTTCATTGTTCAAATATTAATTAATTGTAACTGTCCAATTGTTTCATCATTTTATTTTACTGTTTATTATTGCTAAAAAAATATGTTCAAGTCAATAATTGACCCTTCCTCCTCCTCCATCCATTGAAACGTGTGTGATTCTCTTTCTTTCTTCGTCTTCCTTTCGGCAGGCGCCCAACCGCACGGATGACCAGAAGTGCCTGCTGGTAGACGGGGCCAACGGCATCGGCGCGCTAAAGCTGCGCGAGATGGAACCCTACCTGCAGGGGGCGCTGAGGGTGTCCCTGTTCTGCGACGGCACGGGCGGGAAGCTCAACCACCAGTGTGGGGCCGACTTCGTCAAAGTGCAGCAGAATTCTCCGAAAGGTGCGGAACGAGAATGGTGGACCCGACTGGGGTGTTTGTCCGCAAATGCATCAATGTTTTTAAAGGTTGACATATTATCCCACCAGGTGTAAGTGTAATTAGCTATTACAAGCCGTTTTGAAAATCATCCTCTTCCGACTTCACAAGTGGGCGTGTCCACCTAGATGTATGACGGATAAATGAGCAACGTTTGCTACGGTCCACTGGGAAGGCTGGTAGACTGATCTATCCACCACACATCTAGGTGGACACTCCCACTTGTGATGTCAGAAGAGGCAGATTTTCAAAACGGCTTGTAACGGCTAGTCACAATCACACCTGGGGGTACAATATGGGACCTTTAAGATGCCAGTGGGCAGACGTCAAAGATGCAGCCCACCTGCGCAGTTACTTAGGAACGAGGAATTAACACTTAAGATGCTTTATTTTCTCTCTTACATGGTGTTGACTCACCTGTCGGACTGTAACCTGCTGATGTTTTTGATTCAATAAAAAGTTATGCAACGATATAAATAATCAGAATAGAGATAAGACCTGAGATGATTCTTAATCCTACAATTGAATGACCACCACCATATAATCACAAGCACTTACCTCTCGATAATCAACCGATATTACATTTGTGACCTTTGAGCGACTCATTATGTGCTGAGCCAACACTCTTAACCAATACAAGCCATTTAGTTGTATTAGAATTGAAAATGTGTGAATAGTGAGTTACATTGAGTACAACCAAAGAACAAATGATGTGAATCAGACCTTTTTAAAGGGATCCCCTGAACGGATGGAAAAAACTGAATTTCCCTATTGATTATCCTGATTAATCATTTGATATATATATATTGTGCCTGGCAAAGACATATCTGGGGGGGGACAGAGATTGAGCCAGTTAGCATTTTTTTCATGTAATCCATGTCATCTCTGGCCGAAGGCATCGTTATGAAGGCGGGCGAGCGGTGCTGTTCGTTCGACGGCGACGCCGACCGCATCGTGTACTACTACAGCGACGACCAGGGCCGCTTCCACCTGCTGGACGGAGACAAGATCGCCACGCTCATCAGCACCTACCTCAAGGAACTGCTCACAAAGGTACCTCGTATACACAGTGCCTAATAGTGCATCTCCCGGTTTATCCCGTTTTAATTGTATACCTATGTATCTATTATTATTTATCTATTCTTCATTTCTGTTCAAACTTATATTCTATTCTATTTTATTTACATTTTAAGCACAGGAATACAGAGTATGTCACAACGTTTCTCTTCACATCCTGTATGAGTATGTGACAAATAAAAGCCTTAATAGGTATACTAACACAATGCATCGGGTCTCATCTTGCATCTCACCTCAATTCATTTGTTCAATGTTTTGTTATTTTCTTTTTCAATCATCTAATCTGAAGTCCTAATTTAAACAGTTGGTTGGTCATCTTGATTTTTTTCTCAACCGTGCCACGCAACCATTATTCATTGCATTGTATTATGGTGGTGAAAAAGCACCAAGATGGCGGCTTAGAACGTGCGTGACATGGTGTGGAACCCTCCAATAGGCTGGCCTGGACCTCAAGATAGCGGTGGTTCAAACGGCCTACGCAAACGGAAGCTCTACGCGCTACCTGGAGGACACCATGAAGGTGAATAAACACACACACTCACTCACTCACTCACTATTTATCTCACTTTATCTTGTTTTTATTGTATTTGTGCTTTTATCCGCTGCAGGTAATAGTGAGGTGCGCGAAGACCGGGGTGAAGCACCTTCATCACGTAGCCCAGGAGTTTGACATAGGAGTGTACTTTGAAGCCAACGGCCACGGAACTGTGAGTCACGCACGCATGCACGCACGCACGCACGCACACCTTTGTTTCACAATACAGCACCGTCTGCTGTAATTCATCTATAACGACATCTGAAATGGTAAGACCACCCAACCCTTTAAACCTGTAATAAAAAAAGAACTACACTCACGCATTTCTGGACAATTTTGTTTAAGCAAACTGACTCGCACTGACTTCAGGTACAGATCATTTAAGGTTGAACACTCACCCGCAACACCACAAATTGTATTGCACCCCAGGTGTTGTTCAGCAAGGCAGCCGAGGAGAAGATCCAGCAGCTGTGTGATGACTCTGACGGGGAGAGACAGGGGGCAGCCACCCTGCTGAAGAACTCTGTGGACCTCATCAACCAGGTACACACTCACGCACATACACAAACACACGCGTGCACGCACACACACACACACACACACACACACACACACACACACACACACACACACACACACACACACACACACACACACACACACACACACAAGATCATACAATTCTATCACACCATCTCATGATGATAAGATGATAGAACTGAAGAATAATAATGAAGAACCTTTTTCAAAAGAGGATTTTATTTGCTGAAGATGATTTATATTTAATGTTTGAGTGTAACATTATTGCCAACTCAACGCATTGCATTTTTGTCTTCATGTATAGACTGTGGGTGATGCCATCTCTGACATGCTGTTGATTGAAGCCATACTAGCCATCAAAGGCATGACAGTGCAGCAGTGGGACGCCATTTACACCGACCTGCCCAACAGGCAGCTCAAAGTGAAGGTGTGTGTGTGTGTGTGTGTGTGTGTGTGTGTGTGTGTGTGTGTGTGTCTGTGTGTGTGTGTGTGTGTGTGTGTCATTCATAATCTTGTTCTGCTTAATAAATTAATTTAAATAAGTCTTTGGCTACCTTTTTGGCAACATAAAATCCTTGAGGCTCCATTGCTGTTTTTGCATCTATTTGGACCTTTCCACTGCGGGTTGTCTTTTGTTATAACTGGCTATGCTGGTAGGCTGTCAGCTCTATGTAGGCTCACGGTCGGTGTGTTTTCCCCCGCAGGTGTCCGACCGCAGGGTCATCAACACCACGGACGCCGAGAGAAAGACGGTGAGTCCGGCCGGTCTCCAGGAGGCCATCGACAGACTGGTGGAGAAGCACCAAGATGGCCGCTCCTTCGTCAGACCCTCGGGCACGGAGGACGTGGTGAGGGTCTACTCAGAGGCGGCGACGCAGGTAACCATAGCATACCTGGTCCTTAAACATAGTACTGAGCATTGTGTAGCGTCTTATCCCAGCTATCTTTGTTGCAAACACGGAATGGGTTAACCTAGCAATTGCAAGTTACAAATTGCAAATTGTAACTTGTTCTATGAATATCTTTATTGTACCGACAGCGATATATTGTTTTCTCTTTCTTCTGACAAATTGGATTTGGATAAAAGCGTCTGCTAAATTACCTATATCTAAATCGACCTTTACACACTGGTGTTTTTACGTTTGTTTGCTTTTGTGTATGTGGTTTTAAATGACACTTTACTAAACGTTGTCTTTAATTCAGTTCTACAGAAAAGTATATTTTTATGTTTTGTTATTTTACATATTTTTCATTGAATTGTATTATTTTCTTTTGGACTTTTCGTGAACATTGTTTACCTGGCTGTTAACTGTCACTGTGTTGTGATGACAGTGAACATGACAGTGATTCTGTGCCGTTTATATTTCTTTTCTTAAGGAAAGTGCTGATGCTCTGGGGCATGAAGTCAGCCTCGCAGTCTACCGCCTGGCAGGGGGAGTGGGGGGTGAACCAAAGCCCCTGTAGTAGACTATCTCTCACACACACACACACACACACACGCACACACGCACACACGCACACGCACACACACACACACACACACACACACACACACACACGTACAACAATTCCATGTGGTGCATTGAACAATCCTCTGTTTAGTACAAATTGCAACATTTCTGTATTTCAATTACAATTACAATTACAATTAGGGCATTTAGCAGACGCTTTTATCCAAAGCGACTTACATCGGTTAATATACACATTGACACACCGACGGCAGAGTCAACCAGGCAAGGCGACAGCCAGCTCGTCAGGAGCAGTTAGGGTTAAGTGTCTTGCTCAGGGACACATCAACAGTCAGCGGTTCGGTTACAAGGCAAGTGCTCTACCTCCTGAGCTAAGCCTACCATTTCTCATCTCTTTATTTTCAATTCAGATTCAGTTTGTTTTCTGCTCTAAATTGCACAATATCATATCTGCATTTTTCTAATTGTGAAAAGGGAAAATAAGTTTTACAGTTTACTTTAATGCAATACATCAAATATATTTGATATTGTAAATGATTGTTGTACATTAGTGATATTGAAGGTCATTGGTTTTTTCTAATGGTGTATTTTTCTGATTGGAAAGTTTTCCCTGACTTTTTTTCTCTTTCACAAAGAGTTGAAATAGGTGGTGCAATCATGCTATCGGTTGAGTCTAACTCAACCGACAACTACAACTTAATGGGTAACATTTGCCAGGTTCTTCATTACATTTTTTAACCTGACATGATTACTTGAACATTATTTACTTGCTTTGAACTTTATTTTGACTGAGTGGAAAATAACTAAGGTGCTATTTGGAATATTAATTTATTAATAGTCATTTTATATCATTCATAATCAGCCATTAATCAGCAACAAAAATGGAGATGATTGACAGGACAGGAACAGTTCAAACCAAAATACACTACTCTTTCAACGTTGTGTTAACAAGTTAACAAGCTCATAATGTTAATTATAATAATTTCTAATAATGTAAGTGCTGTTCAATTCACTTTTCAAAGACATTCTAATCCTTAACCTGAATGGACGGCCCAGGTCCTGATTCCTTTTATCATATCCATAAAGCCTAATTCGAGTTAACATCACGGAAGCATCTTTGGCTTCGTTAACGTTTGTGCAAAAGCTTGGGGAAAGTGTCCCTTTTAATGTGGAAGCGCTGTTCTTCATCCGTGTCATCGGCCACTCCAGAAATTATAATGGTGCTCTGCTGTGAGTCACTGTTGTATGCCTCCTCCTCTGTTTTAACTGTTCTGGGAAGAAATTCAATAAATGGATGAGCGAATCAGAAGTCTACCGGGATCAATGAGGCTTATTCCATGATGTGTCGATAAATCCTCATCATTGCCGGCAACACACATTCACTCATTGTGCGTCATACATATTTTAGTTTTTCATCAATATCCATGAATCCTCATGTCATAGACTAACATTTCATAGATATATGTTCAAGTGGGTAAAACGATCAATAATCCCTATCATTGCAGTAATACAATAGACAATTCCCCTCCCTCCCCTCCAGCTCTTTCATCGGTAAACAAAAATGGGGGCCATTCATCCACTCTACCTGACGAGGAGGGTCTCGCGCTGGGATGTCTCGGTCGCCTGGCCAGCCCCTCAGGTCCGGCTCTCCTCCAGGGACACGTCGGTGGCTCCAGGGGCCGCGGCGCCTCTCTTCCCCCCAGCGTCTGAGTGCGACAGTGGGGGTCCGGAGGGCGCGGGGCAGCCGTTGGCCGTGGTGGTGCCGGAGGCGACAGCCACACCTCCTCCTCTCAGGGACATGACATGGACCATGGCGCTCAGACGGTTGTCCTCGCCCTCGATCAGCTTCCTGAGGGACACGCATCACACAGTGCCGGGGGGGGGGGGGTTTAGTAGCAAGCCACAGAGCTGCATGGGGGCCGCAGTGTAGACGGCGTTAAGGATTGGGAGACTCAAATGGAAATTCCTCATGAGCAGGAAGTAAGGAGCGTGATTTCAAAAGCAGGGAAATGCTTGGGAACTCAATTCGGAGTCATTAAAGAAGTCCCTGTGACACTTTAATCTAATTGAATGGCCAGACTTCAATCCAATCTAATGGCCAGACTTGAATCTAAATGAATGGCCAGACATAAATCTAATCGAATGGCCAGACTTGAATCTAATCGAATGGCCAGACTTGAATCTAAACGAATGTGCCGTGCACATGTCCACCTGACCCTTTACACGCCTTCATATGCACACACCCCCGATTCTGATTGCTTAATTTACACTTCAATCCTACGTGACCCGGGTAGAGTTGTACCTGTAAGTGGTGATCTCAATCTCCAGGGCCATCTTGACGTTCAGCAGGTCATGGTAGTCACGCAGAAGCAGAGCAATCTTCTCCCTGGTGACCTGCAGATCCAGCTTGAGACCCCCTGTCCGCACCTGTGGTTGGGTGATGAAATGAGACGGATTGGTTTCACAGCAGGACCGCACAGCACAGCCTAAATCCTTGAGAAATGACACGACTTATGGAATTGATTCATGCTTTAAAAATCCAATGAGCTATAAATGGGTTTCTGCTGGAAAACCGTATGACTTTTAAATGGGATCATGCTTCAAAATGATGTCACGTAATTGATTCACGCTTGAAATTCTGTGCCGATTGAAAACGAATGGGGGGCTGAAACTAGAATTGGAGAACAAAAGTGTGGGTGCTTAGTCGGTTGGAGGCCATTACCTGCAGGTCCTCCTCTTTATTCCTAAACCTGACGAATGCATCGCGGAGCACCGCCTCTAAATACTCATTCCTCGTCTGCAGGGCCTCCAGCTCGCGCTCCTTATTACAGATCTGCAGAAAAACACACACTTTATATTAACCTGTTTCTTTTGTACATAAAAGCCTGTGCATAAAATGGGCAAAAAATACTGCAGTATAGATAAGCTCACTTCAGAACGAACACAGAAAATGAATATATTTTCATGCAAGACACTTGGAGACAGATTAAGCACATTTTAAAAGTGTATTTTTCTTTTTGCATTGATTTTGAAGTTATGAAGAGTCATGCTCACATCCTTCTTGCATCCTGCGCTCTCTTCTCTCAGACTGTGGAGGCTCTGGATGTGTTTGGTTGATGCATTATTCAGGTCCACGAACTTTGTCTTGTACCAAGTGTCCATTTCCTGACAATGCACAAATCGTGTGAAAGTGCTGACTGAAAAGGTTTCCATTAGTTTCTAGTCTACATAAAAAGGATGCTAAAGTGAATTGTAGTGGGATTCAAATAAATATGCCATACAGTTGATCTGATTTATTATGTCATGGTAAACCTTTTGGTCATGATATCGAGGATATTATTTTGACATTATAAGAGAATAGGGAATGAAAAAGAAATAAAAAACAGCAGGGAATTACTAACAATAAGAAATAGTTCAATTTGTATATATATATTTGTAAATTCTACAAATAAATAATATTGATATGTGTCGAGCTGGCTGGTGCATTTTTGACACCGCCGTCGTGTTGGTGTGTGAATGTGTGTATGAATTGTTGCCAGTCGCTTTGGACAAATGCGTAATTCTCCCCCCATACCTGTAGGTTTTTGGCGGCGATGCTGTCGTACTGAGTCTGGACCTGTTTGAGGGCTGAGGAAAGATCCGGAAGCCCAAAGGTCAGGTCGACCTTGGAGGCCGAAGAACAGAGCTGCTCCAATAGCACCTCGATTTCCTGTTCACAGGATTGGAACTTAAGCACGTCAAGGTAATAGTGATATGGGATCCAGCAGTCCTAACATGTTAGAGCAGAATTTCTGCAGGGAGACGGCAGAGCCCGGGCCAGGAACCAACAAACACAATGGGCGAAGCTACACAATGTTTACTGTTTGGTTAGGGAGATGTTCTACTGAAGAGGGGAGGGGATGGAGCTTTCAGAAGAGGCTTTTATTAAGTGTATTTTTACAGTGGCCAGTATACACAGTGTTGATTTGAAACCTTTACCTTTCTACTTTGCTGGCCGAGTTTGTGTTTGCCAATCCTGCTCTCAGATATCCAAGAAACATGATTTTTTAAAACAAGTATGAAGTGAAAGACAGAAAAATGCCCCGTTCTTCCATATTTACGCTTGTCTGCCAACAGACTACACATATTAATCCAAAGTCTGATTTGTGAGATTAAGCTAATAGTGACTCTGTACACACACAACAGTTCTCCTTAGACAGCAAATGTATTGACAAATACCAAAATAATTCTGCTGCTGATCACTAAATCACTCAGGCCATACTCAGTCAGTGGGTATCGTCATATCGCAGATTTGTTGATCTATTTGCAAAATCACTCATGGTCATACTTAGCATGTCCACTCCTGCCAACACTTAACACTCGACCGCGTTGTTCTGCACGTTTGACACGGAGATGACAATTGGTGAACCTAACAGTAGCCTGTGTCTGTAAATACACAGTCGCTACATATGAGATTGATTTCCTCCAGATTATAACCATCTCATTTTGGTCTGGCTAACCGACCTGCTTTGACCCAGAAGCTTATAGCCTTCTAACCAGAGTCCCTAGACAAACATACACACACACACACACACACACACACACACACACACACACACACACACACACACACACACACACACACATACACACACACTCATGTTTTACCTCCTTGTGAACCCGTTGTAGAAAGGTCAGCTCTAACTCCAGGTTCTCCAGATGTTTCTCCAGAGAGATGCGTGTTGAGGTGGCTTTATCAACATCCTGTGGAAAATTTAGACTCAGTCAGTGCATATTTATTTGTACCCACACGCGCAAAGGCCCAAGCAAACACACACACGCACACACACACACACACACACACTTTTGGATGTTATCACCTGGTTATAAAGAGTTTGCGAATGCAGGCGTCATCGCTATGCTCAGCATACGAAAATAACTGGGATCAGCAGTTATTAAACTATAGGTTCACAAAGCAAAATCCCTGCAGTATTATATTTATATTCGCTCCAACCGATACACTGAATTGACTTCACTCACCACCTCCCCGTCACCCTCTAACTGAAATGTTTTGAGTGTAAACCGGCTGGGGGTCCAGCTGCTGCCTTACCGGGCGGAATGCCTCAATCTGCAGCTCTGTCTTCTTCCTGGCCTCCAGGGCCTGGTCGTACCTGGCCTTCAGAGTGACGAGCTGGCCTGCCATGGCCTCCTTAGAGCCCAGGGCCTGGTCCTACCACAGACACAAGGCTCGGGTGAAGCAGATGTAGCACCAATAGTAGAATGACTAAAAGCAGTAGTAGTAAGTTAGCAAGGATCACAACTTTGCTTGGTCCAGAGAGGATTCACGTGTGCCATGTTAAACCGCTCATTCAAGGAGATCCATGTGAGATCTCACTGTCATGGCGATGGAGTCTCATGGCGATGGACTCTTGGCGGTGGTCCTCACCCTCTGGACTCTCATCTGCTCGGCCACCCGGGTCAGGTCCTTCAGCTGGGCCTCGTACAGCTGCCTGAGACCCGAGGGCTGTAGGAAACGGCTTCTCAGGGCGTGGATCTCATCCTCCAGCAGCTTGTTCTTGGTCTCCAGGGAGCGCACCTGCAGCAGGAAGACACACAGCGGCAGGTTGGACTCCCAGCCCAAAGCACCTGGCTCGATCTCCAGTATCCCCCTAGCCTATACCTGTGGGCATCCTTATGCAAGACGCCTCACCCCAAATACCTGCTAAGTGATGATGCGATGTGTATGCGAATGTACTCTTGCTTGAAAGTGTCTGATGATTGAATAAATATAATATCACATTTTTAAGACGACACAACAAACAAACCACACAGGCGACAGAGAGCGTGAAAAGGGTGAGGAGGGGGGTCTCGCCTTTTCAATGTAGACAGCCAGACGGTCGTTGAGGGCCACCATCTCCTTCCTCTCGCCGGTGCGGGTGGTCATGAAGGCCTGGTTCTCGGTGGTGGCTGCGTCCAAATCCAGTTTGGGCCCGAGTCCCATGGACATGCCAAAACAAAGAGCCTCCATACTTCCGCTGCACAGAGGAGCGATGGATGAAGGAGCTTTTTGATTTGATTGGTAAGCCTTAAATGCATCACACATACCTGTTTATGCGGGACTTGTTGGAGGTCGACCTGCGCCCCGTCGATGCCGCTCTGAGGGAATAGCTGGCAGACCGAGCTGATCTGCGTGTAGGAGATGGACTCGAGACTCGGATCCGATTGACTGAAGTGGCCACGGAGGTGGCCGCGGAGCTGCCCTCAAAGTGGCGGCGGTAAGAAGACTTCCTTTCTGGACTGCAGCTCATGTTGGTATCGTTTGATCTTCTTTAGGTTTGGAAGGGTTTTGAAACTCCCTGCAGAACAGTTTACCCTCATCCCTTGGTTTGAGGCTTTATATAAGCAGGTTTTGCCCTGCCCATCTCACCCACTCATACACATTGCATACCTAAGGACTGTTAAGGAATGTCGAAACCTGGCATCATTCTCAGGAGTGGCTGTCCGCAATAATATCTACCAAGACTCTGCCAAGAGGTCGTTACTTATTTATTAACAGGGAGTGAAATCCTATATAATATATAGTCATGCTATTTTGCATTTGTTTAACTTTAAACATGCTGGTAAGTAATCAATTCTAATATTAATAACAAAACAGTAGCAAGTTATCCTAATGATATTAATAATATAATGATGACTATGATTATGGCTATATTACAAGGTTGAAGAAGATCATGATGATTATGATGCTTATCGTTATTATTATTATTATTATTATTATTATTATTATTAATAATAATAATATTGTTATTATTGGTAACATTAACAACATTTCGATGTCAATCAAAAAATTAACGTTATTTTTCATGAATAAAATATTGGTCATTAATTCGTCGTTAATCATTATGTTTCTTCATCTTTGAGTAACGAGTCAAAGATGTTGTGAGTTATTTATTTAGTAATGACGTCTGTGACCCTGTCATAATTTCGGAAACGTTGCATTATAATTGCGCGTGAAGGTTTGATGCGGAACTATTTAGCTGCATCTTTTGTCTCCTCGGACCGTTTTTCTTGTCGTACTGTGATTTGTTAAGCTGAACTGATTCTCCTTCTGGTGCTGACTTTTTGTTTAGTATTACGTTACATCTAAAGTATAGTTTGTCCGTTTAGGCTCCTACGACATGGCAGGGAATTTCTGGCAAAGCTCACACTAGTAAGTAAAAGGATGAATTATGGATGCATTTAACAAAGAACAGTCTTGTTGACTGGCCTAACACTTATTGTGGACGATCTCTCAGCAGTGCAATACAAAATCAGCTTTTTAGTCAAAGGTTTTTGAGGTTTAATTCTAGTACATGACACTATTTATACTTTTAATATGTTCCATCCAACGAAATTGCTTTATTATTATTATGAACAACACTGAACTATGTCTGCCGTGTAGCATCTGGCTAACTCAAGAGGTATTGTATCTTTGCTCAATGTGTTGTTACAGTCGGGTAATGTATGTGATCATTTTATGGTGTTTTTTTATTTAAAGTTTGCAATGGGTTCTGGACAAGCAGGACCTGATGAAGGAGCGACAAAAGGACCTCAAGTTTCTCACAGAAGAGGAGTACTGGAAGCTGCAGATATTCTTTGCCAATGGTGCTTCTATGACTTCATTAAATAGCCTGTAGTGTGCTGTAATCTAGCATACTGCTAACAACACATTTATAAACGTATAACGTTATACACTTTATAAATGAACAGAAAGGTATTGTGCTGTACACTTAACCAACTATAACTGTATTTCACCTGCTCTTTTTTAGTCAGCTAGGCCTTGTTGGGACACCTTAATAAACGTCTATACACTTTATAAATTAACAGAACGGTATTGTGCTGTACTCTATAACAGACTATAACTGTATTTCACCTGGTCTTCGTTAGTCATCCAGGCACTGGGAGAACACCTGAAGTTAAGGCAGCAGGTTATCGCCACAGCAACGGTGTACTTTAAACGCTTTTATGCCAGGTAAGCAAACACTGATAAAATTCGATGGCATGTTAATAATTATAGTCAATTCTACAAAAGCTAATTTAATATTGCTCGTTGGTTTCATTATAATAAAAATGCTGTGTGTGTATTTGTTTGCAGATATTCCCTGAAGAGTATAGATCCAGTGCTAATGGCCCCTACTTGTGTTTTTCTAGCCTCTAAAGTTGAGGTATGCAAACTACTGTTATACATAATTGTGTATGTTTTGGTACATACATGCCGCTCAACACAAATGGGTTTCCACATCTGCCTTCTTATTGTCATGTTGAGATCTTTTCACTTTTTTTGTATTATTAAAAAAAACAACAACATTTCTTTCTCCTAAATTGTTGCTTCTCGCAGGAATTTGGAGTTGTTTCCAACACTAGGTTGATCAGTGCTGCAACATCAGTATGTAAGTAACCAGACCCGCAACCACAAGCAGCTCAAACTTTCAACACTAAAATCACATCATATTCATGTGAAAAGAACAATACATGATGATTTTCTTTCCTTTCAAACAGTGAAAACCAGGTTTTCCTATGCCTTTCCCAAGGAGTTCCCATACAGAATGAATCATGTAAGTCAACGTTGGTTACAGCTCTGCATTGAGATACAATGGGATTCCTCCTCACCTCAATGATAATGGGAACAACAGCCAACATACTGTCGCTATATGATAGATGCATGACAATGGAAAGGCCTCACAAGAACAGCCACCATACCATAAGTCTGCTTCCTCCTACGTTATTTATGCGTTGCTAAGCCTCCTTGCAACAACATGACATGAGCTCTCGACCGCTCACCGTGCCGCCATTTTGAAATGTCGACCGGTTCACGAGAGTCAGCAAACTAATATTTACACAGCTGTGATGAAAGTGTTGTTGCTGCGGGAGATGGCTCAGAGGGTGTGTGTCTTCATACCGCCCCGGAATGCCTTATAGCGGTGTCAGATGGTTGGCAGTCCTGCTAGCATGTAATCTGTGAGGGAGCCACGGTGGTCTGCCGCCTGCCAGAGAGCAGTGTAGAGGGTAATGGATGCCCTGCCTTGTCCAGGGCTGTGAGGGGAGGGGCGGATTCACAGGCCTTCGGGAAATAAGTTGCCGGGATGCTGCGACTGGGGGTCGTAACTCATATTGTCTCTACTGTGCGTAGATGGGGCGCTGATGGTGGTGGTGGTGGTGGTGGTGGTGGTGGTGGGGGGGGGGGGAATTAGTCAACCCAAGTCCTTTTGAAAACAACGGTTCTCTCTCAAGACCAAAATGGCACTGTTTTGATATTGAGCGTTGCTTTATTTGTGGGGTATTCTGGAGGTGGTCTCAGAGTCGTGGGCCAGTTCTCTTTCTGTGTTGCTTGAATATGTATATATTGAGAGGCATCTTCTCAATGTAATTAGCTGTGAATGTAGGGCAGTATATCATCTTGAAACAACATTTTGCACTTTTTCCTCAACACAGATATTGGAGTGCGAGTTCTACCTACTGGAGTTGATGGTGAGTGTTGGAAACCGTTCACTCCGATTGGAGCTTTGTTAGTTGCATTGCGATAAGGACTGCTATCGGACAGCAGATGAAGTCACTGATTGGATGTGTGTGTTTCAGGACTGCTGCCTCATCGTGTACCACCCCTACAGACCCCTCCTGCAGTATGTACAGGACATGGGGCAGGAGGACATGCTGCTGCCTCTGGCCTGGTACGGTTTGGGTGTTTAGAGGAAGGAAGGCTGACGTTATCTCCTTGATGTGCAGAAATGTTTTTCAGTTTTTTTTTTTTTTATAATTAATATTATCTTTCCATAGGCGAATAGTGAACGACACATACAGGACAGACCTGTGTCTACTCTATCCACCCTTCATGATTGCACTAGGTACGGTGTGTGTGTGTATGTGTGTGTGTGCGTGTGCGTGTGCGTGTTTACATGAAAAGAAAAACACATGCTTAACCCTCCATTGTGTGATCTCCTTGTCATGTAGCCTGCCTGAACGTTGCCTGTGTGGTACAGCAGAAGGATGCCAGACAGTGGTTTGCTGAGCTCTCGGTCGACATGGACAAGGTAGGAAGAGTTCCCCCGTGTGCCACTCTTGTCCGCGTTTCAACCGTGGCATGTGGCCGTGACAATACAGAAGACTGTGAACAGACTCTTTAAAAATGAAGCTTTACATTTTGGTTTTGTGTGGAGATCCTTGAGATCATCCGCGTGATCCTGAAGCTGTACGACCAGTGGAAGAACTTTGACGACCGCAAGGAGATGGCCGTGGTTCTCAACAAGATGCCCAAACCCAAGCCTCCTCCCAACAGGTAAATGACGGCGCCAAGTATTTCCACTATTGGTTGCATGTTTTTCCATATTTCTGTTCAGGGTTTAGCCATCTCTACGTGCTATAATAAGATATAGGATTGTCAAGTGTTTGTCGAGTGTTTGCTGGTGATCAAAAACTGCCAGTATTAATAAACTGATTTCATCCATATTTGTCTAGTCTGACATAATCCCTAAAAATACATAACATAATATATTTTTTCCCCCGTATCTTTGTTTGCTCTTTTTCATACAATTACTTTACTTTTATAACCAGAATTGTAGTTGGTTGCTTGGAGCTTATTCTAACTGGTGGTTCAAAGCATTTGAGACATTGCCCACTGTGTTATGAATAGATGTACTGTGTCTAAAAACGACTCTCCCTCATTGTGTATCCCTTCCCTCTAGTGAGAACGACCAGAGCTCCAACGGGAGTCAGGGCAACTCGTACAGCCAGTCATAAGCCCAACACCTGCCGAGCAGCCTCCATTTTGTACTGACCAGCGGCCATTTGCAAAATGACTTCCAACATCACTTTTGAGAGGGCAAGCTGCTGGGACATTCTGCGTTTAAACTAGAGGTATTCTCCCATGGACACTCTCCCTCTCTACCGTAACCCCTTAACTAGCACATATCCCCCCCCCCGTCCCGCCCTCCTTCTCTTTCTGAAGTGGTCACATGTTCAAGAACCAGCCAGCGAATAGGGTGTCTCTGGATGATGCCATTCAATCCAACCCCTTCCCCCCCTCTTCCCCCCAGAGACTGACAGCAATAGTAGGCCATGAGGAAGAGCACTTCTAGTTCAACATAGATGGGGGGGGGGGGGAAACATTTGGGTGGACACGCCTGTGATAGAAGTGTTTGGACAAACAGTGGGTGTTATGCGATGTATATGTATACATACTTTGTGATTTATTCCTGACAGCCTTGAACGGTCTCAGGGAGCGCGTCGTTGTGATTGGGTGCTCCGTGGGATCACTGAAAAAAAAAAAAAAATACGAACTTGGATCGCCAGCACTGTGCACGTGAGTGTGCACGTGAGTGTGCGTGTGAGAGTGGGTGGGCCCTCTGGTGGGGGTTTTCTTCATTCCTCAGGGACTATACAAGTAGTCTGTCTCGACTGGTGTGTGCCAGAGGTTCTACCCCCCCCCCCCCGTGTATGTTTCACATCCACCTTCTGACTGTATGCTGTCGTGTCACTACCTGGTGTGAGCGGGTACCTTTTTGTATATAGTGAGGTCTGGTGTTGAGAGCCCCGGTCTAAGGTAGAAGGATCATTGCTTGTTAATAATCATGATTGTGCTCCATTCTGCTCCCAGCCCATAAACTTGTAAATGGCCTTATAATGGAATTTTACTTTCTTTGTTTTACTTGGAAAACTTGAGCTTACTTGAGTAAAAAGTCACTTGTTCATTGAACTATCATGATTCCAACTTTTTTTTTTTAGCATTTTTTTAAGTTTGCTTTATGGTTGAACATAATGTATTGTATCAAACCATTTTTTTTATTTTTAGTATTATGGGTTTTGCGAGCTTTTGCGTTGCTGTTGTAAAAGTGAATCACTTCCTGTTTTCTTTTACTTTCTGTATTTTACATGTACACTTAAAACCACCAATTTTATCATTTGTTTTGTGTGTGCGTGTATGTGTATGTCTGTGTAACTATACCTGTTGAAGGTTTTGTGATGTGATGCATTGGGACCTCTGAATTTAGGCTCGATCATAACGAGATGCTCAGACGCCTTAATAAAAGCTGCTGTTTATACAGAAACAACCACAAAATCTCTGAAACAAGCACACCCCACTCGTCCTACTGTGGGTTCCTTAAGGTCTCCTATTCAATGGATGACCCGTTTGCGGGGAAGTGTTTCCCTCTGTATTTTACTCCCACCTTCATTTACGTTTATTTTTTTATGATTTTGAAAAAGTGATCATAGCAAACGGTGCATGGATGTAACTGGCAAATGGAGGATGGCTTTGGTGTCACTCGTTCCCATCCGCTATGGTGTCAAGTGAGTCCGCTTCGAAAGCCATTGAGACTAGTTAGGGGGGGGCTGTCCGTATGGCTTCGCCTTCCGGCATCTCCATCCCCCCCCCCCCCCCCCCCCCCCCAAGCCACACACCCCCACTCACCCAATCTACCAACTCCCATCTGTTCAATACAAATGGGTAAAACACCAAAGGGCTTTACCTCATTGAACTGCTCCTATCAGAAGGCCCACACAAAAACACATTTTTTCAAAATCATGTTTGTTCTTGAGTATTACTTGAATTTGTACATTGTTTTTTGGAAGTTGTAATTAAACCTGTATGTTGTGAAAAACATGGGTGTCTTATGAAAGCTTTTTATTAAGGTGTGTCGGGGCCCCGGGGGCCACTGGAGGACTAGCCCTTGAGTTAACCTTCTGGGTGACAATATGTTCCCTCCAGGACTGAGTGCCATTGGCTGACGGTCGGTGAGTGGCGCTGAAGCGACCCCTCGTGGCCGACATTGGAGATGCAGCATTTGAATAATTTTTAGCCTGAACTAAATCAAGGATAAAATGCTCTATAAATTGATGCCCCATTGCATCTGTTGTCTTAGTTCTCTTCATGATCAGTAATTTAATAATTATCGTGAGTCAAGCCCAACTCTCATCCACCCTCAAGAGACAGCTGCTTCTAGAGGTGGATCCTGTGACGTCAGACACCCGTCGCCGTGACGTCAGGCCCAACGGGAACGAGCTTGTCAGCGAGGCTGCGGAGGATGCCGACCCCGCAGCGGGGACAAGCGCCGGGCGAGATGCTCCTCGCCAACCACCGGTTACTTCCCGCATCAACGCCGAAACCATTACCACCTCCACCATCATCATCCCCTTCCCATCCTACCTCGGCGACTGCTACGACGACCACCCGGCACTCATGAAGCCCCCGTTGTGGAAGAAGAAGCAGCCCAACCCTGCCAAAGTGAGGCGGAAAGAAGAGGCCCGCTGCGAGCACAGAGTAGAATGTACTGGCGCGTCGGGTTCGCGTGGACGCGGTCGTGTGTGCTGGATCTCGGCCTGAACGGGAGCTTCCCGGGGGGGCTGGACGAGCCGCTGTACGGGTACATCATCGCCTGCCCCTTGCAGGACTACGGCGGGATCATGTCAGCCCTCGGCTCCGACTCGTGGTGGAGAAAAACGCTGTATCTGACAGGAGGGGCTCTGCTGGCGGCCGCTGCTTACCTTCTGCATGAGCTCCTCTCCATCAGGTAGGGCACTGAATCTGAGTCGATATGCATACTACTATGTTATAACCTGGGCTGGTGTATATTGTTTGATAACTGCTTCCACCAACGCCTGATTCTAGTCGTAACTACAGCAGCGCCCCGGTGTATTTGCATGTTACTTAATATCGTGAGGTCGGGGAGGGGTGGAGGATAAGGAATCGTGAGCGTGTGATGTAACGACCACCTTCCCATCCACCGAAGGAGATCCCAGCGTTGGTTTCCACTTCAAGGACGTGGATTTGTTCAGGGGGCCACTGATCTGTTTCGCAAACACTCACACACAACGATAGGACATAATTAGGCGGATGCTGACGATTTTGAGATGCTGGTTATCCCTGCGCAAATACACACTCTCAAAAGGGGTGACTTTCATTTGTCAACACCTCGACAGCGGCCCCTATATTTGTGTCTAGGCCTGTATATAACAGCCAACTCTGCAGTTATGAAAACATGACATCCCGTTTTCTTTCGATAAACGGTCTGCTGCAGAATGCTAAATAGTACTTTAGTCAACGTTAAAGCATGCATTCGCATACAAAGCCATGTTAATAGGATTGTTGTGTGCTAAGGAGACCCGGGCCTGCAGGAGGTCATGTTTCTGGCCGCTGTTGTCCTCAGATTAACATGGCAGCACCAAGTCACCTAAAGGAGCCGAGGTGCACCGGGCAGTACGCAGGACACCCTCATGTATTATTGTATTGCATAAGCCTATCAACTCCGAAATCGATCCAAGCAGTCGTGTGGAACATATTGAAACACTCAAGGCTATGTTTATTGGCCTATTACAGGCATGTATCTGAGCGTCTTATTTGTTTTATTTGGCTCGCTATCGTTATGAACTGTGTTTCTCTTTCATGCTGTTTTTCAACTAAGACTGCTCTGCCGGTGTTTACGTGTGTCTGATTATCTGTCTGTCTGTGCGTTGTCGATCATCTCTGCGATCAACTCTAAAAGGATCACTTTATTTATTTGTCCCGTTGCGTAAAAGCCACCTCATCTTAAACACATCACGCACTTCAGCACTGGAACGGAGTGGACAGCCACTCGGCTGTTTTTTTTTTTCACATCTGCATTATGCGCAGCACGTGAGGACCTTGCTATTGGTCGTCACGGCAGTTATTCAACGGTCGGCTAGCATGGTGTGTCCGGTCCGAGGCTGTCTGGGGTAGGGTACAGGCCTGAAGCACAAGCAGTCCTCACAAGGGGGCTTGTGTAATCGTGTTTGACATTCCTGCATTCCGTTGTCTGCCCTTCACCTCTTGCGCTCTGCAGTGTTTTGTGAGGCCTTTAAATGTTCAAGTGCAGTTGTTGATGTTGTGAACTTTTTATGCATTTATAGGGATCTTGTTGGCCTCCATCTGTGCAAAAAAGGCCTGTGATCTGACAATTTTCTTCTTGAATCAGTAGAGTTTGAGAATGTGCTTGGACCCAGAAAGCATGACAAAATACATATCCGATTTCACTAGTTTCCTTTGAAGTCAAAATTATTTAAATATTTTTTATTTGATGATGCATTTAAACAACCGATCAGATCTTAGTTCTAAGTTCAAGTTGGCCATTCTGAATATCTGGGTGCTATGGATCTCATAACATTATCTTAATACTTTGTTTCCAGTTTACTGTGTATGGTTTAACTGCCTGCATCCCCAATTTCAATCACTGTATCATCCATTTATATTTCAGTAACGGAAATGAATTACATCCAGGGCCCCAAAGTCACATTGAAGACATTTGTGTGTGTGTGTGTGTGTGTGTGTGTGTGTGTGTGTGTGTGTGTGTGACACACAGGAAGGAGGAAGAGCTGGACTCTAAAGATGCGATCATCCTCCACCAGTTCTCGAGGCCCCAGACTGGGGGGCCGTCCCTGTCCCCCTTCTGCCTCAAGATGGAGACCTACCTGCGCATGGTGGACCTGCCCTATCAGGTACAGCCGCTGGTCTGAGGGACAACAAGCCCCCAGGCTTACTCGCTAACCCACCTCTGCGTTGGAATACATTCTGTGTTCCCTTTTCATACTTTCCTATTTTGAGTGTTTCCCTATCTTTAAAGGGGACATATCATACCACCAGGTGTGAGTGTGATAAGCCATTACAAGCCGTTTTCAAAATGTGCAGCATTGTGACATCACAGGTGGGCGTGTCCACCTAGATGTGTGACGGATAGATGAGCAGTGTTTGCTAGTCTACTGGGTAGGCTGGTAGACTGATCTATCCAGCACACATCTAGATGGACACGCCCACCTGTGATGTCACAATGCTGCACATTTTCAAACCTGCTTGTAATGGCTAATCACACTCACACCTGGTGGTATGATATGTCCCCTTTAAGACGAGCCTACTACTCTCTATCGCCATTTGACTTGTGAGAAATTGAGCATTTCACGTTTGCGTTTCGCAAGGCATATCAGTCGATTTCCAAATATGGCCGTGGCCTTATGTTGTTCCAAAACTCCAGCCAATCAGAGTGCTCTTGTCGAACCTGGTTGGTTTTAAAGCAAAAACTGATTCTAATCTGAGAGACGCCTTCCGTGCAGGTTCTGTTAATCTTTTGCCATCGGTATTCAGTGCCCACTTTCCTTGGGCGCTTTTTAATTCAGCAGACCTTCTTCGTTATGGACTTAAACTCCTTCCCCTGAGCACTGATTTGTCCTAGCGTTTGAAAAAAGTATAATCTCTCAACGGGATCGAGGCCAGAACGATAGAATCAGTGCAGATAGAATCAGAACCTGAACTCTCAAGTCCGAGTTAATTTTCCTGATTTAATGAGAAGGTATTTTGCTCAAGAATGCCGACAGACTTTTGGACCACAAACCCAGAGCCTTTAGGCTGGGGGTCAAAAGCTTACGCCGCTACCTCTGCATGGATTAATAGCAGTACTTTTAGATAAACATACTTATAATTATGCTTGTACTAATTCCTTCCTTCCTTCCTTCCTTCTTCCTTCCCTCCCTCCAATACTCTCTCCTACCTCCCTACCGCCCTTCCTTCTTTCCTTCCTTCCTTCCTTCCTTCCTTCCTTCCTTCCTTCCTTCCTTCCTTCCTTCCTTTCTCCTAATTTCCCTCAAATATTCTCTCCTACCTCCTAACTGCCTTCCTTCCTCCCTTCCTTCTTTCTTTCCTTCCTCCCTCTTACCTTATTTTCCGTCCGTCCGTCCGTCCGTCCTTCCTTCCTTCCTGGTCTCCCCTACAGAACTACTTTGACGGGAAGCTGTCGCCGCAGGGCAAGATGCCGTGGATCGAGTACAACCGGGAGCAGGTGTACGGCAGCGAGTTCATCATCGACTTCCTGGAGGAGCGACTGGGCGTGGGCCTCAACAAGAACCTGAGCCCCCAGGAGGAGGCTGTGTCCCGGGCCGTCACCAAGATGGTGGAGGAGCACTTCTACTGGTGAGGAGCAGGCCACCACAGAAGAAGAAGACATGCATGACTTGTAGTCTTTGGTACTCTGTTGCGGTGTAGTTCTTTACAAAGTATACACAGACATTTGATAAAAGTCTTCATGTTTCTCTCAAATCTTAATATGTAACATTTAACTACCATTCTTTAGTGTTATAACCATCTCTAAAGGTATAAAAGCGAGTTGTAGTGAGTGAGGGAATTACAACCTTCAGTGTTGTGCCTGAACGCGTTCATTGAACGATAGTTCATGAACTCGTTCATATTTTGGGCGAACGTGAACTGAACGTACTGTATTACTGCCTGATGAACGTTACTGTGAATTCGTTCATTGTGGTGTCTGTGAACGGCACGCTCACTTGGTTTAACTTCGTTCAATATGGGGGTTATTAGTTTTTCAACACGGCGGATGCGCGCGCAGATCGCCATGTTGTTTGACCGGTTGCCATGGTGATCTCTGTGTGGTTAATTTGCAGTTGCAGTGTTGCCAGCTTACTGTTACATTAAACTGTAATCAGAAAAGGCGGTTATATGCTATAGACCCTATAGTATGTCGTCTAAAGGCTGGGACGAATTTCAAATTATAAATATGTACACTTTATTTTGAAAGTATAGACCGGTGCGATTCCCATTGAAACGAATGGCGCGGTGATTATTCCTCAAAACGAGAACTATTAAATTGTGGAAAATTAATTAAACTGTAATCAGACAACGCGGTTATATGCTATAGACCCTAGAGTATCTGTGGTATAAAGGCTGAGACGAATTTCGAATTATAAATATGTACAATCCATAACGTTAGCTCTCTGGCTCATAGCTCAGCGGACTAGAATACCTTATAGAATCATTGCTTGTTGGCCGGAAACGGAAAGGGGGGCTGTTTAAGTTTGGTTGTAGTCTTTTCGCTCGGTTCTCTGTCTCAACAGTAGGGCTAGAACCGAGCGAAAAGACTACAACCAAACGTGAACACCCCCCCCCCCCTTTCCGTTTCCGGCCAACGAGCAATGAGTCTTCTAACAGAAATCAATGGGATTTACAAAATGCGCTAAATGTGCAATAAAACACGATAAAAACTAGTATAGTATTTCGCTACGATACTTGATTCAACCACTCTATTTCATCCTAGACAAACCACAGAGGGGGCTTAATGTTCAATATACCGGAAAAAACGAATAGCTCACAGCAACATATTAAAAAAAAGAAATATGACCTAGTTCATTTTTTGGAACTGTGAACTTAGTTCAAAATTTTGAATTATGAACGTTTGAATTAAGTTCATTTTAAAATTTGTGAACTGAACTTTGAACTAGTTCATGTTAAAGTGAACTTTCCCAACACTGACAACCTTATACGTTGACTGATAGAAATCTTTGACTAGAGTACTATTTACTGATTATACTGGCTATACTCAAAAACTAACCAAGGAAAAATCACTAAAACAAAACCTGAAAGAGTTTACTAATTTACAATTAATTAACTGAATCACTTTGCAGTAAATACAGCAAATAGGAGAAATACTTTGACTCCGGTACTAGTTACTAAATACTAGCATGCAACCTACCTGCCAATATATGAATGAATTTGAATAAGCATCCCCCACAGGGTTGTGTGTGGCGTGTCCTGCTGGGGGTCATGTTGTGTGAGTCTTGTGTGTGTGTGTGAGTGAGTGATGGGTGTTTATCAATAATGAACGGCTGCGCTGCGGTCTTTCTGATGCCCTTGCGTCCTATCACACAGCTGACAGATAATCAATGGCTGGTAAAAAAAAGTGGTAGTAAAAGCTGCTGTGTGTGTGTGTGTGTGTGTGTGTGTGTGTGTGTGTGTGTGTGTGTGTGTGTGTGTGTGTTTTGATATGTGTATGTCTTTATGTGTATCTGTATGATTTGCTTTTTGTGGGGGTCTATATGTGTGTGGGTGTCTATATATGTGTAAGTGTTTGTGTGTATTCATGTTAATGACGATTTGTTTGTGCGCATCTATGTGTGTTTGTATTCATGTTAATGACGATTTGTTTGTGTGTGTGTATTTGTGTTCATGTTTATGATGATTTGTAAGCGTCTATATGTGTGTGTGTGTTTGTATTCATGTTAATGATGATTTGTGTGTGTTTGTATTCATGTTTATGATGATTTGTGCGCGTCTATATGTGTGTGTGTGTTTGTATTCATGTTAATGACGATTTGTTTGTGTGTGTTTGTGTGTGTGTGTGTGTTTGTATTCATGTTAATGATGATTTGTGTGTGTGTTTGTATTCATGTTTGTGATGATTTGTAAGCGTCTATATGTGTGTGTGTTTGTATTCATGTTAATGATGATGTGTGTGTGTGTGTGTTTGTATTCATGTTAATGACGATTTGTCTGTGTGTGTGTGTGTTTGTATTCATGTTTATGATGATTTGTAAGCATCTATATGTGTGTGTGTGTTTATATTCATGTTAATGATGTGTGTGTGTGTGTGTTTGTATTCATGTTAATGATGTGTGTGTGTGTGTGTGTGTGTGTGTGTGTGTTTGTATTCATGTTAATGACGATTTGTGTGTGTGTGTGTTTGTATTCATGTTAATGATGGTGTGTGTGTGTGTATTCATGTTAATGATGATGTGTGTGTGTGTTTGTATTCATGTTAATGATGATGTGTGTGTGTGTGTGTTTGTATTCATGTTAATGATGTGTGTGTGTGTGTGTGTGTGTGTGTGTGTGTGTTTGTATTCATGTTAATGATGATGTGTGTGTGTGTGTGTGTTCCAGGACCATTGCCTACTGTCAGTGGGTGGACAACCTGGAGGAGACCCAGAAGATGCTGGCGGTGAGCGGGCCGCTGAGCGACCTGCTCAAGTGGATCCTGAGTCACCTGACCGGCGGCATCGTGCAGCGGGAGATGTACGGCCACGGGATTGGCCGCTTCTCCGAGGAGGAAGTGTACGCCCTGATGGAGAAGGACATGCGCACGCTGGCCACCCTGCTGGGTATGGAGACATCAGACGTTGTTGTTGTTGTTGACTTTCTTCCCTCTTTGTACTCTTCTGACACACACAAACACACACGCATGCGAGCGCACACGCATGCGCACACACACACACACACACACACACACACACACACACACACACACACACACAGGCTTGTAATGTGAATTTATTTCCTCCTTCCTTTGTTGCTTCTTTCCTTACTTCCTAACTTCCTTCCTTCCTACCATATCAAATCAAAAATATGTGAATGTTGTTTTGTTGATATTCAGGCTGTGTCGGTTAGGTTCATGAATCAATGATCCAACAACGTTTATTTTTTACATAAAGGAAGTATTAATTAATTGCGTTTAAAATAGGAATAACGAAGGTTGATGAAGTCGATAAATATGAACAGCAGATGATATGAGCTGTACTGTGAAGGATTGTATGTGTTCATGTGGAGAATTTGTTAAACAGGCATCCAGTGTTATCTTACCAGCCAATCTTACAAGCCAAAGAGTGCTCTAATCTTATCATTTTATACTGGAAAAGGGAATATTATCGTATCTATCCTATGCAGCTTTTAGGAATTACTGCCTAATTATAGTCAACCATAAAACACATTTCCCTCAAGGTTTTTCTATATGGGTTTAACAATGTGTAAACGTGTAAGTTATACTTATACTTATTTAGTTCATTAAGTAGTATCTCATGTTTCTAACGCACATTTGTGTCTGTTGTTTTTTCAGTTATCTCGACCTCTACCTTTATTATGCTTTCTGAGTCCTTCATTGCTTTTACACAATTTTACCAAATCATATTTGCCCTATCAAAGGGCATTCTAATAGGTTCCCATTAGGTGCAGTTTTAAATAAATAGGCACGAGGAGAGCGATGTTATACATTCTAAATTCGATTTAATATGCGCAATGGAGACCCTTACCATCATGAACTGCATGTTTGAATCTTCCTAAGTGGGCAGAGTTTGCGTGACATGAATTTCAAAACTCATCGCTGACCCCCTGTGGTTAGGCGCCCTTACTACAACCACTCGTCCGTGGCTCTTTAGTGCGTCTGGCGCAACATCGCGGTCGAGTTAAATGGGAATCCATTGAGGTTAGCTTGCAATGTGTCCTCATGAATGTTCCTATGTGACCCTTTGAAAAGTAGCTCTTTGCAAACTTTTGACAGGAAATTAATTGAAACCTTGTGAGTGCAGCCCTCCCTTGATGTGGCTCTGATATGAGAGACCCACATAAGAGGGGACAGGCTAGTGTAGTAGCGAAGGTATTTCAACGACACTCAGCCGCAAGGGACCGGGTTTGATTCCCGATACCTGCAGTCTACTTATTGGGCAGTGGTTCTCAAACTGTGGTACGCGATGCGCTATTTAGTGGTACGTAGAGGATCCCCCCCCCCCCAAAAAAAAAAAAAAAAAGCATTTTTCTTTTTAAAGAATATATATATATATCTTTTTTTTTTATGGATTCTCTGTAAGATTACGGTAAATAGTAAAGAACAATGTATTGTGTCCGCCCCCCAGGGGACAAGAAGTACCTTATGGGCTCCCGGCCCTCCACAGTGGACGCAGCCGTCTTCAGTCACCTGGCCCCCGCCATGTGGACACTCCCAGGGACCCGGCCTGAGCAGCTCATCAAAGGTGTGTGTGTGTGTATGTGTGCGCGTGTGTGTGTGTGCGCGCGCGTGTGCGTGCGGGTGTGCGCGCGCGTGCGGTGTCTCTCAGATGTCATACGCATCTCATTAGCATGTCATTAACATGGTGAAAACGTTACAGTACATAATCACCTACTTAGGGACTTGCAGGTTGTTTAAGCCACCTGCACCCATTTGTCGCGCAGCAGCACTGAATGCAACGCGGTGCACCTTTGTAGTGTAAATAGGATGAAAGTATTTGTTTTTGATGACAGGACCACATGATGATCAAAAACAAATAGAAGCCTTGAACTCTTTGTTTTCAGATGTCCCTTTAAATCAGTATAATTGTTAAGTTACGTTAAATTGGACAAAGCATCAAAGTCAGGAAATCCCAGATAGGCTCAAATCAAGGAAACATGTTTATTTGTATTTTTTTAATTCCCTGGGGAAAGGCACATTTTGAAGATTGGTTTGTAATGGGGGAGGGTAGTGTTTTCTTTGCAAATGCTGTATCTTTCTATCCATCATCTATCTTTATCTCTCCATCCATCTTTCTCTCTCTTTCTTTCTTCCTAATATATTTATCTGTCTTCTTACTGTCTATCTGTCTACTCTTTCCATCTACCTGTCTACCTACTGTATATGTCTACCTCGCTACCTACAATTCGTGACTGTCTACTCTATCCATCTACCTGTACCTACCCCGTCCATCTGCCTGTCTACCTACTGTATGTGTCTGTCCATCTACCTGTCTACCTACTGTATGTGTCTGTTCATGTACCTGTCTACCTACTGTATGTGTCTGTTCATCTACCTGTCTACCTACTGTATGTGTCTGTCCATCTGCCTGTCTACCTATTGTATGTGTCTGTCCATCTACCTGTCTACCTGCTGTATGCTATCTACCTGTATACCTGCTATCATGTCTGTCTCATCTGTCCATCTGCCTGTCTACCGACTCTATGCGTCGACCTGTCTACTTACTGTCTGTCTGTCCACCTGCTCGTCCGTCGCAGGCGAGCTCATCAACCTGGCCATGTACTGCGAGCGGATCCGCAGGCGCTTCTGGCCCGAGTGGTTTGTGGACCTGGAGGACCTCTGTTACCGTGACGACACGGACGACAGCGACAGCGACCTGCCCGACCTGGGCCTGTACTCGCGCACGGACACCTTCCAGGACGACACGCACACGCACATGCACACGCCACCCACACACACGCACAGCCACGGGCCGCGCTCGCGCGCACACACCGCTCCTCTCCTCGCCGCGTTCCTCGCCCCGCCGCCGGAGCTGCACTCCCCCGACAGCGACCGCACGGGACACTCGCTGTACGACTCGGACATGGACACGGAGTGCTCCGAGATGGAGCCGCTCAAGTGATTCACGCACGCGCCGAAGCACGCCGCCGCGACCGCCGAGACAAAAACGCAAAGAGTCATGCGCACACACTTTGGAATCGGGAGCGTTTGACACACACGTGACTCCTCCTCCTTGTGTCTCTGAGGGGGAGAGGGAGGCTTTGGTGGCCCCCTAACCCCTGGGGGGGGGCGTGGACCTAGAGGTTTGGGGGATCCTCGAGGGGGAAACTCTGCCTGTCGTTGGATTGTATACTTGGAGAAAATGAATACAACTGTGGATGTCGACCAAAGCAGCAGTGGTGGAAGGTGCAGCAAAGGGCAGATGAGAGAGGAATGAGGAGGTGGGAAATAAGAACTAGCAAGGGACAACGGAAATATACAGGAGTACATGATGCCGTCGCTGATACACTCCTCCCTATGGCCGGTATCATCTGCCATCTCAACTGCCTACCTATCTTTTATTTTGCCGTCCCCATGGCAACTTCATTGTAAATGCTGTGTCCTCCCATAGTTATCTGTACCTCATAAATCGTGTGTATGTGTTTTTTGAGGAACTTTACCGCCCCCCCCCCCCCCGAATACATTAATATTTGGGGTTATGTAGAGGAATTATAGGAAGAAGAAATCATTCCGCTGTCCATACGATTTGAGATAGAGCTCCGATAGATAGAATAACAAATGATAGAACAGCATCAAATAGTACTCATTTGACTTCATTTCCCCCTGCTGTCTTGTAGTGTTAGTACTGTACTGTAGTAATGCGGTACCTTCATTGTATAATATTTGACATAAGCTCTCCCACCCCTTCCCCAGCCCTCGTATATCTTAATTTCCTTTGTGTCTTTGCTGTTACCCATCGTTCAATCTCAAAGCAATGACAGGGTGGTTATCTCTGTGTCTATGTTTCATTAACACCAACCAAGAGGAAAGGGCGAACTCATTTGACAAGCACCTTGCAAAAAAGAAGAAGAAGAAGAAGAAGATAATTACCCTGCGTTGTCAGCCGTCGGTTTCGTCGAACGCCAAGGTGCGAGTTACACGAGACGCACCGAACATAGTCCAGCCATTCAGAGCGGGCGGAGCAATCATGTAGAAATAGATTAGATTTAAAGATATTACTGTATACTCAGAGAGATGGAGTGCATGTCTGGGACGTGTACGCGATCCCCCCCCCCCCCCCCCCTTACACCCAACCCCTTCGTGCCGTGAGGCCGGAAGGAAATGTGAAAGAGGTTTGAAAGATGTAGCGGATTTATCATGAGAAGTACATGCATCTTCCTTTTGTTTTGAAGCGGTTATGTTTTGTGTGTGTGTTTATTGTGGCTTTGCCAAAACAAACACACACAAACACACATACACTCACTTATGCACACGCACGCACAGTTCGACAAGAGGTGATAACAGCAATAGAGTTCACAGGTATGACGTAATCGTATACAAAGTAATAAGTAATAATATCAAGACGGCTGTTCTTTCCCCTGTGAGTAAAGCTCACCAGAAACGTCCTAGTAGCGCACAAACAGCGATGGTACTGGACGAATGCCACTTCTGGTGGTTCGCAGCAGATTGTGTGTCTTATGCGTATTTGTCGGTCAGCAAACGCGTGTATAGCCGCCATAGTAAGCGTACTGTGTTCAATCTGTGAGTGCACATGCCATTAGCCAGGATTGGGACTGTAAGGTGCATGGATGAGTCATACACACACACACAAACGCACACAAACACACACACTTTTTCTCTCTCTCACACACACACACACACACAGACATACACAGACTCACTCGCTCTCTCTCTCTCTCTCTCACACACTCACTCACATACAAGACTTTACCAGACTTTAGTTTCTCAAATGTGCACAGACACACACACAAACACAACCACAACCCATCACACGACATGACACATTTTGTGCTAACTCAAAGCAATGCTAGCAGTCTGGCTTGGGAACAGCAGAGTGGTGACATGTGCCTCTGGGAAAGGGATCGCTACGTTAATTGTGCTAATAACGCTGATAATAATGCTTTCGAATCACAGGTTTTTTTTATTCAAATGAATATTTATGAACTGTACCGTTCATGACATTGAAACAGCTGAAAATTTAACACGGTGAGCCGTGTGATGTGTGTGTGTCTTTGTGTTTTTGTCTATGTGTCTGTTTCACTAGTGATTCCTTTAAAGATATTACATTGTGTGGAAACACCATGTAGTCTTTGTGTCTTAAAGCAATTTGCCTGCATGCGCTCACTTTATTTTCCTCACCTTTCGCACGCCTTTACTCATCAAAGCCGTTGGCTAGCCAGACAGCTGTAGCCACTTTCTCTGGGCCTGTGCCAGTATTTTAACTGTGTTCTGATTATTTATTTTAGATATATATTTTTTTTGGTATTGGATATCGTGTTTTTATTTTTGTATTTATAAAGTGTCTTGGTCTTTTGAACTTATTAATTTGTACTTGTTTTAGCATCATGGAGCTTTTATTTTGTATTTCATATCATGCTGATTTACTGTTCAGTTGACGCTCTGTAACATTGAAAAATATTTTTCTTCAAAGTCACTGTGTTGAGTTGGTGTATAATGAGTGCATGTATCACTGTATCGCGCTACCATATGGTACAACGTTAAACGTAAGGTTAAAATAATGCTGTGAAAACTGTCTGTAGAATCCCCTAAATCTGCTCTCAACACCTAAAAAAAGATTACGCTGGCAAAATATTAGAAACACATTTCACTAGTTTATAATTCTACAGTGGCATTTATACAGCCATTGGCTATACCTTCTCTGTATAGTTCAAATGAGCTGATGAAGATCCTCTCCTCCCTCAACTGTTTGCCTGTTCTGCCTTCTTAATCTCCGCTCTTACCTCTTGTGTCTCCGTCACTGAATAAGTAAAAAAATAATGGCGTCCACTTTCCCATTTCCACCAGACTCTCTGTTGGCTGTAGCCCGGGGTCAAAGGGCCGGATGTGGTCTTCGTTGTGTCCTCTCCTTGTGGAGGTATCTGCTTGTAGAATCTAGAAGCCATATTGCATATTGTCGGTTGTTGTTGTAGGTGTGTGTGGAAAAAAAAAAAACTAAGAAACCCCATGTGGATACATATGAATTTGTAAATAAGCAGCCCAAAACCGAAGAGATAAATTAACACAAATATATATATATAGATATATATAGATATAAAATATAAATATATTAATGACCCGAAAATACAAAGCTCTGTAACATAAATAAATCTTCCTTTGAATGTATCATATCTGGAGTTGACAGGCTGTTATATTTCATTAAAAATATAGCTGTGGAATTTTATCCTGCTTGTTTCGTGTTTTCTTCTCATAATTTGTCAGTACAGGAGAACATTCATTCAGGGGTTTCCAACGTTGGGGTCACCTAATATGCTAATGAGGTCGAGGGGTATCGTTGATATTTGATGATTTTTGTTACAATTTTTTTGTCATAAGTGGTTGTTGAATATCATCATTGATTTATACCAGTGAATGATTCATAATCAAATAATAGCAAACTGTTACTATTACTTCTTCACCGGAATTTGATGATATAACAGCAGGTGTTGATTGGGTTCAAACTGTCTGGGAAGGCAGATGGTGAACAAAGTGGTAGAAGTTAGCGTCACAAGAATCTTCAAACTGAAAAAGGGCACAGGTCAATTTCTTTTATTTAAACAATGCATTAATATTTTTTGTGTTTTTTCATCTTCAACCAATCCAAGCATTTAATCCAATCTTAGGGAACAAAACAATGCCATGACTAAGGCATTATGTGAAGGCCTTTTGGGGTGGGAACCTTTAACATTCATTTTACACAATAATCCTTCTGATAAAATCAATGACTGATTTTCTTTTCTGACACATTCGCAGACATTTGCAGCACATTGTATGACACATGTGCCAGCTGTGTTTGTGTGTGTGTGTGTGTGTGTGTGTGTGTGTGTGTGTGTGTGTGTGTGTGTGTGTGTGTGTGTGTGTGTGTGTGTGTGTTTGGGGGAGGGGAGTATTTGGCATGACTATCATCCTCATAATCCCTCTGACTTGCATAATATGACAAAGCAAAGCCCACCCCAAATGCTTAAAGATTAGCTTTCTGTCGTTTTCTGCAGAGAGGAGAGAGGGAGAAAGCAACACAGCGAGCGCGAGAGAGAGACACTATTGAAAAGGCGTTTCGGTTTCACGTAAACAGAAGCACTTAAGACGAGATGGAGACGGCAGAAAAGTAAACGGATGATGGCCTTCTATGGCCATCATCTTTTCTATGGCTCATAATAATGTTTTTCTTTGGGTCGGGGGGGGGCTGGGTATCTTTATGACTCTTGAGGTCCTCTGAGCAGCAGACAGCTGATTTATAAGAGACGACGGTCGTGCAGGGGTCTAAGCCAGCTCAGCCCGTGTGAGTCATGGAGGCCCCATGGGGTTTCAGAGTGAGCGGTGGTGCATGCTCGTGTGTGTGGGCGTGTTTGTGTGTGTGTGTGTGTGTGTGTGTGTGTGTGTTTGTGTGTGCGTGTGACTGTGGATATAGTGGGGTGCCAGTAAGGGAGAGAGAGTATGAGTACACACACACAGTATGTGTGTGTGTGTGTGTGTGTGTGTGTGCGTGCGTGCATGCATGCGTGTGTGTGCGTGCGTGCGTGTGTGTGTGTGTGTGTGTGTGGGCGTGCATGTGTACATGTGCACATGAGAGGATGAAAGAGAGCGATAGGGAGAGAGTTGGTTTGTGTGTGTGTGTGTGTGAGAGAGAGAGAGAGAGAGAGAGAGAGAGAGAGAGAGAGAGAGAGAGTACAGTAGCATGAATAATGCAGAGAATGTCTTTAGGACCTGGGGCGCGGGACGCATGGCGATGACGTTGGCCTGCTGAAAACACGGGCTCCTGGGTCCCCGAGAGAGTTGGGTTTAGAGCCTGATTAACACAAGCACTGGACACACACACACACACACACACACACACACACACACACACACACACACACACACACACACGTGTATATACATTATCCACAATATCAAATCTATCAATGAGTGTGTTTAAGGAAACATACTTGTATTCACATTAATTATGTATACCAAAAAAACAGGTGGAGGTCGGATGTGTTGATAGGAGTTAAAGATTAGGACATTGTGTTTGGTAGTACAGAATAGTATTGGCTATGTTATAGTACACAGATGTTATCGGGCTCATTTTCAGCACTGAGACACAAGATCATTTCAAGTCCTCCCACAACATAGTGGTTGAATGCAAGTCTGTTAATTATAACAGGATGATTATGTAAGATAACGAGAAGTCAATTGTGGAAGGAGTTTACATTTGATATCTTGTACAGATTGTGTGGGTGTTCATTTGCTGATCTAGTCAACATGATTACCAACGGTAGCCACTAGGTGGCAGCCGCAGACTTTCAGATTTTCCATTGTGATAAAATAATCCACCGCTGGCAAAGATTGTAGAAAAAAGGCCTGATAATACCACTCTGTCTGATAAATAGCACAGGCCTAACGTTATCTAAACAGGATCGTTTAATTCAACGATTCTAATATGTTCCATTCTTACAATTATTATTTTAGTTGTTTTTATATTATTATCATTATTATTATTATTATTATAGGTCTAACTAATATTACTATCAGTAGGCCTATGATTCAAATGTTATTATTAGTAGTTGCCTCGTATTTTTCGTATCAGTATTGTTATTAATATCGTTGATGTTTCAGTTGTTTTCAGGATGGTTGCTGATGTGTTTGATGATTGTATCATATCATTATCATTATCAAGTTGTTATGTTTCTTGCGATGGCTTTGTTTGATTAAAAAGAAATACGTATTCATCTACGTGCCTTGGACTACGATTTAATCATACATTTTCATAAAATGTGTCATTTGATTGGATAGTTTTGAACTCCACTAAAGCAAGTCTTATGTTCCTTTTGAAGCACTCCGTATGGTACATTCTGTGTGAAAATGTATTTTGTTTAGTATCTTTTCCATTTTAAAACTTTAAATTATACCTCAATACAAAAGGTAGTATGTATGTTGGACTAAAACTTGTACACCCATGACAGTATTCTGCTATAACAGCAGTGGTCAGCAGGCCTCTGGAAAAGTATTAAAGGAACCGAAGAAGATAAATTAAATCCTTAAATATAATGCAAACACACGCACGGTGGAATGGGTGTGACATACCCGAACCGTTTCTTCCAGCTTAACAAACGTGCAAAGACTTCAAAGGTTATAAAAAACAAATACATTTTAATGACAAAAAAGCATATAGAAATTGTGCAATTGTTCATTTCTTTTCCCCTTCAATTGATTGGAAGCTGTCACAGATATTAGGTCGACGTTGTAGTTGTTGTTTTTGACAACTCACATTCAGTTTGAGAATTTTATAGGATTTCAATTGTCACGCTGTAAAAAATACAAAGTCAATATCAGAGATCTGTTCGAATCTTTTAAAATCTGACAAATTTAATGATTTGTTTTGATTTGTAGATAAATGTGCCTTATTAAATAATATACAACTCAAGATTTCCAAATGATGCAAAGATATGCATTTATGTTAATTAACAAAAGCCCCTTTTAATTATCCGGCCCACATAAAACTTAAATACCTTTTTCTTAATTTGTAAAATCAGATTTTTGATCAAACGTTCTCCGTCAATGTGGGCCTATTTCCTATCACCTAAAGGACTGGACTGGAATAGAGCATCAAACTGTATGTATAATGTGTACATATGAAATTAATTCCCATATGAGACTCGGATTCACCCCACCTCTGACAGGCTATTTTTTTCACAGGAGTATGGCACAGAAGCGCGTGCACGCGCCCGTGCTTTGGCACAGAGTATACGGAGGAAACTCAACAAACCAACATACAAACAAACAAAGCCTTACAAAACGAATGATGGAGATACATCCCACAGATAGGTCTTCTGAGTGAATTGAGAATAGAAGCCACTGAGGCCAAAGCTGGTACCAATATGTTCAGTTATTTTTGTTCTTGTACGAAAGGAAGGCAAAATGGGCAGGCTTGAGAAATCCATCCGTTCAGTGTTGGTCTTTCTCGTCACAGCATTTGGAAAGTACAGTAATAACGGAGACCAAAACACACAATGTAAACAGGCGCACGGGACTGCTTCATGTAGTCTAAACATTGGCACGTAACACTAAAGTGAACACAGTATTCAATGGTCATCGAAGAACGACCCATTGTTGTTGTTGTTATTATTATTATTATTATTATTATTATTATTATTATTATTATTATTATTATAATTATTATTATTATTATTATTATTATTATTATTATTATATTGTTATTAATATCATTATTATTATTGTTGTTGTAGTAATAATTATTATTAATAATAATAATACCTATTATTATTATTATTATTATAATAATAATAATAATCATGATAATATTACTATCATTGCAATTATTATTTGTGTTATTATTATAAATGTTATTCATATTATGCTGTTATTATTTCGCTTTAACTACTATGATATTATTATTATTATGTAGGCCTAATAGGCCTGTTATTATGGTTATCTTTTAATCATTTCTAATCCTTTTTGAAAGTGGAAAAACAGAATTCATACAGAATTAAATTAATATTTACATCGTTTTCCAGATTTCAACACTCACTCGTGGCCGACCAAAAAATAAAACAAAAAAATCTAAACAATAGGCCTAACAACAGGCCTGATAATAACAATAATAACAATAATAACAATTGGAATAATAATGCCTGGTGTATTGCATTTGGCTGGTATTGGTTTAATGAATGCAGAAATGCAACAGTAGTAGCAGGTGTAGCGTGTTTCAGCCCTTTTCCTGTTTTACCCACGAGCTGCGTGGAACCCCTGGTGCTTTGTTATGAGGGGAAGATGGCGTGTATTTACCCACACTGATGACTGCGACTACTCATGCCCATAGCCAGTTTTTTTCCTCTATATCGACACCGCGTGTCTACACCCCCCAACCCGGCCCCCCACCCCAACCCCCCCTTCCCAAATCCTGCATTTCTTTTTTATAATACATTATATGACACATTCCCGCCAGGGTGTTCTAGAGAAGGAAAAAAAAGCGTTTCATATCAAAGGGGGTCTGGACGCTTTTTTTTTTGGTTAGCACAAACACACACACACCAACCATGTTGTATTATTCTCGGTAATTCCACGGCCTGAGACCCTCTCCTCCCCGCCGCTGATGTGTCTGCTCGGAGCGGAGGCTCACAGTATTTCCTCTGCCTCTGTCCACCGGTCCCGACATTAGCATTATAGCTACAGCTCGATGCCAAACGGGCCCCCCCCCCACCAAAAAATAAGCGAATTAAGATCCCATCGGGGGGCTGTGGGGGGAGGGGGAGAGGTGGTGGTGGTGGTGGTGGTGGTGGTGGTGGTGGTGGGGGGGGCGTCCGTGCGTTATTTTAGGAATGACGGTGCTTTGGAGGTCACTGCACGGGGGTCTGTCCGCCGTGATGCGGAGGGGTATCCCCGTACATGTCCTCCCCTGGCATCTGTCCCCCTATGGGTGTCATCCTCTTCTCCTTCTGCCGCCGGTTACAGAACCACACGCGCACCACCTCCTTCTCCAGCTGCAGGCTGTCCGCGATTGAGTTGATCTCCGCCGCTCCCGGTTTCGGACACTTGAGGAAATGGCTCTCCAACGCTCCCTTCACACCCACCTCGATGGAGGTCCTCTTTTTCCGTTTCCTCCCCTGCGCCGCGATTTTGTCCAGGCTGGTGGGGCTCCCCGAGGTGGAGTCCGCCTCCTCCAGCCACTTGTTCAACAGGGGCTTGAGTTTGCACATGTTCTTAAAGCTCAACTGGAGCGCCTCGAAGCGGCAGATGGTGGTCTGGGAGAACACGTTCCCGTACAGCGTCCCCAGCGCCAGCCCCACGTCCGCCTGCGTGAAGCCCAGCTTGATGCGCCGCTGCTTGAACTGCTTGGCGAACTGCTCCAGGTCGTCGGAGGTCGGCGTGTCCTCGTCCGAGTGGTCCTGCTGGTGCTGTTGCCCGCCGTGCTGCTGGTGCCCGAGGTGCCCGAGAGACTGCTGCTGCTGGTGGGGCCCCGAGCCGCCCCCTCCGTGCTCACTGAGGTGAGGGCTATGGCTGTGGTGGTCGTCCTCCCTCAGCGGGTGGTGGTGCATCCCGCCCGACTGCTGCTGCTGCTGCTGCTGCTCTCCTCCCCCGGGCATCAGAGCGAAGCCGGACTGGGAGTACACCAGATTCTGCCCCTCAGACGTCGCCATGCCCGGGATGTGCGTGGTGGCGGTGCTCGTTCGCCATGCTCTGACTTCGTGATGCGCCTGGTGCGCTAGGTGAGGGTGTCGCTGTTGTTGCTGCTGCTGCTGCTGCTGCTGCAGACTGGCGGAGTTCTGTAGCTCCTCTCGGTCGGAGCTGTCGTGCAGCAGCACGGGCTTCACGTCCTGCTCTCCGAGGGGACTCGACGTCGTCCAGGGCGCCCCGGTGTCCCCGTGCGACAGCGCCGTGATCCACTGGTGCGCGTGGCTCAGCGGATGTCCAGCGACGCCCGTTAGCGTGCTGTAGTCGTTCTGGAGAAGGGTGTGCGCGTCCCTGTACGCGGCCGCCTGCTGCATGCTCCCGGACTCCGAGTGCGGCGGCGGCGCGCTGCTGGGGGTAGCGAGGACGCTGTAGTGGTTGGACGTGGCGGTCGCCATAACTCTCGGAGCCAGAGTGATAGCCGGAGTTTAAAAAAGGGGGTGCTTCCTATGACAGTAACTCTTTTTTTTTTTTTTTGCGGGGCCACGGGGCAGCTAGGCGTCTCTCTCTTAGCATCTCCCGGGCACTGTGCCAAGGGGACGCAGAGGCGCGCACCTGAGGTCCGCCTCGCGCTGCTCTTTATTGGCCGAGAACGGTTGACAGATGTGGTTACCCCTGACAGCACCCCGCTCATTGGTCACGGGAGATCGTACAGAAACCCCCAATCATTCTGCCCCCACCATGCTAGCGGGGTCCTGCAGCCCCGCTAGTGTGAGAGGAGAAATCACACAGGACTGGACCTGCAGCCACAAAACACACTTAGGAGATAGATACAAGTCAAACGGTGTAGCCTGTGGCCTGCCTATTACGCGCAGTGTTATGACCTTGAACGGTAGGCCTGCTCCTATAGGTCAACTTTCATTAGGAGGCAGACAGAGCATCCTTTACGCTTTTTGAGATACAAATAAAAGGCGGGATTGGTTACTTTTCTAGATTTTCTTTCGTTTTTCTTTTTTTGGGGTTGAAAAAAATAGTCGCATTTTTACATATTCTTTTTCCGGACTCTTTTCAAAGTCGTTCAAATTGAGAATTATTACTTCTTTTATTTTTATCCCATGTTTGACGTGACAACTCTTAGGGCGGTATATTCCGTGACAAGAAACTTCCAGCAGTAGATGCCTCTCTGGCCGCTCGCGACGCTGCTGGCCCTCAAAGAGCGGGCTTTGCATTTTTCCCGGGCCTCGGCCCCGTTGCCATAGCGCGCGCAGTGAATGGAACAACAACGCCCACGTCACAGCTGCATTCGCCTCTTCCTTTCGCTCCTTTCCAAAGGGCTCATTGGGGCGGCGAGCTCGGCCGACGAGACACATAAAGGAAGGCGAGCGGAGAGGGCACGTCGGGGGCCAGTGAGAGATGGCTGAAAGAATGGGTTCTCAAGCTATTCCTAGCAGCCACTCCTGCCCCCTGTCCACCTGCTTGTTGGGTAAACTTTGAGATGGATGCAACCACACTGCTGTTATTCTCTTTACAACTCCCGGAGCCCCTTGTCAAAATAGCCGGCTTTGCGGTTTTAATTGAAAGTTCTCGTCGCGACCACAAGTTTTTTTGTTGGCCCGTGGGGACAAAAGAAATAGGTCACATTGGTGTGATTAGACTGTTGCACAAAAGACTTGCTGCTCCTGTTGGATCAAAGCAGGACAAGAGTGGTGTTGTAACAATATAATACACACATTTACTCCAAAGATAAACATGGGTTATCCCATGGACAGACCATGATCTCCCAGCTACAAAAATGTAAAAGCACATAAAAAAAGATACCAAAACGCAACCACTCTCTTCTCTAAAATCAGAGCTGAACCAACATGACACAGAAATAAACTATTGCACACAACATCAAAGCAAGAGTGGGGAAAAAACAATGGTGGGCCAATATAGTGGCTTAGGCAGAGTGTGTGTGGGTGAGAATGAGTGTGCATGTGTGTGTGTGTTTGTGTGTGTGAATGAGTGTGTGTGTGTGTATGTGTGTAAGTTTATGTGTGTTTATG
>NC_136949.1:7329517-7427017 GCF_949987615.1 Pollachius pollachius
CCTTCCCTTCTCTCTTCCCCTCTGAGCTGTGCTGGAGTTCAGCCAACAGCCTGTAGAATCACTTACCACCTACCGCAACCAAGGAGGGAGCAGCTACAATGTCTGTGCACACTCCCACAGAAACACACACAGACACACACAGACACACAAGCAAACACACTCACTAACATAAATACACGCACACACTCACAAACATGCAAATGCACACAAAGACACACACACACACACACACACAGACATCTGTACCAAACTGCACACACAACCGTTACAGACACACCATATAGGCCTACACACACAGGCAAATACACACCCACACATGCACTCACACCCACACACACAGAAACACATAAACGTGTGCATGCACACATACACACACATGCACACATATGTACACATTCCAATCACACAAACACAAATGCACACACAAATGAGTACAAGCATATATCAACACCCAAATTCACCTAAAGCTAACGCAATCTATTCATTTTACAGATTCAATAAAAACAGCTTTAAATAGACTCCCTTTATGCATCCTCCAATTTGATTGGGGTTGTATTTTGGTAGTGGCTGGGCATGTGCGTGTGTTTGTGTATGCCTTTTTGCATAATTGTGTGTGTATGTGTCTGCGTGCGTATGTATGTGCGCGGGTGTGTTTTTGTGTGTTTGTGTGGCTGTGGGCGCATGTGGGCAAGCATGTGTGTATGTTTGTGTGTATGTGTGTGTGTACGTGCGTGGCTGATCAGCTCCTTAATGAGCAGGAACATTAATCATATTTCTCTCTGACACAAACACAATCACAACATCTGTATTTGTCGCCGCCCCGCCCTTGCTCGCCGACTCCCTGTCTCCATCTCTCTCTCTCTCTCTCTCTCTCTCTCTCTCTCTCTCTCTCCAAGAACACTTCCTTTCCCCCCCCCCCCCCGAGACACATACATACACGTTTGTTGCTCCTCTAATCTCCAGCCAGTCTACTATAGTTTACTCTTTGCTCATCCAGTAGTGCTCTCTCGTTCTCCCCGTCATTCTGGGGTAAGACACAGGTGCCTGGGCGGAGTACTTGGACAACAGAGAGCGAGAGAGAGAGAGAGAGAGAGAGAGAGAGAGAGAGAGAGAGAGAGATAAGCTCACCATCAGACATCAAACCAAATGTAACCCCCACTTCCCCTTCATGCTGTCCTCCTGTCCTCCCATCTTCTCCTTTTTACTCCCTCACCCACTCCCTGAAACATCTCTACCGAGGTATTTCTACTCTCTATCTCTGTTTCTTTTTATTCTGTGGCTCTTGGTTTGCTGCTGCCTGCTACCTTACAGCAGATGGTCACAAAATAATCAGACGACCACTTGGAATAAATCGCAATCCATCTCACTGAGACAATGAGCGCGCACCCACACACACACACCGTAACCGCACACTTCATGTGAGCAGTGCAACATAAGTGTGTGTGCGCTCAACTTTGTGTATGTGTATCGGAGCTGGGTTTGTATGTGGTGGTGGTGGGGGTGGGGTTGGGGATGGAGGTGGAGGTGGAGGTGGTTGAGATGGTAGGGAATGATTCGGGGAACGAAGAAACATCAGTCACAAACCTCATGGAACGTAGGGGTGCATACACAGAGGAAAACATAAAAGAGAGAGAGAGATATATATATATATAGAGAAAAAGAGAGAGAGAGAGAGAGATGTCTTCGATAACACACGACTGGAACGCAAGGCACAAAACGGCATATATCCAGCGGAAGGAAGGGGAGACACAATAGCAGTGAGCGGTCAGAGAGGAGAGAGAGAGAGTGACAGAGTGTGTGTGGGGGGCGGGGGGGGGGGGGGGGGGGGGGGGGTGGGGGCATGGGTTGGTTGGGGGGCTGTTGATAAAGAGCAAAACGCTTTAGCTACTGTAGCTGGACAGCAGGGGTGGGCGGGACACGGGAGCTGTCCCCACTGCAATCAAGCCCCTGTCACCATCTGGACGCCATTTTAAAACCATCAGCTCCGGCTCCCCATGTAAACAAGGGCGCGACCCTAAACATGCTCCCCTCACTAAATGGTCTTTTTTTCCCCCTCCCTGGCAGCTGCAGAGCCAAAATGGCTGACTTTGTGCAGGGGGAGGAAAGAGAGCCCAGGCTTAATGGTGCCATGGCTCTAATGGAGCCGGGATGGCTATCCGTTTGGTTCGGGACGGACTGGATGTTGTTTGTGCACGATTCATCCAGTCGTCCATACTCATCTCTTCTACGTCTTTAGTTTTCGTATGTTTTGTTTGTTTGTTGTTGTTTTTGTTGTTGTTGTTGTTTTGTCGTCATTTGCTGGGGCAGAAGCTTGTTGAATAATCAATAGGTCTAAACGGTGAGAATGTTTTCATTGGATGAAGGATGTACACTGGGGGCAGCCCACTTTGGGCGGCCAAAAAGGGTGAGCCGTCTAGAATATACATAGCTCTGGAATCAATTCATCTCAATTGGCGTTGAGAATAACAAATGAGGATTTTGGGGCAGCCGTAGCGGCAATAAGGATTTGCTTACATGTAAGTGGGACGGATCAGTCTGCGTCATGAAAGTCCATGTCATGGAAATGTGTGTGCGCGTTTGGTGTACGTGCGTCTTGTGTTTGTGTTTGTGTAATGCAGAAAGAGACAGTTGATGATGGGATACCGAGTCCTTAGCTTAGACGCACACACGCACAACGCACACAGACACACACACACACACACACACACACACACACAGAGACAGACACACACACACACAGACACACACACATACACAAACAGACACACTATTGCAGGCAGGAGTATGATAATGACATGGAAATGATATGGTAATGATATGATAATCTGGTAACATTATTCTACCCACCAGAGACTAGGAAGAAGGGGATCTTGCCACAAGGTGTGCATGCACATGCACAAGCGCGCACCACACACACACACACACACACACACACACAGCTTGTATGTGTATACAAACACACCTATGCAAGTATGAAAATCCATATATGAGACAGTGATTTATGAAGGGGCTGGAGCCCAGTGGTTTAGGACGTTGGACGACTTTTGGTACTTTGTTGATGTTAAGATTTAATTACCACTATTTCTTAACTGAAGTAAGTGAAAGCTATCGCCCAGGGCGACATGAAGCTACAAAATATCTGGATTCAAAACATTGTTCAGTATTACGTTTTGCCTGGAGGTTTACAGAACCAATTCACCAGGAGAGTGACACACCTAGATTACAAGAAGTGATCTGATTTGGGGGGATATTCCCCCCCCCCTCCCCCGCCCCCAACTGCCTCAGCGACAACCTCATATACAACACTGCCATCCGCTGGAGAGAACACCATAATGCAGGAAAATAAAAAAAATAGAAATATTTTGAGTGAGTCCTAAAAGCTTATGATCGCTTTGATGTGAAGCCGAAACACACACAATATAAACGTATGGATAACCACATATCGATTGAAACAAGGATGATTTTCATAATAGGCCTACTCGGCTAGGCTAATATTTATTTTATTTCTCCATTTATGAATAATCTACAAACGGATATGCAAATCACTATCTATAACTTGTGAACGAGTGAAAGAGAGAGATGACATTGCCAGGAGAAAAACGGTGTGTTTTACGAGGAACAGTGCCCTCTCTCTCCCCAGTCCCACTACCCCGCTTTCACTCCCTACTGCCAGCAGTCACCCCCCCCCCCCCCCCCCCCCCCCCCCCACCAGGAGCTTTGTCCCCCTCTCCCTTACTCTTTCTTTCTCTCTCTCCTTTAAGTGGTCGTGATTGACAGGTAGGCTATATCCATGCAATATCGGCAGGCGCACGTTCCTATTCCCTCCTGGCGGCTCCATCCGCCGGTCAAATTAACCTTCCGTGCCAACGGGAGGGGGGCCCTGCGTGGGCCAATCGGCAGGTGATTAGGCCGGGGGTGGGAGGGGTGACGGGTCACCGCGATGGGGCCATCGCAAGCCTGATTGGTTTCAATCAGCGGGCCAGCCACGAGGACAGCTGGGAGCTGAGCTGCAGCACGCGCTAATCAACGCGTCCCGCAGTGAGGCATGAACAGTTACCACATACATACACACACACACACACACACACACACACACACACACACACACACACTCACATTCACAGACGCACAAACACGGATGTGTAAGTGTGTGTACACACACAAACACACGCTACAGCACTCAAATTACTTGCACACAGAGACACAAAACACACATAAACACACACAGCAAGGCATGATAGGGGTGCTGTAAAAGAACATTCAAAGCCACAACAGATAGATTTAGAGAGAGAGAGAGAGAGAGAGAGAGAGAGAGAGAGAGAGAGAGAGAGAGAGAGAGAAAGAGAGCGAGAGAGAGAGAGAGAGAGAGAATTAAAGGGGGGAGAGGATGAGAGGATGAGAAGAGAGAGGGGATGTAGAGAGAGAGGAGGGGTGGGGTGGAGAGGGATAGAGGGGGGAGCGAATGTACCAAGAGAGTCTCGCAGCAAATTAAGTGACTAATTTCATTGGATCCGTTCATTTGACCACTGGCAGATCTGATAGCATCCCCGTGACATTGGTTAGCGATGCTTTTGCCAACAAACCACGTCTTCTGTGATGTCTTAAATATGGAACGATCCACACTCTCACTGCCGGGTTTGACTCTCCCTGCCACACAGTTCTGACGTGGGACTCAAGCAAGCTGACAGAGAGGAGAACCTCCCAGAGGGTATCTATAACACTTTAGTCCAGCACTGCGCTCGGAAAGAAACAGTTGCCTTCTACAAATATTTACCGTTGCAAAAATACCAGCAATGCCTTGTGTTAGTGTACCTCCAGCAGAAGGTGGATAGCAACACTGATTGAAGGGAGGGGATGGAGGAGTTGAGCTGTAGGCGGGTTTCATGCAGCAGTTGGTGGGAAATGCTGCCGACCTGCCAAAACGCTGGCTTTACTGGCATGAGGCGATTTCTCCAAAGGTCGTCCCTCAGGAAATGAGAACTTACTGTCAACCCCCCCTCCTCTACCCTCACCCCCATCTCTCTCTCTCTCTCTCTCTCTCTCTCTCTCTCTCTCTCTCTCTCTCTCTCTCTCTCTCTCTTCTGGACAAACAATCAATGAATGGGGCAACTGGCCAAGACAGCATGTGATGGCATTGCTCAAAACTGAGTTTTCAGCTTAATTGAAGTGGGCAAAAAAAATTAAAACAGAAGAAGCAGTGCTGTCTGTCTGTCTTTGCAAAAAACAAATCTAAAAAAAAGAGAAATAAGGACGGAAAAATCTATTTTCTATTCCAATTACTGTAAATTAGGAAGGCGAGTTCCTCAATCAAGTTAAGACGTCTATTGGATTGCCATTGACTTTGAAATCATTTCTCATCTCAAGTCTGGAAGTAATGAAGCAAAAGCATATCTGCCACAACATCAAACCGTCGTTTCATTTCAAAGCACCGAAACATTCACATAAGGGCATGTATGACATGCACCCAACAAATTCCTGCATTAGCTATTAGCTTTGAAAACTCCAGCGGTATAGAAATACCCCTTGATGAAGATCTTGATATTGCTGTTGAAACAAGATGAAGAAAAACAGCTGTTTTCTAGGTTTAAACACATCATATGTGTTTAATGTTTCATCATAGATGTTTGATTTGATTCTTCTTCTCGTTTGGCCATTGGTAAATTATATGTGTTTAATGTTTCGTCATAGATGTTTTATTTGTATTCTTCACTCTTGTAGGGCCTTTGAAGGGAGAAGACATACGGTGCTTAACAGCAGTGATCACATGTGGAAACAGTGTGTGCGCTGCCATAGAACATGCACATCAGACTCTGCAGAATGCGGCAGGATCCATCAGTTATACGGTGTTATATGACCTCCCATTGTGCCAACCGCTTCCTGTTGGATGCTAAACTCACAAAGGCCTACTTAGCTTCAGAGTAATAATAACATTTACCGTGGCAGAGCAGCATAAACCAATTGAAAAGAGATGAGTCACAGCGATAATGAGATTGATGCATGTCTGGGCCACTAGAGAATATGGCTGCCCATGTGAATACACACTAGCTCTGGAATATCAAGCCCTGGGATTGTTTTCGAAATCACAGCTGCTGTAACATCTGGTAAAGTATGGAGGTTCTCTCAGTAGTTTTCACGTGACGCGAATAAAGATGTTTAAAACACGGTGACAACTAGACCCTGGGTGGAACGCTGCATGGCTGCTAATTTGGTCTGTCACTGTCATTAAAAAATCGGATAAATGAAGTATAAGTAACTTGTGCCACCGTCACTTTTCCTGCTCTGAGGAACATCTATTGATTTGAATTTGTCTTGTGTAGATTTACTCTTGCCCTGCTGTGACTGCTCTACTACAGCTCTACAACTTACCAACACATTATCTTTTCATGGTTTCTTCATAGTCACAAATCTTATCCTGTCAGTCAGTCAGTTGCCATATTATTGTACACCCAGTGCTTATTTATAACTCTTGATTGTCAATAGCCAACTTCTTCCTTTTTCCCACTGGAGTTGGGGAATGGTGCATCTTGTTTGAGGCTAAAGCTGCCCTCAAACTGTGGGTAACTGTAACTGTCCCACTGTCACAGAATGACACTAAGTGAATCGACTGGATTGTACGCTTTGCATTTATGGCCAGGCATTTGAACGTGAAAGAGTAGTCCATGTCATGTGTGTGGAGTGCATGCATTTGTATATTTCTGTACGCTTATCACACAAGATTGTTGTCTCTCAGGCATATCAGAGAGCACCTGGGAGCACAGAAGTCTGATAAAGCACTGATATAGCAACTGAAGTAAGGAACTGAAGTTACAGGGGGCTGGTTTGACCTACTGCATTCTGAGCAGCAGCACTGCATTTCACCCCCTCCATCAGCTTTCCCCATTGATTGGGTCAGAGTTATTGCCGGCTAGTAGAGAGTTTAAGCCAATCGATGAGTGTCAAATAAATAACCTTTAATGCGTAGACTGTACCATGTTACACGGTCTGCCACTAGCTAGCAACGGCAGACTGTTTGACAATATGTGACTTTGACAACACTCAGTGATTACGACTATTTACTATTATGTAGTCGTTAAGCAGATGGCTTTCATCCAAAGTGAAGTGAAGTGAAGAAATGACCAGATAGGGGATGGGCCTCTTTGGCAAGGATTGCCTACAAGTACACTGGGTTTAATCTTCAGACTCAAGCCAAGGACAATCCTGCCTCCACATTACACATTGTTAGTTATTACAGACAGTCTTGGTGATTTATAAAGACTTTCAGGACTTGGATCCAAAAGCCGGTAAGCAGGTTTTCAAATGCAAAAGAAACTCGTAAGCAAAACAGAAAACAAAGAAAAACAAGCATGATATCAAACACCAGCCAATGATATCATAGAACTGGAAAGACTAGTGGGAGAGGATAAAGAAGGATGCGCTGAAAGCTGCCTTTAAATACACAAGTGACCATGATGACTCATTAGGAGAGGTGAGTCTCCTTGGACAAACATTAACGCTGGTAGGCCTATTTTTTTTATTTACATGTATGTAATCGTATGGGGGACAACGTTGCAAAAATATTGTGTAGTTTACAGTATAAGAGAAATTAAAATAGAAATCTGTCGCTTCAAGCCGTCTGCCGGTAAGAGGTCAGCTAAACAATTATTTTGCACTTTTCTGCTTTGCAGTAAACGAAAACGCCTTCCTAAGCCGAATTGAGCAAAAATATCCATGTTTACATTGAATTTATAGTTCAATATTGATATGCAGGTCGTTAATCTTGGAGGAAGTGTAATGTAAATGTGCAATGTGTCGGCAGCTGACTGCAGCAGCTTGGCGAAGATCAATGACAATCCTTTAAGCTCAATCGTACCTGAGGAAGGTGCGACGTGCTGAGTTGCCATAGCAACTGCTTTATCTCTAGAGTGGATCCTCTGATAGTTATGTGTGTGTGAGTCTGATTAGTTTGTGAGAAAATAATAGTGATTAGTGTCTGTCTGTCTGTCTGTCTGTCTGTCTGTCTGTCTGTCTGTAACCTTTATCCAAAATAATCAATTGAAAAAAATCCCTCATTATATCATATCTTCTTAAATTTGTTAAAGAATATAACTACCCATTTATATTTCTGTACTTTTCCCTAAAAGACGGTGGCTAAATAAATAGTGACGTTGACGCAAAAGTATGGTCCTGCAATACCGAAGGCTGCCGTTTCCGAATCGCACTCCTAGGACCGCAGGTGCAGGACGATGCGAGTTAGCCTAATTCTTCAAAGGATGGCGTTGCAAATGACGCATAGGTAAAGGTCTTGATTCATAAATTGGTCATTTAAGATGGTTGGTCGATAAAGTTAACATATCCTTTCAGATTAGAGATGGTTAAGTTTAGGGGTTTGAGTTAGTCGTGAGATTCCTTCGCTGTCCAAGTTAAAATAAACACACGTCCTGAAGGCAGTGTCGCGAAAAAAAAGAGGGTCCAATAAATAGGGTCCTTGGTCAGCGGTCCTGAAACTGCAGCATCCAGTAGTACATGAACAGCGGCCTGCCTGACCAACTGCGCAGGCGCGGAAATGTAAACAGAACATGACTCCTAATTCCTAAACACATGAGATACATGTTGAGTTCCTCTTTCTATCGTCGAGTTTCGCGACGTATTTCTCTTTCGTCCGATAAAACAGGTAACGTTAGGTCCGTCAATGTCCGTATTATGTCGCCAGAACAGCACCAATTATTTGCTTGCTAAAATGTATTGTTTGGGGTAAAAATCTCTGGCAAAATGACTACAGTAGCTATGCTAAGCGGATGTTTCCCATATGGTGATGGTCGACGTAGCTGATGCTTGGCTTACTGTACCGGTATCATTGGGAATTGGCCAGTAATTCATACAAGAGTTTTGCTTATGGGTTTGTTATTGTCAAACTGAAACGAACTGCATCACAGTCTTAACGCCAGGGACTATGTCTAGGTAAAATAACACATGTAATACGTTTCAGTAAACCGAGACATATATAGAAAGGAAAGATTTCGTTAGTCAAACAACAGAGTTATGGATGTATTTGTATTTTAATTTCTCGATAGTACCAGGAAAATGGTTTGCCGACATCGGGGGCTTGTCACGTGACGAGGTGGAGGTTTGACAGCTGGTAGAACATGTGACCTATTGGGTTTGACACCGAGCCAGGAAATCCAATACAATTTATTCCCATTCAAGATATGTAGTCAATACTTTGGTGTGCCCCCCATTACGTCCAACCACAACACAATGGAATTCATACACTCAGGATATACTTAAACAGATATGTTGGTTTTTGCATCTTCTCCCCCCAGGGTAGGGATGTCGTGGGTGGGCGACAGCATCCTTGCGATCAGCATAAACATCACTAACTGCTCCACGTCCACCCAGAGCAGCTTTCTGAAGGATGTCCAGTTTGGAGGGGTGCCCGTTGTACTGCTGCTAGACTTCTGTGTCTTTTTGGTGTGTTTTTTTTTTTCTGTCTCTGTGTGTCTGGTAATATGTGATCAGAAATTACCTCACGTAAAATAATGAACAGTAAAGCATGCATGACAACTTATTCCGCAGACAATATTAAGCCAGGATGTATCTTGTCATATTATATGACACTAAGGGCTGCATCTTACCATTATTTTCATAGTCTATATTTTGTTCTGACATTTATTGTTTGATTAATCCTACCAAATATTGGAATTGAGCTGCAACATTAAGCTGCAAATGCTTGTTATTTGTACTTCATAAATGATTTAAAACTAAAAGATTAACAATTATCAAAACTGGATTCTATTGCATTCTGTCAATTGATTTATTGACTAATCGTTACGTTAATCGATACGTTATGAAAATGCATTATTTTGAAGATCAAAGAACATCAGAATCTTGTTTGTTAGAATTTCAACTCGAGGCTTTCCAAATCTGAAACTAGCCTTTTCTTATTGGTTACTGTTCCATGTCATGTCGCCAGACCAGCACAAATTGTATTGTGATTGTATTGTGACAGATTTCTTTTCATGAGTCAAGTGAGCAGCTGCAATTGCTAAGCTGATGATTTCACTGAATGAAAGTCGAGGTAGCTGATGCTAGTCTTAGTGTACCTGTATCATCTTGAATTGGGAACTAGGCAATACAAGCTCTTTTGCTGTTAACGCTAGCCTCACGCCACCTCCTACTGAATACGTACAGGATTTTCACACTGAAACAATGAGTGCTAATGAGTTATGTTTACTTCATGTCAAACACAGTTCCTGCTCCTCCTGTTCTCTGCCATCAGGGGGAAGCTGTGGGACTATGGACGGCTGGCTCTGGTCTCAGAAGCCGATGGGTCAGTCTTTGGATCTCAATCAGTCATGATTTCGTGAATTTCCCATGTCGCAAATGAATGTAAAACATGAAATATTGCAGGTGCACTCCTATAATTGTGTTTTAACGGCAGTTTGAGTTTCTGAGCTTCAACCTCACTTTTTGTTCTTCAGGTTCATGGAATCAACGCATCGCAGATTTGGACGCATGACATCCACCGTGGAGGACCCCGAGGCTGAAGCGGTGCGTCTCAGAACTAATCCGATTTGCCTCGGAGATGCGTCTCAATGAAGTCTCTTACATGTCGATGGAATTTCTATTAAAGTCGTCCACATGACCTGCAGTCATGTTACCACAAGTAACCGATCAAGCATGATGTCACGTTCCCCAGTCCCAGTTTGTGGAAACGCTTGATAAGGTTCTCTGCTTATCAGTGGTTGCTTATCAATGCTTATGCTTATCAAAAGACACACAGAGGTGACATTTCAGGTCTCCGTAGTAGAGGTCCCTCTTTGGGACTTTTGGAGTCAAATGTTGGCGTTTGCTAATTGTCTTAAACCTGAAAGGTCCCACCTCATCAAAGTGTGGTCTTACTAAGTCCATTACTAATGAAGCATCTTGCACTATCTCATCATTAACTACCATGTAAACATCAGCATTTTAACAATAGTCTCCTTTCTACTCCTTGTGTAGGGCTGCTGCTCGTGGCTTCCCTTTGTCATAGGAATGGAGTGAGTGTTCTTTATGATCTACACTAGTTTGTCATAGGAATGGAGGGAGTGCTCTTTATGATCTACACTAGTTTGTCATAGGAATGGAGTGAGTACTCTTTATGATCTACACTAGTTTGTCATAGGAATGGAGTGATGGTCTTCATGGTCTAGACTTGTTTGTCATCGAAATTGGAGTGAGTGGTCTTTATGGTCTACGCTAGTTTATCATAGGAATGGAGTGAGTGTTCTCTATAATTAACACTAGCCGGTTTGTCATAGGAATGGAGGGAGTGTTCTTTATGATGCACATTAGTCACTTCGTCATATGAATGGAGGGAGTGTTCTTTATAACTCAATTGTCTGTTCTTATCAGCTTAACAGAATTGATGTTGACCAAATGTAAATTACAGACACATGGAAACTAGGGATGCGCCGTTCTGTTAGTCAGTATCAGGTTCAGGTTCCATATTGCTGGCCAAAAAACTCACTGCATCCTTTATCGGAAACAATAGATGTATGTGGTCTGGTGTTATGGTCTACAGAAAAAAAACAACACTTTGCTGAAATATGGCACTAAAACACTGGCTTACTAGCTGTCGTTTTGGCTCATATGCTCAGAGCGTGCTAGCTCAGTCCTTGCTTGAGGGTCCACACAGAGCTAAAACTGCATGGGTAGGTTACTCCCGGGAGATGCTTGCTTTGTCATTATTCAGTCCCTCCAGAAAAATGCGGCGTTTTTTTTGTGATTGTTGCGGCCAAAAATCCTTGATTATGCGGCACGTTTTCTTAAAAAATGCCATGAAATATGCGGCATATTTATGCAATATTATGCGATGAAATTGCGGCTACTTGCAAAAACGGCGGGAACTTGCGAAAAATGAAGCTTATCGATGACGTTCACGTCGCGTAATCACGTCACTTCATAACGTTCCCATGGCAACAGGGGGAAATGGCTGCTCTTGTGTGAAGTAAACGCAATATGTTTCAACTTTATGCTAAGATATAAGTGACTTTTTTGCAACGAAAATGCGGGGATTATGAAATCATGCAAGCCCCGCATATTTTGCGTGGAAATCTGCAATTTATGCAGTGAAAGTGCGGCATATTTGAAAAAATGCGCCCCCCGCATGAATATGCGGACTTTGGCTGATTATGCGTTGAATTATGCGATCGCATAATCGCGTTTTTCTGGAGGGACTGATTATCGTGTGGTGTGTCATTGCTCCCTGTGCTCCCAACCCATGTCTCTCCTGCCATCCCTTTGCTACAGTTCAGAGACGATGAAGGCCAAGTGTGGCATCGACGCGGTCCACTACATGTCCTTCCAGCGCCACCTCATCTTCCTGCTGGCCCTGGTCACCGCCGCCTCCCTCGCCGTCATCCTCCCGGTCAACCTGTCCGGGGACCTGCTAGGTGTGTAATGTTTACCGTTAAATGTCCAAAAGGAGAACCGAACCGCCACCCCGCTTGTAGGGCTGGGTGTGTTTGGTCTAATCCTGCACCATGCATCCATGTATGATGTATTGAAGTCAATGTTAGCGTTCAGCGATATTAATGTGATTCCTTATTCAATATTCTACATTTTTTTGTTTTCATCCAAAGGTGGTAACCCGTACGATTTTGGAAGGACGACTATTGCCAATCTTTCGCAAGGGTGATTATCCCTTTCCACGCATGCATCTCTTGATATTTACCTGTGTTGATCTGACATTGGTTTAGCATGGTGGCAAGGTGATGGCTTCTGTTTAACAGTTGAATCGCTCTCTAGGAACAACCTGTTGTGGCTGCACACAGTGTTTGCCGTTCTGTATCTGATCGTGACCGTGGTGCTGTTGCGGCACTACACGTCCCAGATGAAGGGCATGCGCCGGGAGACGGTGAGTGTGTGATAAAACCATAGACTGTAAAATGTATAAGGATAGAGTGTGCTTGACTTAACACATTTGTTTACACTAAATTCTTATGAAGCCTTAGATTCCATGTCACGGGCACTGCCATTGCTAAAGATTGATGCAACCAGCGGTGGAAACTATCCTTATTTGTAAAATTCAGTGCAGGAATAGAACTGACTTGCAGTGGTCTATGGTCAAAACTCATTATTTCAAAATCATGTTTAATTGCTAACATTTCTTTAATGAGATAAAACAGGAAAACGGGACCCCTCAAAATAGATTATATGGAAAGGAATTAGCCACTAGCCCTTACTTAAAAATATCAAATCTTTTTGTTTTGTAATACAATAATTAAGTCACAACTTTCCCATTAACATCGAATGGTTGGTGGTCTTTATACATCCAACCAATGTGAGCCACCTATTGGCCGTTAGATGAAATACATGTTTGTCAATGTGGCTGGGAAATGAGGCTGCTGCAAATATCTCTGATATTGTGTTACAATATTATCATGACTGTTTTGCAAGTGACCATTGCTCAAACTGTGTAAGCAGTACTTTCTTCCGAACGCACATTTCTGGCTTTTCAGACTTAATAAAAACGAAATACAAGCCAAACTACTTTTTATGCTTCACCTAAATCATCAAAGACCAAATCAAGAGCATACAATTTTTTTGCACAATGACATGTTGTGGCTACTGTTTTGCAGGCCAGAAACACTTTGTTTGTGCGTTCAGTCCCGAAAGAAGCCACTAATGAAGAAGTGAAAACACATTTTACGTAAGCAATGTAACGTATCATTATTTTACTGCGGGCTCTGATTAATATGGACAAAATATCATAATTAACTGCATGTTCTGTTGTTTTGTTTTCGTAATCTGGGACTTATTATGCAACTGTAAGATGCACATCTCGAAGATGTATTAGATAAGCAAGAGAGTGAAAAATGAATATAAAGTGTCCGACCATATGTTAATCCATGAGTGTGTCGCTGAATTGTAATGCACCTTCCCATAAGTGACATTGACCAGCACCACTTTGCTTGTGTTCTGAAGGGAGGCGTACCCTACGTGCCAGGTGACTGCTGTTACCCTGGGTTACGATGTGGCCAAGCTCATCCAGCTGGACAAGGAGAGGTACCCAGGCCAGAGAATTCCTCATGAGGAATCCTATCTATCGGGGGAAAATAAACCGATGTTCCTTCATGTTTCTATCCCAGGATGCGAGCTCATAAAAACCTGCGCTACTACGAGAAGGACCTGGAGAGGACGGGGAAACGCGGGGCAGTCAACATCCGCCGGTGCAACATACTCTGCTGCTGCGCGTGTTGCAATTGTGAGAAGGTGAGTGCTGCGGATGAGGAGGCAACGTCAACGGTTTCTGCCGACACGCATATTGTGAATCTTCCTTCGTTTGAGTTAGTCCGATGCATCAAATGATCACACACGCCAGAAATAAAGAGTGTGATGAAAGGAGGAGATAGAATGACACTTTATGATGTGAAAGAATGCCAGGACATGCCTGTGTGCCATGCATATCCTGGGCCCAGGTCAGGAAAAGTTACAGAATATACACCATGGGTTGTTTTCAGGCTGAAAGCACCTCTGAAACCGCATTCAACTGAAGTGTGTCTACAAAGATAGACGGTTGTCAACAGACAAAAATAAGTGCCTTGTAATAACTTCTTTCTTAACTCTTGTTGGTGCATCTATTGAAGAATAATTTCCTGAGATTTATTGGATCAAGTAATTGTTTAGGGTCTAGACACCAATAATATTTATGTAGCTCTGAGGGCAGAGGTCTTCATGGTGCTTGTGTTTGTTTTTAGATGGAATGTTGAAAATATTAAACCGACTCGGCATCTATATTATATATGTTCGCAACTGTTACTGTAACAATGTAGTAAAATGATATACCCTCATGTGTATTCATGATGTACGACATATCCAGCGTCAAAGCAGAGAAAAGCTAAACGGCTAGTCACGGCTCTGAATCATCAATCGACACCTTTTACAGTTAAGGTAACCTTTTAATTTGGCCGGTGTGTTCAGGTGGACGCAATCGAGTACTACAGCAACCAAGAGGCAGCTCTTTTGGAAGAAGTGAGCAAGCAGAGGGAACTGGTGCCACAGCGCCCCCTGGGGATGGCCTTTGTAACATTACAGTCTGAGGCCATGGCCAAATAGTAAGTAGCCTCTTTAAACCTCCCTTGGTTTTTTAATTTTATTTGAATTCAACTTTTATTTGTAACAGCTCTCGCTGTGCCCCTTTGCCAGTAACACATCAGACATTTCACTAGTTCGTTGGAATAGACTTGTTACAGCACTTAAATCCGTAGTTGCTCCAGGATTGATTGCATCACTTTTAAAGTCATATTGGATGAGTTGGATAAAAGCATCTGCTGAATGACTTTGAACTGCGATGTGTTCCTTTCAGCATTCTCAAAGACTTCAATGCCCTGGACTGTGGGGGCGGAGCTGACACCGAGGCCGGCCGAGCTGGCTGTGGGTGTGGTTGTGTCGGGTGGGAGCCCCAGCCCTCGCCCCACAGCGCAGCTCTGAAAGTGAAGAGGTGGAGGGTCTCCTTTGCCCCCCATCCCATAAACATTTATTGGTAAGATTATAATATTTGACCCACGGTTTGCAGTTCCATCATCGTCAAGTTTTTTTGAGACTGTTTATTTATATGTGTATTTATTTGTATTAGTTTGCATGGGAATAATACATTTTGCAGTCTGTTGGTTGTTTAATTTTGTATCAATCTGCGTAGCTCTAGATACCATGCCAAGAGCTGAAGCTCTCCCCAACGTAGTTTAATAGAGATTCAACAGGTTGATTGGCCAAACAATGATGACAAAACTCTGTCTTTGACTTTTTGACTGGTTATGATATTGGACTTTTTTTCATAAGAATATATTAATTACATGTCATTTCAAAGGTGGCATTTAGTTAATGACTCTAGGCCTACAACTCAGGGCATTCAGATCAACGTAATGCTGGTCGTAAAAAAGGTGTTGTTTTAATTATTTATATTCATTTATTTATTATATATGAATATATATAATAAATATCGGTATTGGCCCAAAATAAATACAATCCCTTTCATGTGATGGTTAAAGCAGCGACCAGTGAGATGATTCCGTGTCCTTACGGAGCTCACCGCGTTGCAGAGGCCTCCCTGTAACCTGCTCTCGGCCCCCTCCCCTTCCTCTCTGATCCAGGGAGAATCTCTCGGTGCAGGGCGTGGGCTGGTGGGCGCGCTGCCTCATCCTCAACCTCTTCCTCATCCTCCTGCTCACCTTCTTCACCACGCCCTCCATCATCCTCAACACCATGGACAGGTTCAACGTCACGCAGCCCATCTCCTACCTCAACGTGAGCTCCGCCAGGCAGCCGCCCTCTCACATAGGGCTCAACCATTTGGGGAAATAAACAAATTTCGATTATTTCGACCGATATTGCGATTGCGATTTAGCATGCTATTTTTCTTTTTAAAGATCCTTATGTTCTGTATTATTCACTAAACAAGCAATACATCAGTCTATAGTATGACCGACACAACATTGGAGGCAGTCAACATATAAACTGGTCTTTCCTTTAGGCCAGGCCTATGTGTTGAGATGAATTGAGGCATGAATTGATATTATAACATCTTTATTTAACTATTGAATTGTAAAATAAAAAAATAAATATGGGACCTACTGATCTCCCGTCATTAACAGTAACAAATCATAAAAAAATAAATATATAATCTATTATTTTTTATGGCAGCCTTTGCGATTTGCTAATCGCGTCCCATTAAATAGCGATGTCGGTTTGAATTCAACTGATCGTTCAGCCCTACACACACACTAATGCCTCAGCCTAGTGGGGAGGGATGGACGGATACTCTAAACATGGAGAGTTGTGCTTTGTTTGTGTTTCCCCCAGAGCGCCGTCGTCAGTCAGTTCTTTCCCACCTTGTTGCTGTGGTCCTTCTCCGCCCTGCTGCCCACCATCGTCTACTACTGCACGCTGGGAGAGTTCCACTGGAGCAGGTGAGACCCGCGTGGTGCACTCTGGGGCGCCTTTCTTCCTCCCCTGTTTCGTGTGGCACTCTGGTCGCCTTTGCTCCGCTGGCCGACAAGAGAACCTGGAGGAAGACGCTAAACAGTCTGGGCTGGCCAATCACAAGACAGGGCTGGGACGCTTGAGCTGAGATTGGGCGTATGTTGGTCTTGACACGGGGTCGAAGGGCGAGACAGGCCGCTCGACTAACCAATGGCAGGATAGAAGGCTGCGTGTAATTTAAAGTTAAGGTCGTCGTTGCTTAAATAGGGTCACGGGCATAAAGGATTTTTTTATCAAACTGTGGGTCCAGAACCAACAGAGTGCAAACGTGTGCTTCTGTTCACACACACATGAATGTATGCTGCTGTACAGTTATTGCCACACGGTAACCACAGGTTTAAAGATGTAGCCCTGGGAAATATTAGTGAAAATTCAGGTTTTGGTTGTAGAGGAAAAAGTGGTTCCAGAAATAATTCCTCACTTTCCCTTCCAGGATCTACACCGTTCTATCTTACCTCACGTTAACCAGTGCTCCATGTTGTTGTGGTCTTGTTCTCCTCAGGTCCAGCGAACAGCAGAGCATGATGCACAAACTGTACATATTCCTGCTCTTCATGGTGCTGATCCTGCCCTCCCTGGGATTCACCAGGTAGTCACCGGCCCGATGCCCCCCCCCCCAGAAAACCTGCTCCTCACCGGAGGAACCTCTTTAGTCATGCTTGCGTAACGTCGGCGCACCTGGAGCAGCTGTCTGCTGCTAAGTCCGCCGGCTTCCACACAGTCTTGGTTGTCTGAGGGGTCGTTAAAAATAAAGAGCCGTGCATGTCATGTCCAACATTTTCCAGATTGTTCCGTTTAACATTATTTCAAGGTCATGCGGCGTAATGCGTTTTCGGTCTGTCTGCCCTCATGCCATCGTTTTTTGTGAGCTTGGCCTGCTTTTTATTGCTGTGTTATTGGCTTCAGACAGGCTTTTACTCCTGTGTGGTCTAAACTCCTCCTCTGTCTCCTCTCTCAGCCTTGCAGTGTTCCTCCCCTGGCTCTTCGACAAAGACTTTCTTGACAAGGGGAAGATGAGGTTTGAGTAAGTCCTCCACACTTTTGTGTGATTTGTTGCATTCTACTCTTTTCAAACCACCGCTCTAGTGAGACCTCCAAAAATGGACCCCATTTATATTATTTGTGTTACACATGTGATTCACACTCACAATATACATTTACATGTAGTGCCTGGCATTTAGCAGAAACTTATAGTGATAGTGATTTACATGGAAATAGGATATTTGATGTCATTAAGGAGGTTAAGCCTCTTGGATGCCTACAGTTAGACCGCGGACATCGGGGATCTAACCCGGAACCTAACCACTCCAAAATCCTCCCGTCTATTTCTCCAGGTGTGTTTTCTTACCTGACCAAGGGGCGTTTTTCGTCAACTACGTGATCGCCGCGGCCCTGCTGGGCTCGGGGATGGAGCTGTTGCGGTTACCAGGGTTACTGCTCTACACTATCCGTATGATGCTAGCCCGCTCCGCTGCGGAGAGGAAATACGTCAAACAGGTCAGTGGTAGAGTTATATATGCTAGCAAAATGTCCATGACTGGGATTTAAGATCACCCTTAAATAGATCAATGCAGTAATAACAGATGACGTGTAAAGATTAATACGAAAAAAAAAAATTGTTGTCCACTATTCTGAATATTAAGCAGTGTTTTCTGTGGCTGCGCATTACTAAGAATAACTGTTTATCTTTGGAACAGATGTTTCTAAATCATTTCTTATAACTCCTTTGGTGGTTTTCTTCTCATGATCGTGTGAGAGCAGATAAGAATCCCGACCGGGAAAGTAATGTTGAGATACAAATATGAACTAATCCTATTTCATCATTCCCACAATCCTTTTAAATGTCGGTATGTGATCTGACATTTTCATTCCTTTTATTCTGCTTCCACAGTCGCTCTGTGTTGATTTGTTTTGTGCTTGGTAAATATCCCACTGTGTTTAAACATGTCTGCACTCAATCAAAGGGCCACCTGTAGACCTTTGGCAGCGATACGAAGTACTAGAAGACTGTCCAAAATGGCTGCTGCTGTTCTTTGTGTTACAGAACCAGGCTTATGAGTTTGAGTACGGAGCCATGTACAGCTGGACCCTGTGTGTTTTCACCGTCATCATGTCCTACAGCATCATCTGCCCAATCATCGCTCCCTTCGGTGAGCAGTGACGCACACACACACACACACACACACACACACACACACACACACACACACACACACACACACACACACACACACACACACACACACACACACACACACACACACACACACACTTTTTGTCACAGTAAACCCATTTATTTTAATAAAACACAAACAGAAGGACCAATTTGCCATACGTGCACATGCAATACAAGGACACACACATTTATCAATGGCCACCCCCCCCCCCCCCCTTCCTGTCAAGCTAAATACGCAGCGTATATTTGCAGGTGTGACCCATTCAAACCTCAACAACATTTAAAGAGGCTTCTTTGAACCAAAGCGACAACCGCCAAAGCATACAACCAATTAATCAAGCCCCAGCTTTCTAAAAACGGGATTGGCTCAAGTGTAAAACATCACAGACACTCCTCTCATCTCATCCCTCGTATCCCAACATGTCCTCCAGGCCTGCTGTACCTGATGCTGAAGCACCTGGTGGACAAACACAACCTGTACTTCGCCTTCCTGCCCACGCGCCTGGACCGCCAGGTGCACCTGGCCGCCGTCAACCAAGCACTGGCCGCGCCCATCATCTGCCTCATTTGCCTCTACTTCTTCTCTGTGCTGCGGATGGGTGAGACACGCCGCCACAACCGGCACCGCTCAGGCTGCTAGGGTGCCTGTTTGTTACTGGAATGTTACTGAGGTGACCTGAAGTTGAACTGAAAACCTGTTTAAGCCAACACGTCACCACAGCTTGGACCTTTTATTGGGTCCAAGCTGTTTATTGTTCCTCTGATCACAGATCTTGTTTAATTTTGTGTTAATCCGGCCCTGTGTGTGTGTGTGTGTGTGTGTGTGTGTGTGTGTGTGTGTGTGTGTGTGTGTGTGTGTGTGTGTGTGTGTGTGTGTGTGTGTGTGTGTGTGTGTTCAGGTTTCATGGCTGTTACGTCCCTCTTCACCTTTGTGGTTCTGTGTGTCACCGTGTTCATCTTCACGGGATACAACTGCTTTGGAAACTTCAAGTATCTCAGTCCACATAACTACTCGGTAAGTGTGTGTGTGTGTGTGTGTGTGTGTGTGTGTGTGTGTGTGTGTGTGTGTGTGTGTGTGTGTGTGTGTGTGTGTGTGTGTGTGTGTGTGTGTGTGTGTGTGCGCCGGCATCCATGCCAACAACATCTCCCTTTGTTCATGATACAGGTGAAGGAAGAGGACGAAGAAACAGATGAAAAGGCAGAGCACGCTATGGTACATTTTGATATCTCATTTGTTTTCTTCTAATGGATCAGATCCAATGCACATGAGGGGAAAAAAGCTTTGAACCAAACTACAGAGTGTATTCCCTCTTGCGTCCATCAATGCGTTCTCATTTCTTGTTCTGTCTGCCTTGTCTCTGTGTGTGTGTGTGTGTGTGTGTCTACCTCTCTCTGTCTCTGTCTCTGTCCTTCCACAGGTGTATCTCCCCAGAGTGCTGACTACAGAGGAACCGGATGGGGCTCAATCTCCACCATCTTACGGCTCCACACAATGCAGCCCTGAGCACTCTGCTAGCCCAGTGGACGATACCCTTCTGCTGGGTTGAGTCTCCCCGTTAGGGTCCAGGGAGGTGAAAGGACTAGAAGGTATCCAATCCCGCACCCAGAGCACTGTGCTTCTTTCCGATGTGATGGAAGCTATCCCAGTGCTGGTCTGGTGTAGACTGGAGATTTGGTGTGTTGTTTTTTTACGTTTCGGTGCGACTTGACCTACTGTAGGCTTAAACGCCCTAGAGCCCCCTTTCTATGTTTATTTAATATTTTATTCTCTCTAATTAGCTCTTAAAAATAGGGGTTATTTTTAAGAGACGGAAATATGGAACACAGCATTTGGAAATATAGAACATCAAATGTCTTTGATTTGGTGGTGACGCATCATTGGTCAAAATATGTACCGTCTTCAATCAATGTCAAAATCAAAAAGTGCCCTTTGAATCTCAGCATGGAGTTCATGTGTCAGACTTTCTTTTACTTGGCGTTTTGAATGCTGTGCATGAGTTGTACGTTGCATTACACCCATTGTATCTCAGATTTGTTCGTGTTATTCCTGTCTTTCAATACGGTTTTAGGCTGGAAGTATAATGTTTCCTGATATGGACAAGGGTTTTGCTTTGGTATAACAAGAATTCAATATTCAATATGTTATCAATGTGCAAATCTCTATCAATATCCTATTCATATAATTTGGGGTATAATGCTTCTCTCAACTGTAAAATGGATCAAAACCTCTTATGCTGAGCTTCTTTTGTAATAACTATATAGCTTTCGAAACATTTTTTAATCCTTCATTGTGCCTTTTTTAAATGACGAATGGAAATGTGCAGAGGAGAATTTTTTTTTTCCAACGCAAGGTTCCTGTTTGTGGAAGAAAATATATCCGTGTACAAACATAAATGTCAATGTATCGCTTAATACAACAACCCCGCTAAAGGGATGAAGGCCGAGGCTTGGAGAGAGTGAACAGTTTTTATTTCTTTTTTTTGTATTCTATGGTTGCTCATTTGCACATCAATTGACAAACAAATCAAAATGAGAACGTTTCTTATTTTAACTAATAAAGTAATCAACTTGACGTCAACCCTGTTGGTTGTGAGTTTGGTTGCGAACTGGTTGTGAGCTATATGTGAGTGGCATCGTGCAATTCCCAACTGAGTCAACTGGGGGCACTGTTGAGCTAAGAAGGGCTAACCCTGCCTGGCGCATCTCAGAAATCTGAAGTCATTCACAACACAGTAAAACAAAAGAATTCGGAATGCCCGGGGTTGCATTGAAGACTCCTAACTGGGCATGACACTGCTATGAACCCTGGCACTGCCTCTCTGTACAGCCCTCATCGTTACTCCACCTCCTCACCTGATCTCTCTCTCTCTCCCGCTCTCTCTTTCTCTCTCTCTCTCACACCATTGTCTCCAGTCCATTTTCCTTGTCCTCCATCCCCTCCTCCTCCCTCGCTCCACATTCCCCACCCTGGCCTCTGCATCCTTCTCACCATCACACCATAAGAACAAAAAAAGAGAACTGTTGTCATTCAAGTGTCTGTTTCTGCAGCCAAGGGTTGCAGTTGTTAAACATGGGCAATGAGGTGCTGAGGGAAAAACACGCCATGGTTGTTAGGAAAGATGAATAGAGGATTTCTAATCAGCTCTGTGATTGATTTTTTGTCTCTGGGATTAGGATCATTGTACCCTAATAGAGGGCTACATTAAATCTCTGGCCAAATAGTGGGGAAAAATGTGAACAGCAGCAACAAAAAGGCTTTGCAACAAATAAGTACATCCTGGCTTTAGCGGTTGACGTACTTTGCTCTTGGTTATGTGTTACTAATTAGCTGGCATATGCATGCACATGCACACGTCCATCTAAACGAGCAGTCCCTTACTGCATCTCTGACGCCCACATTACCATTAAAGACCTCCATATCGCCAACGGGTCATCTTATTACTGCAACTCACTAGTCAAGGTCTCTTTCATAGCCTGTTAATATAGGACAAACATTAAAAGGGTCTAGTTTAGCCTGTGTTTTGCCTGTTGACTGTCAAACAGCCTATTTAACATGCGTGGACAGTTATGATAATGCAATAACTGCACTGTTTGGAGATACCGGATGAATGCTTTCCAATAAGCATGTTCAAATGCACACTTTGGAAGACACTGGAATAAACTACAGTGGCCATGATGACTGTATACACTGGGTATAACTTAAGAGCTGCTCTCATTTCAAATATTACATTTTGTTACAACATAAAATGTTTAATCCATACATTCCTGATATTGTTTCATAGACATCCAATCTTTGCTTTATTGTTTTTTTTCTCCCGTTCTCTATATGGCACTGGGATCTGGCACATTTTATTTTATGGTAACCCATCCCAGACAAAAAAAATAAATAAACACAGCCTGTTAATATAGTCATGGAATTAAAGTGCACCATGGGAATCTACTAATTGCCCAAACACACAGAAGAGATACTTGTGAATAAACACAAGGTCACATGCAACAGCTGTTCAGATATCCTCCTGTGGCTTCTGCAGATGAGCTGAGAAGGCGTTGCAAGTCTTATATTGGACACATGATATAGAGATCTTGTCTTTTATACGTGGGATGTAGCACTTATATATAATATATGGTTCATGCACACCGCATTCCAACGCCACTGCACAGTTCCAAAGTGACCCCTGACCTGATATAATGTTCATACTGCAGACTCACAGGCTTTATTCTAACTTCCACAGAACTTTGTGTGTGTGTGTGTGCTTGTGTTTGTGTGTGTGTTAGTGTGTGTGTGTGTGTGTGTGTGTGTGTGTGTGTGTGTGTGTGTGTACGAATTGGCCTAGTCCCAGTTATGTTTCCAAGCCTAACATCTCAAATTCAGAGGTTCACACTTCACATGGAGGCTGCTACAGCACCAACCGCCCTGGTTTTCTTAAAGCGGCATATCTGTGATGCTGTTATGGGAGATCATGGTAAGGGTTAAAGAAAACACTATATTTTCTATTTTGGGGACATTTGTAAGAGGGTACCATTGCTGGTTATAATGTCAGTCACTGCCTTATGCTTGGGTATGCAGTAAAGTAGGGGAAAAAATGATGGGTTCATGAGTGCATGTTAGCACCAAGTATAACTTTAAAGCTAGACAGGGTTTGTATGTGTTTCACAATGACTCTCAGCCATGAATTGGCAGAAAATCTTTCCAAATAATCACGGCCTTACCTTGTTCAAAAACGATTTGGGTTTTTGATTGCTCTGTAGATTGCTACACTTTTCTTGCGTCTTGCCTTATTTTTGAAAATTTGGCTGACTGTGGCACTCCTCGCTCCCTCCTCTGAGCACTGATTGGTTTATGACTTCAAAATCTTCGGAAAAGGCTTACAACAGGGTCGAGCCTCGACCGAATCTGAGAAACAGAATGTAAACTCGCGACATCAGGGAGGTCTCAGAAGGCTAAGACATACGCTCAGTGCTGTAAGATGCAGTCAAATCCCCTTACTCTGTGGTATTTACGTGATAGTCTACACCCTAAATCAAAACACTTCACAACACCAACGGTTTGCTTGTTTATGTGTGAAGGTGTTAAACCCAATGAACCCAGGGCCCTTAACACATTCTTGGCATTGTGACCGCCTGTGCTTCATTACGCTCCAGACACTCTTTATTGAGCCCGTTCGCCCCTTGTTTCTTAATACTCACTTCATTCTGGCCACAAGGGCCAATGAACTTAGGAAGAACGTGTGTGTGTGTGTGTGTGTGTGTGTGTGTGTGTGTGTATGTGTGTGGTTTCACACGTTCGAGCATTCACGCGTGCGTATTAATTAAGACTTAAAACACTTTTCCTCCACGTCACCACCAAGATTGATGGGTGTGATCTCTGACCCTTCCGATTTGTATATAAACATTGCTGCAGCCAATCATGTCATCGCGTGGGATCGTTGCAGCCAATGGGGTACTGCGGCAGCAGCATGCTCTGTGGCGCTCCCATCTTTTGTCCCATCGGGATTAGTGCCATGGCAACGGCGGTCGCCTGGGAGGTGAGGTTCCCAGGGCAGCAGGGGCTGACACAGAAGCCAAACGCTGAGGGTCCGACACTGGAAACCCCACCCCTTGCCTGGGTTACTGGGGGTCACCAAGGATGGGTGGGTGGGGGGGAGCTACAGACTGTGTTAACAGATTTAATCCTACCAAATACTTCCACATGGTGTGTGTGTGTATTGGGGGGGCCAGAGATTGTGTGTTCATGACATTGATATTTAAGTGGGTCACACAGTGGCTAAAAGTCGTCCCACTCTCCCTCCCCACCGTTGGCTCACTCAAACGCCTGCACCGTCTGGAGGTCCTGCTGGCTGAGGCCACCAGCTAAATGAACCAGCAGAAGCCTCCTTTTCCGTCTGAAAAAGTACAGCCAAACAGGCAACGGGCAAGGTGTGACATGGGAAAAGCCCCCCCCCCCAGGATGATTTTTGTGGGCCCCTACTTGACATCAAAGTTTAGTGTTAGTGCTGCCCGCGCGTTGTTGTCAAACGCACATTTATGCTGAGTGGCTTGCCACGCTTTTTTATCACTTGTGACAGGGTGACCAGATGTCCCGGTTTTGCCAGGACAGTCCCAAAGGACGCTAAAATGTCCCGGTTTCCACCAACCACTATGAAATGTCCCCTGTTGTCAGCGATTACATAGCCAACTTGATCTAATTATAGCCCGATCATTAACTCCTTTTTTTCTGTGGAATAATTGATGCGGCCCAGCCTGACCCAGAATCTACCTCCGGCGGCCCCCAGGTAAGTTGAGTTTGAGGCCCCTGCTCTAAAGGATGCCCACAGAATGCTGTTTTTTAGCCGTGCTATCCTCAGTTTATCCCTGGACCTGAACCCACCTGCTGTTTAAGGTTAACTGACCTCCCTGTTGAACCTTACGGATGAAATACGTCGGTACACATAGACGGATCAGTGGGTTGATGTCCCAACACAGAGTGTAGTGTAGACCAAAGCGAAAACGTTTCCAGTGTTGTCTTTTTCAGACAGTTCTACATGATCCGTCATGTCCAATTTACACCAAAAATGTTTGGATTCCCAAAGTACACTGGAAGTTTTGCGGTTAAATTGATAAATCGTCAACCTGCGAATAATGAGCCCACCGGTGAATGTCTATCGGTCTGAATCCATCATCGGTTCACATGTGGCTCCTGATGGATGTGCTTTTAAATAACAGCATTGACGTTGACCAGAGCAGTGGTTGTTATCACACTGCTCCTGAATACCTTGAGACTTTCTGACCTCCTTTTATGTCCATCCTTAGAGAGTCTGTTAGTTATTATTCCAATGTTGTTTCTGTTGTTTCTGTTCTTTCTTGCCTGCTTCCCTGTGCTATGACCCTGGTACAATATGAACCCTGGACACAAATCGACCCCGGCTATTAGAGGTATTTAATCTGCCTCATATTATCTCTATTAGGTTTCCGCTGGATGAGAGATGAGGCCCTAGCCGTTTGGTTGATTAGCCTGACTTATGAATGTATAAAAATGAACTGAAATAATAATAATTATACTTTATTCTTCTTGTGTCTGTTGCATGTCTGATCAATGTGCAGTCTGCAGCAACAGTTTGACCTCCATAAAGGGCCCAGCCATGTAGTCTAAAATAACCAGTTGGGACACAAGCATGATCCATGTGTTAGAAATAAAATATTAAACCCATCCCTCTCGCTCGCTCTCTCTGGCACTCATGCGTCCGTTCATACACAAATACTGTGTGTTGACACGAGATGTCACAGCCAGCGAGTTGTGAGACCCGTTCCTCCTATCCATTCCCCGATGTCATGCTTTCCATAGTGAAACATACAGGATTCAGTGTGTGTGTGTGTGTGTGTGTGTGTGTGTGTGTGTGTGTGTGTGTGTGTGCATGCATCCTGCCAGCTGTTTATTCGGCTCAAGCAGAAGAGTAAACTGTCTCTTTGGGATGTCCCATCCTGTCGGCAGCATTCAACTTATTTTCCCGGCACGCCAACTCTATCAATCAATCACTGTGTTGATCCACCTGTCAGACGCTCGTTTCCTGCTTTAAAAGGGGCGGGGATTGTTAACTGCTCACTAAACAAACGATACTTATGTTTGAGGGTTATTTCTGGGGTTGTTTTTTTGTAAAAACAACGAGCTCGCTTTCGTTGTGCTCAAAATCAGCTCAAAGTTTGTTGCGACTCATCACCGCACGTGGGCATCGCGCACGCGCAAAGAATGTAAGCATGCGTTGCTATGACAACGTTGTTAGGCTCATTGTTTCGGTTAGCGTCTACGAGCTCTGTCAGCATATCCATTCACACTTTTGCTCACTTTAACGTTTTTTATCCTTATATTTTTGTAATAGAAGGAACCAATGGACTCCAACACGCTGTACTACTCGTTGGATCTCGTCTCCGGCAGCGGCCACGCTCTGAACGGCGAGCAGAGGGCCGCTCTCCAGACATCACTGGTCCTTCTGAAGAAGAACTACAAGTTCAACCGCGTCATGTTCTGGGGCAAGATATTGGGAATAAAGGAAGATTATTTCATTGCCCAAGGGAAAGGAGATGATGAGTTGAAGGACAAACAGTTTCTCTACAGGTAAGCTTGGAAACCTAATTAAAATATTATTTATTAAAATCACGGAAAGACACTACCTGTTTTACTCGTGTCTCTCTGCGTGCGTGCGTGTGTGTGTGCGCGCCTGCGTGCGTGTCTGCCCTCGCCCATTTAGCTTCAACTGTATGGAGTGGCACCTGCTGCCCCCAGCAGATGACGCAATGGTGGGGGAGGTGTCCAGGGCCGCCAAGGGTCGGTTCATGGGGGATCCCTCCCACGAGTACACCGACTATCCCCTGAAGCGAGAGGGAGACGAGGCGTCGGAGGCAGTAGAACTGGTAAGGCCAGATTCCCATCCGTCCTGATTCAGACCCATCATTTATTTATTAATTGATTTAGGTGTCCTGCATTCATAATCATAGTAATCATGAATTTACAATTTGGCGCTAGGCCTTAATCGTTTGTTTTTGTTCATGCGCGCACACACACACACACACACACACACACACACACACACACACACACACACACACACACACACACACACACACACACACAAACGCATCTGTCTGTCCTGTAGTTGATGAATAATCCCCACACCCCTGTATGGTGGTTCCAGATCAAGGTGACAGAGGAGAGGAGGTTAGCGGTGACGGTCCACCTGATCGACGAGGAGGTGTCTGTGGTACCGCGCGGCGCGTTCAACAGAACACATCTGGGCCTCATGAACGCTAACCGCTGCTTCGAGGGTAAACTGATGTCTTTGGGATTTATATTGTGAGAAGCCTTTGGGGCCAGGGGTCAGAACCACCTCATTGGGAGCCGTTAGGGTTAGCACAAGCCTGGCAACTTCACATGTCGCCATAACTGCGTATTGTGTTCTCTATAGAGAACATAATACGCAGTTCATAATACGCAACATCTATATCTCTATCTTGTTTTCTCTATAGAATCCGTGCATGAAATGTTTTATCTTGTGAACGGGCACATCCTTTATTTTCTCTGCGTACTGTGGTGGTTACGCTTTTTTCTGTGTCTCAGGGCTGTCTCACGCGGAAGCCGGGAAGCTGGAAAACTTTCTTCACTTCGCCAAACCGAAGAAGCTGAAGAAGAAGTTAATCCAGGAGCAGGCTGACCTCGACCCCTCCATCGACTTCCTGGACCCGCTGAGCGACGACGTACCCAAGGGTGACGCCACGCACCGACCCACACGCACAAATGCGTACACACACCAACACTATTTACATTTACATTTGAGGCAATTTTGCAGATGCTTTTATCCGAAGCGACTTACAATAAGTATTTGTCAGGAGAAGGAGAAACAACACTATATCCCTGTCGGTGCTAAGCACTTACATTCCCATATTGCACCATGATAACTAGGATCAGGTGCTACACAATGTACAGTAGGTCTGGGTCTAGTAGACCAGGGGGTCTAACACATCTACTGGGTGTGGGTCTAGTAGAGCCTTGACTAGGGCTAACAGATCTAGTGGGTGTGGGTCTAGTAGAGCCTTGACTAGGTCTAACACATCTAGTGGGTGTGGGTCTAGTAGAGCCTTGACTAGGTCTAACAGATCTAGTGGGTTTGGGTCTAGTAGAGCCTTGACTAGGTCTAACAGATCTAGTGGGTGTGGGTCTAGTAGAGCCTTGACTATGTCTAACAGATCTAGTGGGTGTGGGTCTAGTAGAGCCTTGACTAGGTCTAACAGATCTAGTGGGTGTGGGTCTAGTAGAGCCTTGACTAGGGCTAACAGATCTAGTGGGTGTGGGTCTAGTAGAGCCTTGACTAGGTCTAACAGATATAGTGGGTGTGGGTCTAGTACAGCTGTGAGTGGGACTAGGTTTGGTAGACCCGGGAGGTCTATCACATCTAGTCGGTCTAGGTCTAGCAGACGCGGGAGGTCTAATTTGCGAGGTCTAGTATTTGCGTTAAACCGAACAAGCTCTGAGCCGGTTGCCTGTGATCTATGAAATTATACATCTGAAACTTTCCAGTGTCATGTGGTTTACCGTCCTGTGTGTGGGGACCGTTTAGTGTGTTCCAGCAGCCATGCAGCATTAACCCCAAATTAGCTGTGTTATTGAAATTAAGGTTGGACGCAAAAAAAATAATCTTTGTGTAAGCAACGCACGTTTTTTTTCCTGGAAAGTGTGATCTTGACAAAAGCGCGAGTGCGTGGGATAATGGTGGTGAAAATATGGCTCTCGCTGAAGTTTCCGAACCAAGGTTTTTTTGGCCTGACGGCTCCGAGACGACTGCCTGTCCTCCCACGATGGAATATGTATTCTCAGTATTATGTTGTGCAGGCATTCTCCCCCCGGGGGAGACTTGCGCTATACAAAAAGTGCTTGTGGTGCAACAGACTAATAACCTTCCTCCATAATGTTCCTGGCCAACATGCTGATATCGTTTTGGCCTTGGGTTCCACACTGAGAAATTACATAGAGTAATACGATCATCATGGGGCTTTCAACGGCACCGGTCGGTGGGAGGAACACAGAACGTAATAAGCATGGGAACTGCTTTGGAGACACCTCTCGCGGACCCCCCCTCCCCTGAAATGAAGACTTGACCCCACTTAACCGAGTATTTATATTCTTAATGTATTCCAATAATGTATTACCCCAATGGTTATCCAGCATTGGTTTTTATTTGTGGTGGCTACCCCCATGCTAGTAAATCTAGTCACATCTTGTGGGGTTTCTGAATACACTTAATACATGTTATGTGGTTGGATCCAAGTGCACAGCGAGTTAAAAAACGATGAGTAAAAACCCAAGGCCCCGTGACTAAAACACCCAGCAGCTGTCCCGACATAACGGGGAGCTTAGGCATGGACGCATGTGTGTATATGCACATGTGCTTTTGAGTTAAGGCTGTTGTCAGCGGCATCGTCGCTACCATCACACAGCTGTTTTTCGATGCAGAAGTCGGCGCTGCAAAGCTGCAAAGGGCCCGAGCTACAGTAGGCGAGGGGGGGGGTTCTAACCAAAGACAGGTGCTATTCCTCGGAGCGAGAGAAAGTTCAGCTCCTTCTTCTGTGAGCTTCCCCCGACGACAGTATCGCAGAGGTGACTCTGAAGGGCTTGGAAGTTTGTCTGATTTATGTCTTGCACGCCACACAGGTTTGAAAGAGGCACGCTACAGGCCGTCCCCCCTGCCAGCTCACTACTAGTGTTGTTGGAATACAGTTACAGACGAGACACTTGTGTCAACACGCTGTGTATCGTGTGTGCAGAGACCTTGCCCGATGGGTCCTCGCCCCTAACCCCTTCTTTGTTTTAGGTCTTAAAATCATCCCTGCTTTGACTTTTATTTATAGCAATGAGTGTATTTTACTGAAACAGATCCGTGTCTAATATGCATTCACCACGCATTGATGTTTATCGCCCTACCCAAAGGTCCTGAGAAAATGTTTGAGAACACATCAAGAGCACAATAGGCTGAGTGTATTTTCTTTCTTCTATTCTGTGGGATCCTCTCACTACCATGCTTCAAGCTTGTGGTTTTAGCCCCAATAGTGATCTGGGAACGGCTGTCAAAAGGCCGCCGGTTCCATCTTACTCAACACTGCAGCGGACATGCCAGGCTTTACAGCACTTACAGCCACATTCTCAATCGCATGAAATGATAGTGTTGTGTGCTCCTGGCTGTGGTCCAGCGGCACCCAGCTGTGTGACCACCATGGTGCCGCTGCTGACTGCAGGGGAGCATGTGCAGTAAGGTGCCAACGAAGGACTTCCTAGACTGTGTTAACCCACAACCACCAGCACTCCTGGCCCCGCGTTTCTCAGGAATCGTTTCTCGTGCTTTCTTTTCTTAAGTATGCTTTGCAGCGGGTTTTTGTGTGAGCTTTTACACAGGAAATCGTTTTTGAATCGCATTCGGGAGCTGGCAGGCACGGCAAACATTTTGAACAAGCTGCTTTGTGTGTTTCAATGGAGCCAATCCTGAAACCAAATGTGTCGATAGCAATTGCAACACAACATTCCTTACGTCAGTGGTTCTCTACCAGTCGAGCCTCCGGAGCCACTTGTGCCAATAAGAGACAACCCCAAAAGATAACAATATTTCGGTATGCAATGATGCCTTCATGTACTGTTCAAAACATTGACTGAAAAAAAAGCTGCAACAATTGGGGCTAAACTTAAGGAAATATAAACCCATTGAAACATGACTTAATACATGGTTTTCCTTCTAAAGATTAAGGTTTGGCATACGCTCTGCGACTCAAACATGTGGGTTGCAACCCACCGTTTGAGTATCCCTGCCAGTCAAAAAAACATTTGTGACGGATGATACCGTTTTCTTTGGTTGTTCTTTCAGGGCAGTGGAGCCTGCAGTTGGAGAACGCCAGCAGCGTGTGTGTGCTCCGCAGCCTTCTATGGCTTGGCCTGACGTTCTACCACGTGCCCATGACGCCACAGCACGGCTACGTCTACTTGGGGTACGGCTGCAAGAACCTGGACCTGCCCTTCATGCTCTAAACAAATATCGTCTCCTATCCATGTGTGTGTGTGTGAGAGAGAGAGTGCGAGTGTGTACTTGTGAGAGAGTGAGAGAGATCTTCATCGCGTCATCGGAAGGGATCTTCACAAAACTATTTTTTTGTTTGCGCTTTAACCAAAATAAAATGAGCCACAGACATACATTTTCCCTCCCTCCCAAGTCGTGTTTGATTTAGTTGACATGCACATGCACCCTTTGCCGTATACACACGCCGAGAGCAAACGTAAACAGACCCATTTTATTTGCACATCTGGATCGGCTTGGCGTACACACAGTCAACACACCACCTACTTACTGTGCACATAAAAGCCATCTCGGTGAATTTAGAGTCGAGAGTTCATTTCAAAGCCTCTCGAAAGACAAATTACTCGAATCAATTATTCTGGGTGGGGCTCGGCATGATTCATTCACTCCCCGGGCGAGGCCGCTTGATAAAAAAAACACAACCAAAAGAAAAAGAGAAGAGGCTGAATAAATACAGATGCAGAACCCTTTCAACCTTCTCCCCATGGCTGTGAATGGCCAGACACTGGGTTTTCCCTATGAAAACAATTATTCTTCCGTGGGACTTAGAGAGACTGAAACAATCACACAATGAAGTGTGCTTCATGCTACGGTCTCAAAGCTGGTCCTGGGAGTGGTCGATTAGAATTCTGTCCCGTCAGTGTTTCAAGTAGAGGGGTCTGACGCCGTGCTGCACGTTGTTCTTGAGCGCAGGGTCGCCGACCGGCATGCGCCTCTTACACCACTTGAGACCGGTTCTGACGAAGGGCTTCACCGAGTCTATGGACCAGCGGGTGAGGTACCTGTGGTGAGAGAGGTGTCCGTCAGTTGGGGAAATACACCAAAAGCAAACGGGGCAGATGTGTTGAGATTGAGACCGGGCAGAGGGAAGCAGTAACGAGATTTAACACACGGCGGACCCCGACCTGTTGAGCTGGGGCTTAGGTTTCCTCGGGACATGGTCTTTTGGCAGCTTGGGTTTGTGGTCAGGGAGCAGACCTAGAGAGGGAACACAATGACCCAAATGTTATAATTAGAGGTGATTCAAATATTGCATCTTATGCAGGGCAGAAGAAGTGAGTTCATATCGGTCATCATCATTTAAAGATATCAAAAACAAACAAATAACATGACATTTAGAACACATTGTCACGTGAACGGAACCAGCTAAAAGGAGGCTAATTTGGTTTTATCATTTCACGAATGAAAAAAGGCTGTGGCCTGAGAAAAAGTGCCATCTTCCATTATAGTAATCTTAAATGTCCAGTGTGTGGAATTAAGTTGTATCTGGGGGCACAACAGCAGCCCTAAAAAAGTATCCCAGATGGGTTGTAGCCATGGGATAACATGCCCCTTCCTTCCTACAACTCTTTGCCTGAAACGAGTTCTCTCTAGAGCCGTTTGTCCGTTCTGGGTAACTGTAGACACATGGCAATGCAAAATGGCCGTCTCCATGGAGGGGGACCAACTCCCTATGTAGAAATAAAAAAACTCATTCAAAAGGTAACAAAAAATACTATTTAAAATAATTATGAATATGATATTTCACTACTCCAGTCTTTCGATAGATGACGCTAATTATACAGACTTGATGTGTGTACTAAACAGCCACGCATCATGACTCAACCCCAGTATTAAAGTGCTGCCTGGATTTCCTATTGAAATGCAACACAACGACGACTAGACAAAGCAGAGGACCTCCTCCCCTCACCCGCTCGGTGGGCCATCTTCACGCAGATCTCCACCTTGAGGTGTTCCTCGGGACACAGGCCGGTGATCCTCTTGGGGAGCATCCCTCCGTCAGAGCGGATGAACTGGCTCAGCAGCAGCACATCCTGGGGGGAGAGGACACAACCACAATGAGTGACGTCAGTCACGTGAGGTCACAGATGAATTAATTTCATCCTTTGTTTTTATTTTTTTTAGATGGGGTCTTAGTCACCGTGTAGTCGTATTTGTTCTGCAGGTTCCACCTGTAGATGGGGCATTTTGCAGCAGGGTTCGGAGGCTCTGGTGCTGCTGCGACATCCACGGTGTGTCCCTCAATCTGGACAAAACATTTTGAAGGTTTCAGTATTTTGTATCAACATTGTTGTATCCTCTGAGCCTTTTCACTGCGGACTGTGATGTCATTGGGGCCTGGTATAGTTTCAGATTTAACCTATTTCCATTCATCCCAAAACAATGGTGTTTTTTTTCTCAGGAGAAACAGTGGTGACTGCATCAAATGAGTTGTTAAATAGTCACAGGACCTGACCCTATTGTTACCTTGAGCAATGCTTTCTTTGTCAGGGGCTTTGGGTAATACAATTAAGCTGGCTAATGCTCAGTTTGGGACAGAACTCATTGTCAAACCTACTGTAACACTCATAACTCAAAGGCAGACCGAGATGGCAATACATTTGGCAAAGTCCTCCATTATATTCTACACACTACAATGTCTTATAATATAATACATGCAGTTAGCTGTTTAAATGCGTGTCAGTGCAAATGATATGAATTCTTAAAATAGAAATACAAAAATGACTTACTGTTATTGTTTTACCCTCTTGCTTTTCCACCACTGAAAGACAAGATAAAAAGTTTTTGAATAAGAAAGTTACTCTTCAACATGTGGGGAAGAAACATGTCCCACCGGCGACCAATGAATGAAAGCTATATGTGACGTCACAAACAATTCTTCAGCTCCTGGTAGAAAGACGCTGCCCTTGCCTATAACGGAGAGCACCAGTCTCTATGTACATGAATCAAACCCCTTCATATAAATATCGGGTCATTACAAGGAGTGTGATGTATTGTGCAAAATTGCAACACGTTGAAACCAGCAGAGCAATAAGTCTAGCAAAGGAAGTTTGCTTGAGATGTCGCAGTCAGCTACAGAGTACTCGCCTTGCCGGATCCCTCTGCACTGCGTGTTTCCAAAAAACGAGAGCTGAGGAATACATGCTCTCGTTAAATGACTTAAACTGCCACCGTTGACCACCTGTCTTATTTCCGAAAAGGATGTCCGAATGGACCGTAGGACGCAGCGGGCTGCCATCTTGGTCTGTTGACCTTCTTTCTTGTTTTTGGAGGATTTCTACATAAGGGAGATAATCTGCGACAGCGACGCCTTTGGTCAAGGGGCGTCATAACCAAACCACGATCAAAAGAGGAGGACGTCCGAAAATAGGCCTGTAGTAAATATTCAAGGTAAACTTAACTTTTTTACCTGTATTATTTGTTTACATGGGAATTGTGCAGGAACACTTTCACAAGTAAAGTATAATATCCGTTGACATTTTCATGTTTTTTCAGATGTTCAAATCTATGACAACAAGAGGTCAATTCTAGATAAAACAATGAGGTTGGCCCCTACTTTTATGAACGCTGTGTATGAACATGCCCAGCTTTTGTTGCAGGAGCAATCAGAGACAATGCTGGTCTCTTCTGTATGATCAAATCACTAGATTGCAAGATCCAGTACTTTTAGATGTTATCAGTGGAACATTGACTGCATGGTTTACACGCCAACATATAGCAAACAAAAAAGAAAATTAGAGTGACAAGGCTGGTTCAGATTAATACAAAATAGAACAGGCTTTAGGAAACCATCATATCCTTGGCTTTAGCTATGTTGGTTTAGTATTTTGAATAAAATATGAAAATGTCCTTACAATGCCTTTCACTCTAAGGCTCTTACTGTGGCTATTGACGCAACACACAGGCAAGCAAATCTACGAAGCAGGTATTGTGGGGTTGGAAACACAGCCTACTTGGTTGCATAAGGTTGAATTCAAATTTTCTGACGTGACATGTAAGGCCTGTTGTCTCCTTCAAAGCCTGATTGAATCGTTAGTCATCAACAAGTCATCGCCTGCAAGTGCAAGAACATAAATCCACTGAAAAGATTATTGCCTACTGGATTTTATCTCGGGTTTTGGCTACTTAAGGCTATTACTTTGATACAAACAGCTTCCTCTTTTTGTCTCCAAGGCAGATTTATGTTCTCAAATTGAAGTAATTTAGGTAGACACATACATCATTCTGGGTTTTATCTATTGATTTACCGTTTACTACAGCCTATCTAATGGATGGGTCCTTCACCATGGCAAGGTCAACAAACATAAATGCTTTTGGACAGTCCAACTAAGGTATAAAGGAATTCTATTTGAAATGTATTTTTATAGGGGAGTAGAACTTGCGTACTGTTGACATGACAGGCAACACACACAAACGTTAAACAAATGTTCACGTGGTTTGCATGTCAATGAGCACAAATTTACGGCTGCTAACGTGGTCAAAAAATGTAAACAATCTTTTCAACCACCTCACTTTATTTGGGTGTTCCTCACTTTCCTTTCGAGATGGACATTTGTAATTGTCTACTACTCAATGGACATAGACTCGAAAGGATAGAGATTACGGTTGCCACCCCTCCAACCCCCCCCATCACAAAGAAGCCATTGTGTCTCTATGATCGGGCTGCTTCATCAAGGACCTCTTAAGCAGTCACATTCCTTCAGAGACCCCCGCACCCCACCCCGACACTAAAAAGAAAATGGCCTTTAAAGTGTCTGGGCCACCTTCTCTTAGGCTTTGGTATTTAAATGAAACATGGTGCAATACAAGCAGGCGCCTTCGCCAATGAGGTCGGGGAGAGGAGAAGAAGAGGAAGACGAAGAGGGGTGGGAAGTAAATCAGATAGGATTTCAACCCTCAGAGGAACAGAGGCCTCTCTGACATTTTCACAGCGACCGCTGGGCGAGAGACAGCCAGGCAGAGTTGTGCGCTGGGAAGTTTAGAAGTTATAGCGGTGTGGTCGAAAAGGTTAGCTTCCTCAACCCCTGGCTTTCCCCATGGACAAACGGCTGAACACAGCATGGGGCGGGGGAAGACTGAACCTGAGGTTGAGTGGATATGGTCACGGGACATCCAAGTGGTAGAAAACAAACCCCCACATCCAAACAGAGCCAGGGCTTTGGATCCTGCGTTGCTGTCAAGCCCGAGCGGGATTTGTTTGTTTTGAGTTTGGTGTTTTGGTGGACATGGAACGCGTCGCTGTAATAACGCCTACCCCCCCGCGGTGAGGCAAAACAAACACGAGTCTGGCACGAGGTTGGAGAACAGCACGACGGTGCAGGAACGTTCTTCGACAGCGGAACTTGGTGTGGGGAGCCCTGTCAGACATCGTATGGATAAACTAGCATGTGTGTTTGGAACTGATCTACAGTTTCCTTTTAATCTTTGTCTCATTAACAATGAAGTTGACATCTATGGCACTCTAGGGTAAAATCTTTCCAGGCAGATACAAATCTCATCTTTTATGCTTCAAGTTACAAGATTACAAGAATGCACACGCATAGCAGTGAATTCTACCGCTTCAGTTTTACGGATTAACTACATCCTTTGAGCAATGCAGTCGAGCCCCGACGTGTGTTATCCCACGTTTTGATGTGATGTCAGGTGGTGCGCGGCCGTGCCAGCGACGTGATGCTTCGCCCATCCGAGTATCCTCTCTCCCTCGCCCCCTCTCTCCCTCCATCCCTCCCTCCCTCTCTCTCTCTTGTGTTGGGTGAATGGAGAGTGCAGGGGGCTACGTGCTAAACGACAGTGCCTCCACGGACAAATCAATGCCTTCTCTCAGAGCAGCCCTCTTATCCTGTTAGTCTCTCCCCTGAACCGCCGAGGGATTTATCCTCACATACTCCTTCACTCTCTTTCTTGATCTCACACACACACACACACACACACACACACACACACACACACACACACACACACACACACACACACACACACACACACACACACACACACTCATGCACGCATGAGTTTTCACAAACACACACACTCCTTTGCGTCTGTCTCATTTGTACTTGGTTCGGCCCTCGGGAGCACGGGAGTCCATTAATTCAAGTTTTATGCAGGATGCGTTTCCCAGTGCAACAATGAGTCCTTGGTTCCCAAGTGGTTCCCTTTTTTTTAATGTTTCAAAACATTTTTTACTAGCCAACGTTGTTTTTTTTGTTGTTTTTTAGGGCATACGTGTTGTCATAGTTTCAAGCTCGAGGTTTATATTCTGGTGTAGAATTCTCCCCCATGATTGGTTCTGTCTTACTTAATGTCTGGGAGTCAGCATCTGAACTGAACATAAAGTAGACGCTTTTCTTTGGGTCATGTTCTTGCAGTTGTATCTTTTGTGTCTCTGTGACATGTACAAATGTTAGCCTCCTATTTGACATTCGTGGACTAATTAATCTCGGACACGACAAAGGCTTGAACAGAACTCCCATAAGTCTGTATGTGCAGCTATTGCATTGGCCTGCCTAGCTTTCAAACGGAGCACAACCCGGAACAAAGCAACTTAAGCGATGATTCAATTAAACCCAGAAGGGATGTTTTGTAGTCATGATTTCAGGCCATTTTTCTTTTTCTCATGCTGCTGCACATTTGTGTAGCTCTGTCCAGATTAGTTTCCCATCACAACCCACCCTTCCCTGTCCACACTTCCTCCTCATGCTCGTTACCATGACATCTGGGGGACAACAGGATTCTCACGCCGACCAGATGGTTTTCCAGCAAATGAAATCTCACGCCATGGATCGCCTTATGGCTGAAAGACCAAGTACAGGTGGTCATGTGACCCCGTCGCTGACCACTTCCATTAAACTAAACCCGGGTGCCTGCTCTTTCATCTCAGGCTTGCAGCATCGATGGGCTATTTTAATGAATCATGCTCAATATTGATTTGACATGAACCCTTTCAGTTTTTTTTTGCTCTGTGATTCGTCACTTAGTTTTTAGAATCTCCTTTCATGCAAAACTCTCTTTAGCTTATTATCTAACAGTGTTTTATTTGGTTTTGATACTGTTTGGGCTTTGTGTACCGGAAATGTTGTTATGTTACTTTGTAGTCAATTGTTTGTAGCTGTGCAGATGTCGCTTAAACTTTTATTGAGTTTATACCCCAACATCAGTTCAGACCAGATGTGGCTTCTGACTAAGATGTATGTGTGTATGTGTGTGTGTGTATATATATATATATATATATATATATATATATATATATATACACCTCTGTCCAGCTGCCAACAACCTGGATGAAAAGAGATGTGAACAGCTCCTCTTCACTTCATTTCAATATATATCCACTCTTCTGCTCTGCTGTCTTTCAAAGTATGTAATTTGATAATAAAAAAAAATACATGTCAAACAAGTCCTGTCGATCTAATACAGAAAAAAAGGCCTACCTTGAGGCATTTTGCGTCTCACAGGTTAGCTTCAAAAATTGCGAATAATAAATCCAAACCATCCAGACAGGTGACGCCCCAGCAGGGGGCAGTAGTGGTTCCCAGGTGCTGTTCAGCCAGGCTGTCAATGTTTGACTGCTACATCCTGAGGCACTGAACCAGTGGCTAAGCATGAAAAAATACGAACCAATCTCCTCTACGTTATGAACGACAAGGTCTGGATCCAATGCGCTTTGTCAGTTAGCCTTTTCGTCTGGTCGGAACGAAAACGGCAGGGACGATTATTTACTTTACACCCTCTCTCCAAACCCTTTCCAAGGACGGTTGTGTGTTCAACTTTACAAATCATTATGCATACTGTAATGAATGTATTGTGGGGGGGGGGGGGGGGGGGGGGGGCTCTATAAGTGCTTTGGTATTTGTTCCTGTTGGAGATGGAGCATGCCCAGTGTGCAGTCGCTCGGAAAAGCAACTTGAGCTCTCTTTCTTCTCCCCGTTTACGGCCTTGTCTGTTATTTTTCAACACCAGATCTAATTCATCTTCTGTGTGTGTGTGTGTGTGTGTGTGTGTGTGTGTGTGTGTGTGTGTGTTTGTGTGTGTGTTTCATAGGGAGGTGAAAGCACTGAAACACTGAATGACAGTCAGTCAGTCAATGGCTCCCTCAGTCATGAGCACGATGCCTAATTAGGAGACATTCACTGACGACAAAGAGGCCTGATGCTTCAACGGGGTCGGGAGACGAAAGAAAGGCAAACGTGAAGCATTTCCCACTCCTGTTCACTGCCATGTCTCAGCACTGAGCGGTTCCTACATAGACACTTCAGTTGAATTCCTTCAGTTCCAGGAGTATAAAAGTAAAAGTCTGCGAGTCTTGGAACAACAATGAGTTTACTCAATTTCGGTAGAATTCCTTCAGTTCCAGAGAAATAGAAATGAAAGTTTTGGAGTCTTGCAACAATGGTGAGTTTACTTTGCCAAGAATCCTGTTATTGTCAAACAACTATGCACTCATTTCATGTGCGTTAATTTAAAACCACACAGTGATGGCTGCCCTCCAGGCCAAGAGCAACAGCCCATGTCAGCAGCACTGATCAGAAATGAGCCTTTACACACAACATAAAAATGTTGCTAAAAACCAAAAGACATGGTTTGGAGCAGCGAGCCAGGCCTGCTGCTGCAAGAGAATGTGAATTCAAAGCTTAAGTGTCTGCCCTGCTGAATGGCAGTTCACCCACCATCACATTCGGGAGAAAGGAGGCAAGCGGAGAACTTAACAACTAGACTCACTAAACCTGTCCAATGTTTTCCCCTTAATAAGAACCAAATGTGTGAATGGTTTGATAATGGACGGTCGGCATACAGGCCGACTGTGTTTCTTCTCTGAGCCAGTTGTGATCCAGCTGTGCTTCCCGATCCAAAGCTTCGTCGGGATGTCGTAAAGTCTCTCGTAGCGTCTCACACTGGGCTGTGGGAAGAGGGCCCTCCCTCAGTCTCCACATGAGATACGACTTTAAGACTGTGGCAGTTCGAACCTTCCTCATGATCCAGTGTTAAAAGTTGCCTGTTTTAACCTTGATTTATGTCTCGAGGAAATTGCCAATACGATTGTTGCAAGCTCGCCAGGCTGTTTGGATGGCTTTCAATTGGCTCGGGTAAGTCTCCGTTGTTTTAGTTGCAGCTCAGCAATTCAGCAGTGGATTAGTAATACAGAATTTAAATATGTTTTTAGATTGGAACGAAGATCTTCTTTGAAACAATGGCTCATAGAATGAGCCATTGTCAATCCACCACAGTAGTTCTTTGAGAAGGAGAAGATCCAGTCTGTTCGGTGTTCAGCTCAATATAACCTTTCTTTATTGATGTTATATGGCTGCAATAATAACCCCCCTCTCTCCATATTTTCTCATATTTGAGTGCCGGCTTGTTTAATCCTTGGCCCGCCCGGCTTGCGTCCGTCGTAACATGAAGGACTTATCCGTGTTTATGAAAACAGTTTTTCTCTCCCCTACCTGAAGGAGTGCTAAGAATGCAGACTGATTAAGTGAAGCCATATTTTAAATGAGGCTATATTTTAACCAAAAAAACACTGGGTTCATTCAATCCGTCTTGGAGAAGGTGCTAAACATCTGGTGGAACGTGAAAAGTAAGCTAAACTCCCTTTTTTATGAAGACGCAAAGGGCACCGTTCCAACGTGGTCCTGGGACCACTTGGAAACGATTTGAGTTAATGGTGCTATGAATAAATCCTTGCTGAACGCCAACAAACCACTGCGATGAAGACGATGAAAACTTCAAGGCCTTATGCTGCAACACCCTCCACAACGGACCTGTTAGTGGACGGCATCAGATGAGATGAATAGGTGCTACAATTAAGTACGAGGAAGTAAGAAGATGAGTCAATTACATTTGATTGCACCTGACATCCTTCAACTTACGACGTCGGCTTTCGCCACGACTCAGGAGGATAGTCTTCCTCCACGTCCACTGTAATAAATACGAAGGGAAGATAAGATCAGATAAGAACTTTATTTCATCCCACTCATGAAAAATTCACCTGCTACTGCAGCCCATGGAATATAAAAGATGCAATAATAAAAATAAAGTGTCCAGCAATACATGTATGCATAAAATAGAACAAAATAAATAAAATAAAAAATCACAGCGATTACAATGTTATGCCATAAGGGCATAACTGTACATGCCTAGGGGTTACACAATAAATGAGGCTAAGAGATCCTTCACTACAGAATAAATACTTAATTACACATGCACTGTGGAAAGTGCACATTATTACATTCATGTATTGCAGTATTTAGGTGAAGTGATTTTTGACAGCACAATACTCATTCATTACAGATGTGTTATAGAGTCTTTAGGCAGATGGAATAAAAGACCTTTGGAAACGTTCCTTCTTACATGTTGGGTGTAATAATCTTTTACGGGTAGAGAGGATGGAGAGGACCAGAGGAATTGGACATGATGGATCCCAATTTGTCCAACATCCTCCTCTCCCCTACCACCTCAACAGGCTCCAGTGTACAGCCCAGGACAAAGCCAGCCCTTCCAACCAGCTTATTGAGTCTCTTCCTGTCCCTCTCAGAGAACCCACAACCCCAACAGACTACTGCATCAAAAATTACAGATGCAACAACAGTGTCATAAAAAGTCCTTAACAGTGGCCTGCACACCCCAAAAGACCTCAACCTTCTCAACAAATGGAGACGACTTTGGCCCTTCTTGTACAGGGCATCTGTGTTATGTGACCAGCCCAGTTTATTGTTGAGGTGAACACCCAGGTATTTGTAGACTGATACCACCTCAATGTCGCCTCCCTGGATGTTCAATGGTGCAATTGGTGGTGCCTTACGGCTGAAGTCAATCACCATCTCCTTTGTCTTACTGGTGTTCATCTGAAGATGTTTTTTCCATACCATTCAACAAAGCTGGTGATGACCCCCCTGTATTCAAGCTCATCCCCCTTTGTAACGTAGCCAACAATAGCTGTGTCATCAGAGAACTTCTGGAGATGACAACTGGTCGTAATGTATCTGAAGTCCGAAGTGTACAGGGTGAAGAGAAAGGGGGAGAGCACAGTGCCTTGTGGGGTCCCCGTGCTGCAGAGTACCACATCCGACTCACAGCCATGCAGTCTCACATACTGTAGTCTGTTGGTGATGTAGTCAATGATCCAGGCAAGCAAGATGACAGTCAACCTCGCTCCTTCGAACTTCACCCTCAGTAGTGCTGACTGGATTGTATTGAAGGCGCTGAAAAAGTCAAAAAACATGACTCTAACAGAGCCCCCAGTATTCTCCAGGTGAGAGAGCGAACGGTGGAGGAGGAGGATTATTGCATCCTCCACACCAACTCCTGGTTGAAACGCGAACTGGTGGGGATCCAGCTCACTGCCCGCCAGGCAGCAAAGGTGGTTCAGCACAATCCTCTCCATGCCCTTCATCAGATGTGATGTCAGAGCCACTGGCCTTGAGTGGTTGTGCTCACAGGGGTGCGCTGTCCTGGGGACAGGGACAACACAGGAAGTCTTCCACAGGATTGGCACTCTCCCCAGACCTAGGCTGACGTTAAAAATGCGCTGAAAGACCCCACAGAGTTCATCAGGACACAGTCCCTAAGCAGTCTGGGGCTAATCCCGTCAGGACCCGTAGCCTTCCTCACCTTCATCCTCCTAAACACATCTTTCACCTGTTCTGCAGTTATGGGTAGGCTGGGGAGAAAGGTGAGACCCCCGCAGCCTGCGGAGACACACCCTGAGTGAGTGGGGGAGGGATTATGTGAAATGAAGAGCGCTACTGGAGGTGGAGATGGACAAGTGGGGGGAGGAGAGTGGGGGTAACCCCAGAGTGGCGCGGGCTGGTGGCGCAGATTGGACTGGGCTCTGGTGGGCGCGGTCTTGAGTAGCAGCAGGGGCCGCCCAATCAAATCGTTTAAAAAATAGATTTAAATTATTTGCCCACTCCCTGTCCCCGTCTTCAGGTCCACTACCTCCAACTTTGTTGTGGCTTGAGATAGTTCTCAAACCCCTCCAGACCTCCCTGGCATTGTTACTCTGAAGGTGCTCCTCCAATTTCCTCGTGTAGGTTTCCTTTCACCTGATTATTTCCCTCTTCACATCTTTTTGCACTCTTCTATCTATCCTCTCTATCCCCAGATTCAAAAGCCCTTTTTTCAGATTCATCAAGTTTTTCAGGTCAGGGGTCACCCATGGTTTATTATTTGTAAAACATCGTACCCTCTTGACAGGTACTGTGTTATTCACACAGAAATGAATGTAATCTGTGACACAAGTTGTCATACTATCTATCTTCCCCATGAGGACTGTACAGTACTTCCCAATTCGTACTGTCAAAACAGTCCTTGAGATCCATGCTTGCCTCATCAGACCATTTCCTTACATACATCTTAGTTGCTGGTTGTCTATTTACTAGGGGTATGTAACCAGGGTGTCACGCGGACCAGATTATGGTCAGGTGGACCAGATTATGATCAGAACGGCCCAGTGGGGGTAGGGGTATTGATTTATATGCATCTTTGATGTTGGCATAAAACAAATCCAAAGTTATTTTGTCTCTGGTATGACAGTATACATATTGGTTGAATGTGGGGAGAGTGGAAGACAAGGAGGCGTGGTTAAAATCCCCAGAATTAAGAAAGAGCTTGGGAATTGGATGTCTGCAACTTTGATACAACAGTGAGTAGAAGCTCACAAGCAGAGGCAAATGTCTTTGACTTTGTTGTGGGAAGCCAAATCATCCCCTGGAAGTACCCTTCCCCTCCCCCCCTTCCCTCACCAACCCCATCCCTGCTAGGGATCGCATAAGGGACCCCCATGGACGCTAATGGATGGAAGGACAGCAAGGGATTTGAGATGAGAGAGGAAGTGCCGAGGAAGAAACAGCCCCTGATTAAGTACCAGGAGAGAAAGAACAAACGGCTTCACAGCAGGTCCTGGGACCTCCGCTCCGTTCTGTAAAAAAAAAGTCAACCTGTCAGATTGTGCACATGTGCTCGGTGCAAGGGGAACAATGCTACAAACACGTCCGTCCAAGAAGCTGCTCCCTTCTTGAGTAGATTGGGATCGCGTTGGCTCTTTCATCTAACAGCTGTCCGCCGCCCCGAATCTCAACCTGCTCCGTGGCTTTGACCAACGAGTTGACTGTAGGCAGAAGTCGAAGCAATTGCAGGTGCGATTGGATTGGAACTATGGAGGGACTGGTGATGGAAAGTTGAAGGAAGATGAAAATAAAACAAAGTTTTTCCTTTCAGTTTTAATGTATTAATCGTAAGGGGTAATGACAGTATGAAGACTATATAAAAATGGTTATAGTATGTTTGTGGGATTATTACCATGGTTATCTGAATCACAAAAAATAAATTCTTCCAAAACTAGAAACCTTTAAGGGCACCTATTCGTACATGTTCACATGTTGCTAGTCTAAGTGTATCACATGATGGCCTTGTTAAAGGATAGATCATTGCCGGTGGAATATACAATTTTTTTTTTTTGTGGTAACCACACCGTGAGCATACAAATAGTTCATCACCTCGAGTTCACTTAGTGGCGCGTACAGAACATGCGCTCTACGACAGAGAGCCCAGACTTCACAGGGTCTAGCCGCGGTGACCTGCGTTTACCTGCGAGACATTCAGCAGATCCACCGTCTGTTTGCATAAGGACTCTCCATGGATCAAACCGACCCTAGTCTAATCTAGCTCAGATTCGCACGGTATTGCCAAATATTTAGTCTCAGAGGGACGAGCGGAGGGCGGTAACAATGTCTACCTTTTATATTTTAACATATTTTTTTTACTGGCAGTGTGTTTTTGTTCACAAACCCGTTGATAACCACACCAAATGAGCATGTGACACCTGTTTGGTAACCGGTCTCTTGTTCAATAATAAACATCTCTTGTCTTAACAAACTGGCCTCATCCTAAGCCTTCTTCCATAAACAGCGGTAGGCCTGCTTGCAAAGTAGACATGCAGTTATCGTGCCACTGTGTGTGTGTGTGTGTGTGTGTGTGTGTGTGTGTTTCTGAGTGTGTGCGCGCAGCCGGAGTACATCTCAGAGGTTTTTACACTGACAAATACGAATAAATAGTATAAATGATCCAAATATGTCCAGTTTAACGTAAAGCAAAGGGGGCTGGGCAGCTGGAGATGAGGGGGGCCGGGATCTAAATCTTGCTGTAGTATGGATTGGATGGGCGGGGGTTGGGTTATGAAGATGAACATGCTGTTTTTTTAGACACTTGGGTCCCAGAGACCCCCAGGATACCAAAGAGGAGAGAAAAATAAGATGAAAAAAGTGAGGGAGCCTAATCATTCACTGTCACACACACACACAGACACACACACACACACACACACACACACACACACACACACACACACACACACACACACACACACACACACACACACACACACCCCCTCCAACCTCAGCACCCTACCTCCCTGCAGCTGAAATGTGTCTCTGATTACTGGGGCTGTGTGTATGTGTCTGTAAGAGCACATATATGTGTGTAACGTCAGTAGTGGAGGCCTGGTGAGGTGCAGAATGGACTAATGTGAAACAGATCTACTGTACCTTTAGTGGCCGGCGCCGCCGCCTCCCAATGAAGAAATACCTCCTTCATCCCCCGGAAAATCACGTTAGGCACTCATGCGCTCCGGGCCGCGAACATCCACCTTCACGTCCAGATAGCACCACCACTCCATCCAATCCCCCGACCCCATGTCTGGGGGGCTTTTCCCTGAATTAATATTGGACAACCTTGAGGGACCACTGAGGGTTCACTCGGACAGGGTGGGATGGTGAAGGGGGGCCGGGTGTTGGGGGACCGTCGACAGGAGGGGGTCCTATGGTATGTTTGCATACTAAAGGCTAAAGAATATTCCGGCACCATTGAATGTGGTGCACTGTCCAAATTGGTCCTGCTGTATTGCAGGCTGTATAACGAAGGCCCCTGTGTTTGACTGTGTTTAATCCTGATCCATCGCTAAGAGCTATCGGTCAAGACAACCGGGCGGATTGGCTGGGTTTGTCTAATCAGATGAGCTGTAGTCTGTCACATGGCCAACTGTACTCAATATTCGTTGTTGGAATATGCAATCTACAACCTGTCACTATAAACTAGAATCAACACTAATATGATCCCTTCAAGATTCAAAATCTCAAATGCATTTGTTTCTATATAGGGATGAGAACAAGACAAGAGATGTTGTTTTAGAATTAGAACACTGATCTGGGAATTTTCAATCATAAAGTCATCCTGTGAGCTCACCCTTGGCTCCGCTTCAATTCTGGAACGCTATACAAATATAATCCCAGATGCAAAACATCTGGACACATTTTTTCAACCTTGTTCTGGTAGTAAATCCCACTATTTGATTGAATAGTGTGTATATTGTCTCCAGGCATCTCCACCTGGATCTACAGAGAGTTGTGCACGATGCCTGCTTGTGTTTGTGTCTCGCTGTGTGGTAATTCAGTTGGACAAGACAGAGACAGACCATTAGTGAAATTTAAAAAGATAACTTAATCGACATATAAACTATCTCTGGCAATCTTTCAAGAAGGCAATTGTGTCTGCCATTCACTCTAAAGGCCCTAGAGAGAGTGGGCGTGTCTTTCATGTCAAAGGTATTAATTTACATTTATTTGTACATAAAAGTATAATTCCTAAATGTACTAAAAACCTACCGATGGATTTCTTTGCAGCTAAAAGCATTTGAGATATTTGATATACGTGGACATCTGTAAGTTAGTATGGATCTCCTTCCATGCTTCCATGTGGGAGTTTGTCGGTAATTGCAGTACCTAATTCACAGGACATGTCCGAATCCAACTTGAGTAATAAAAAGATAATCCCTGTATTCACAATCATGATGTTGAGTCTCTGCTGGCCTGTAAACGCTCAGTCATGTAAGCTCCATGGTTGGATTTAATAGGTTGGTGAGGTCGTGACAGGTCAGCAAGAGGTACACATTAACAATAGAGGGAGAATAGAGGGCAGAATAGAAGATGAAGTCAGAAAACAATGTGTTTCGTCCAAACCTTATTTCAGATCACCTTTTGTGCAAAACAGTAACACTGGGTGCTTCACAACAAAAACTACACAACAGGAAATACGTTGAGAAGAACACAAAAAATAGAATGACAGAGATGTCGGGTTCAACCAAGGAAAGGAAAGTATTAAGTGATTAAAGCTTCACTAAAAAAAGGTAAGTTTTAGAAAGCCATATGAAAATATTGACAGAATATTGACAGATTGTGATGCCTGGGGCTCCTCACAACAGCGCCGGCCCTGAAGCCTGCAAGCTTTACATCCTGGCAGGGGAGCCGGTGTGGCTCGGCTCCAAAGAGCCCTCCTCTCCTGACGGGGCCCCGGCTGGAAATTCAATTAGCCTTTATCCAGGGGGCCGTGGTGGTCATGTTAAGAGGACAAAATAAATAAGAATAATATTACTTTAAGATTCCCAGAGATAATGGACTCAGACAAGTGCTCATATACCCCTGTTGGCTGTTTTGTGGTTATGTGTGTTTTGGTTGTTTATCAGTTCATATTGTGCGGTGCATGCTTGTTTAAATGTGTGCAGTGTGTGTCATAGCGTGGGTTAAGGGTATATTTGTATATTATGTATATTATACTTACTTCATGCCTGCCACTACTAAGTGCTTAACCCGTTCAAATTGAAGAAGAATATGAATTTAAACATGTTTCTGTGTATTGAATTTGAAATCTTTCCATTCTTGGGGTTGGATACTTTTATCTATTTAAAATTGTCAGTCACACAGTTTATTTTTCAGTCACAGTTTATTTTTGTAACTTTTAAACCTCAACCACATGTTTTTTTGCATAGTTGGACAATTTTGGTAAAGCAAGGTTTATACAACTCCTGTTCTATCATGATTATGCAATCCCAGATGGGAAAAAGCATGTCTTTTCCAAGCATCATACGTGTCTCAAAAACAATTTAAACTCTATCAATTGCTAGCCTTTTTCCTTCAAACATTTTTTTCCTCCAAACAGATAAAGAGGATAAGACATTCTTAGAATCCATGCCAATGCATTTCCTGCAGCTCTACTCATGCACTTACAAGGTACTCTGCTTTTTGTTAAATTGGTATTATCAGTGCAGAGTATTAATTGTATAAGACGTTTGGAAAACTGTGCCAGGTGACTTTATCGAACTCATTCACCTTCATGCATGCAAAGTCATTCAAGAGCATCCGTGCAATACATTAACATAGGCTTACGCTAAACAAAAAAAATGGAATGCCCAGGAATCCAAGCCACATGAAATATAATTATACACAAATGGAAAGCAGTTCCATTTACAACCCAGCGCCAGTCTTCTCTTTAACAGGTTTGTCAACACTCTTTGGTTCTGGCTGGTGCTTCAAAGTCACATCCTCATCGTTCGATTGGCAAGGAGTAGTGGTCTAGGCAGATTTCTTGGCCTGTGATTGACAAACCCACAGAGCAGGAGCACTATGCCAGATAAGCTACGTTTGGGAGGAACTGCTGTTGCTGGGGGGAAGAAAATTCTTGAATGTGTTCTTTAAAAGCTGTGTTTTGTGTTTTCGTGTTTGGTTTGTGCTGCTTAGGGGGTGGTGTTGTTGGTGGTGTTCAAAGTTTACTTTGGCACCAAACTCTTGACAATGACATATATGATGAGGATTCTTCAAAGTCGCCGCTTTTCCTCTCTCTTTGTGCGCCCCATGCCATTCATTCCTCCCCCCCTCTCAAATATCATTGGACGAAGGATGAGGAGTGAGTGAGTGAGTGAGCCGGCCCTCCGCAGACAAGGGAAGCCATTGAGACGGCTTCATCCTCGGCCTCAGCCTCCATCTGTTAGTCAACGCGTCGTGCAAAAGTTCAGACACAACAGGATGGAATGCGGCCCACACAATGACATGCTAATGTCAACATAAACAGACGGCACCAGAAACAACGTCAATGAGGTCCTCTTTGCTAAATGGACCGAAATGTCGTCTGCCCCTGGCTTTGAGGTGCACTTTGGAGACACTTTTAAGCATCTTTTGTTTATTTATATATGTTTTTGATGAATGGGATCGTGTTTTTCTAAGTGGAACGAGGGACAATCTCAATCTGGATAGAATCAGTCTTTAAGAGGATAATGACTGATTCATCTTCGGTCGAAACCGCGTCATTGCGCGGTGCCTTGGACACATAACTGCGTAAATTCTTGAAATGTCTTTGTTGCATGTGGGTTCCTCATCGTTTTCTGTATTATCTGGCTCATGGAGGCCTCGGGGACTGTATTTATTTCCTGCCAGATGCTCTTCCCTAAGACGGTTCCCTGTGGTCCTGCCACCCAGACAGCAGCAGAGGCCACGGGTTCCCCCCTCCTCACCTCCTCACCTCCTTCCCCCTATACCCTGAGCCCTGCGGGACGCTCAAGTCTCCCTCTCTTCCTCCACACCCGCTCCTTGTCCATCCTCCTTGACGACAGATTCCCTTCCTCCAGCTGACTCTCCCCCGGGCGTGGCTGCCTCCCTGATGCTCACTCACATGGGGATGTGTTGCTCTCAGCTCCTCCGCTACCGCCCCTTGTTTTCCCAGTCGTTTTTAGTTAGGAAGGGGATGTTTGACGTTTATCTGTGGGTTCTTGACATTCATGGACTTTGCCTTCAGATGGGAATGGTTCTAAGCTTCACGATGTCAGCAACCTTTTCAAAGATACTTTTTAGTTAACTTTTCTTTTAGATTTGGTGTGAAATTGATCTTGCCCGTGGAGAAAAGGCTACCAAGCCGTAACATTATCAAGGTATTATCAAGGCGGAAAAAATAGGTAACAAACTGAGTGACTCCCTTCGTCGGCAGCAAGTTCAATCAGGCAACATTAAAGAAGAGGGTAATTCTGGTGCAGTCTTGTGCGTTGAGGGTGTCGAGAGTGTGACTCTTTAGAAAGGTACGGCACTGTAGTCGAAAATACCGAGAGCGATAGGGAGAGGGGGGAGGGACCTGTGAGACAAGAAGAGAAGGTGTGCTGGGGGGGAGGGGGGGGGGGGGGTGATCAGGTGGGCTGCTGGGAACACAAGGTGGAAAAATTCAGGTTAAGTACAGGTGAGGGCCGTGGCTCCAGGGGCCCCCTCCAGGTGAGCTCTGGTGGGGCGGCACGGCCACCCTAGACGATTCTCTGTGGAATCTCCCCCTAGAGGCTCTGCCGCACATCTGGTGAGCGCTCTGTGGAAGGTACCTGTTAAATCCATTATCAGCGCGAGAGCGTCTTGAGTTTCAGCGAACAAGAAAAAGAGAAAGAGGAAGAGAGAGAGAGGGAGAAGAACAAGCGTAAGGGTGATAACCCGCGGGTAATGCCCCCCTGAGCTGGCTTAACGGGGTGAGAGATTGAGTGCCGGCCGTAAAAACACAACATTTACCCTGCCAGTCACCGTGTAATATGACCTTAATGTCACAACATTGGGACAAAGAGGGAAGAATGCTTTGTGTTTTAAACGTTTTTTGGGGAGCTTTTGGTTCCTTTATATGTATTTTTTCATTCTTGGATTACGTACAGAGCCGTTGACGGAGTAGTAGTTTGCCACAAATATGCTGTTTCTTTGAGAGATGGCGTCCGGTGTCTTCGGTATCCACCGTATCCCTCTAGGGCAGGCATTTCTCGACACTCCCGGAGTGTAGAAAAATTCCATAGAATAAGAAAAAAAGCAAGTAGGACATTCCCAGTGCTCAGAGAGAGTAGGGGTCACCCAGCCAACTGGGGGTCGGCCTTCCAGTACAAGATATGCCCCCCCCCCCAGCCCCTCTCTCTCTCCTTTTCTGTGAGTATTTGAGGGATGAAGTGCTGACAGTGGGATGCTGTTTGTGTATAAAGAGAAAACAAAAGCTTGGCAGATCTCAGCCCACCGCCTCCCTTCTCCTGTCAACCACGCCAGAGCGATGGAGGCCTGACCCTACACGACTGGAGACGCACGGCGTACCCAAAACAACACTGTGTGTGTGTGTGTGTAGGTGTGGGTGTGTGTGTGTCTGTGTGTGTGGGTGTGTGTGTGTTTGAGGGGAGGTTACACATGGTTTATTTGTTTTCTTAGTTTTTTTTCATTTAAGGGTTAAGTTGGATACAATGATAAGTCAAATGTGAGGGAGAACCCGCAACAAATAAACAAAAATATCCCTTAGTTGGCCGAACTCAAAATTCCTTGGAATTGGTGGCTGTTGTCTTTGGCATCAAGAGTGTGCCAAGGACCCAAACACCGTAGCTGTTTACACTCTTCGTGTTAGACTCTTAGTATTAGAAAAACAAAAGTACTTTCCATGTTTTATCACTGACCTCTGGCATTGGGTGGAAAGCAGGGTCACAAATGACTGAGGGGAAATATACAATCATTGTGATACATGACCTGGTAGTGAAGCCCTCTATTTGACAAATCAAATATTGAATGTCACAATGGTACAAATGGTACAAAAAATAAGTAAACACGCTTAATATTTAAAGGATTCCTAATAAACTAGATGGATTCCAGAATGTTTTTACTAGAATATTTAAAATTAACTTGATTTTGCTTGGAGAGTGCAGGCATTGTCAGTAGAGAAAGTCAGTTTGTGCAAGCGTGATAAATAATAATTCAGGACGTTGATATAAACAGTAGCGTGACTCACACTCATCACTTATTATAGTGTCAGAAGTTTAAACTTCAAAGTATGTGTAATGACCTCCTGTGAACTTACTTATAATAAGAAAAGTAATAGTGGCCTTCAAAGGTCTGAATTGTTCTTAAAAATTGACCACTTCTTATCCAATAAGTTTGTAGTGGAAATTTCCTTTTTTGATATATTTCAAAATGTAATTTGTGTCTTCAAACATTACTGTGTCATCAAATATTAAATGGTATACTACCATTACCATTATACTGTTTACATACAATATTCTCAACTAACAAGCAACAGCAAAGAACTCGTTTTTCAATAGGGCTGGAATTGGTAGGGAACGCAAATGTTCAAAGGTCAAAAGTCACTGAAGTATACAAACTGTGTCTGATATTCTGTTGTCTGTTGTGTTTTTGGCAGATTTACACACTGATGATGGATACGGGGCACCCAAATGTCACCAGTCATAACCGGGCTATTAATGAAAACAGTTGTGACTGCCTGGCACCCAACAACCATTCCTGGATTCCTGACCGACTGCTTAACAGGTTGGTGATCGCACACACACACGCACTCACACATGCGCACACACACAAACACATGTACGTATGCACACGTACGCACACACAAACACACGTACACAGACACAGAAACACACGTACAAAGACACACAGAAACACGTACGATCAAACACACACACACACACACACACACACACACACACACACACACACACACACACACACGTACACACAAAGAAACACACCTTCACACACACAGAAACACACGTACACACAGAAATACACCTACACACACAGAAACACACGTTCACACACAGACACACACACACACACAAGTAGGCACACAGAAACACACGCATACACACACACACACACACACACAGAAAATCACGTACACACACAGACACACGCACACTAACTATATCACACTCCTATCCCAACATCCCTATCCACACTCCTTCACTCAGACAGAATCACACAGAAGAGCTTGCCGACAATGTGTGTGTGGTTTCATTGGCTGCCCAGTCACCGGTGTGCTGAGTTTCCTGGCCAGGTGTCCTCTGGCCCAGCTCTGTCTCGGCCTGATATGAAATAGGATGACCTAATATGGACACTCAGGCTGCCATGTGTATCTCTGTATGAAAAGGTGTGTGTTGTGTGTGTGTGTTTGGTCATCCCATAATATTTATCCATCGATTTTAACGAATGGTGGGAATGACTTAGGAGTAGACTCTAGCAGTGTATCTCACCCACGGGTCAAGGCGATGAATGGAAGATTTGTTCATCGTAAATTAATCCTGCCACAACCCCCCTAGACTCATCCGTCCACCTCACACAGACAGAGGAAGCGGATGCACAAATCACCTATTAAACACACACACACACACACACACACACACACACACACACACACACACACACACACACACACACACACACACACACACACACACACACACACACAGAGGGTGTCAACAGCGTACTCACTGAACCCTGCTGTGTTTCATCTCGTTCCTGCCTGGTTATCTTCCTGACAGGCTGGAGTTGAGCTTGGCTGGACAGGAGTGACCCGAACACACACACACACACACACACACACACACACACACACACACACACACACACACACACACACACACACACACACACACACAAATGACCATGCAACAGGTTAACCTGCCAAACAAGACAAGATGAGAGCATTTAGTCTGACTTTTAAATATGAAACTGTGTGCGTGTTTGTGTGTGTGTCCAGCTCTATGAAAGACAGTGTGTGTTAGCGTGCCTCAATTAGTCCAGGCGTGTGCGTGTGTGAATGCGAAAGTACCATCTGTCCTCATCAAATATCTTTTCGGTTGCCACCTTTTTCCCCCTAATGAAAGTACATGTACGTCCGGCAAAACGTGGCATCAGAAGCCAACGAATCTTACCCCGTCTCACCATTCAGACAGGAGGCCGACCAGGGCCGGACGCCGCGGCGTTTGTTGGCTAATCCCTCTCACGGAGCCGACAGTACTTATAGCCCGAGGCTGGCTTTGATCCCCACATGGACGGCCCGAGGCTGGCTTTGATCCCCACGTGGACGAAGACCAAAAGACACTTAAGCTACTTAGACCAAGGCTCCCAAGGCTATGCGATTCCGTCACTTTCTTCATCTCCTCCGCCTCCTCCTCCTCCTCCTCCTCCTCCCCCTCCTCGGCAGGAGGAGAAGGGGCCATGAGCTTGAAGAGCGATGGGGTTTAGGGGTCAGAGGGGGTAGTGTTGGGGGGGGGGGGGGGGGGGGGGGGTCAGTGGTCGTAAGGGTCCCAGCGCCCCCACTGGGGATGGCGTGCGGCACATTGCACATTGTTCGTGCAAGCGGAGACGGCACACACACTGTGACTGTAATCGTGGGGAGGCAGAGCACGCTCTGGTAATAGACGGAGAAACACGTTAACACCTCCTGGAATACTCCAGCATGTTGGTAGTATGTGACACACACACACACTCGCAGACAGCCATACGTTGAGGAGCTTGCATGAACTATAGATCTGCATAGAGACACACCAGCACATGCATAGCCGTATGCGCCCCCAATGACATGGAGACACACACAAAACAATGTAATCAACGCACACACACACACACACACACAAAAACACACAAACACACACACACACACACACACACAGACGGGCACACACACGGACACCCAATTACATGGAACACAGGTAAACAGAATTACTTTCAAACATGGGTCACCAACATTATACCAATCACACTAAGGAATAACAGTTAGTGCGTAGGGTTGTGGCAGAATTGTATCGCATGCGTACATCTACACACACAGACACACAGACACAGACACACACACACACACACACACACACACACACACACACAAACACACTGGAAAAAAAACACAGGAAAACACACACACACACGTACTAACACACACATGCACAGACACTCAAGCAGATGGATGATTTTGGAACACGTGCAGTAGCAAAGCACACTTGATTTGTTTATCTGTCCCCCCATCCCCCCCATGGAGGTTTGAAAGGTAAATAACAAACAGCTGTGTTCAACTGCTGACGCGTGTGTGTGCGTGTCTGTGTGTGTGTGTGATGGGGGGGGGACTATAGTCTACAAAGGTTGTAGCTGTGTTTTGTGGCCAATCATAAAACACTTAGGGTTGCGGAAGTGAGTCACTCAAAGGAGAGTAAACAGTAAATGTGTGTGTGTGTGTGTGTGTGTGTGTGTGTGTTTGTGTGTGTTGCGTCGTTCCACGAAACGGAGCCCCTCAACATGCCATGTACTTCAGTGCGCTTGCAAACCAAAAGCAAACATTTACGATGATGATGATGATGATGATGATGATGATGATGCTGATGATGATGGTGGTGGCTGGTGCGTGTTTATGTGTGTGTGTTTCCATGGCATCTCGTGATGTGTTTGTTTTCCTCTCGCGGTGACCTTTGCAGCGACCCCTGAATTGTAAAGTATACCAATACAGACACCCCAAACACTCTGCTGTTTCTCCAGGTGTCCGACATCCCCCCCACCCACCCAACACTACCACCTCCACCTCCATCACCACCACCTCCACCTCCACCTCCACCTCCACCACCATCACTCCTGGCCCCAACACACACACTGAACCACACACGGTTTACAGACTGAGGCTTATAAACAATACTCAACAATATATATATATATATATATATACATAAATAAATCTTTATATAGAGATAGATATATAGATAGAAATATCTATATGTATATATGTAGATATATTCATCACCGTATTTATTTTATAACGTTCAACCTATTAAACAAATTTCCCTTGAATCTGAGGAATCGTGGTTTATATTTAGCAAAAAACTGGGAAATGAAAGCTATATATATCTATCTATCTATATATAGATATATATATGCAGTCAGACTAAATTTAGCGGTTTGTGTCGTCAATTGTCGCCCCTCATATTTGTGACGGTTTGTATTCATACTGTCTTTTCAGCACTCGCTCGCACCTCCCTTATGAGTCTTTTAATAGAAACATTCATGCCACACCGTTGTCGACGTGCAGACTATTATTTAATTTCACCTGGATTTGCTGTCTCATTGTGCCTTGCACATACCAAAACACACACACTTACATACACAGGCACGCACGCACAATCGGGAAGGTTAAGGAGTACAGCTGTAGTCCCCCCCCCCCCCCCCCCCCCCACACACACACACACACACACACACACACACACACACCCCAACACCCACCCGCTCCCCTTTCTGCCATGTCACTCTCTGGGTAATCTATCTGTCAGCATGGTAATTAACCTATGCAGTAAAGTAAGCAAGACTACTGGACTACCCCTCTCTGTCTCACATTCCTCCTCCACCTCCCTCTCTTTCTCCCTCTCCCTCCTTTCTTTCTGTCTGTCTTTCTCCATCTCTCTCTCTCCGCCCTCCCCCTCACTTGGTGGCAGGCAGAGGTCGCACGTTTGGCAGCAGCAAGCGAGAGGCTGCAGAGTCTCAAGTGAGAGCGTGTGCACAGAGACATCCTGTCTTACAGTAATGGACCTAGACCGAGGGGACACACACACATGCACTCACACACACGGCAGTTCAAACAGGCCTCTTCTTTTAAAAAGCGTGCCCAACGACAGCCTGTGGAAACCCTGACTCCTCTGCTGTCAGTCCATCCGTCTGCTCAAACATATTTGCACTGCAACGGCGGAAGCGCGGCAGTCAGTTTTTCCAGCTCTTGCCATGCATAAAAGCCATTCTATTTCATTTGATTCTATTCTGTTCCCCTTTCAAGTATTTTCAGCCTTGCCAGGAAATGAATGCCTTGGCTGCATATAGAGGCGCTGTTGCCTATGACTCGGGTAGAAGGCATCCCTAGCATCGCCTACCAGGGGATTAAACGTTGCTTCACTGTTCCATAGCGCCATGTCTGCCAGTGTGCCCGAGTTCTGTGATGTGCACTCTAAGATCACTGTAGGCAGAATTGCTTGAATGCCTCAGCTCTGTCTTCTCACGTCTACAGTGTAGTCTGATGCACAATATCCTACAATATCCCTAGTCATTCTGTTGGGCCTCGCTCTGGGAATAAGACCCACAAATATACCTGAACCTCTTCAACCGGAGCCTCGAACCTCCGCCGAGAAGACAACCCGATATCATCCGTTGACATGATAGCAACCAAGAGCGAGGAGGCTTGACCAACAGTGGATTAAAAGGGCCCTGTTCCACTCGCTGGACAGAATTAGTTTGGATCTCAATCGCATGAGGTTTGACCAGAAGCCAGAGTCTGTCTGCCCAGTGTTTGGCCATAGGTTGTTCCAGGCAAGAAGACAAGGAAGTGTTGCTCTCTTTTTTTAAATAAGGGAAAGCACATGGGGGTTCACCACCCTGGTATGTCAGTCTAGAGCCACCGGCACCCAAACTTCTTGAGACACTGAGGAGTTCTTGCAACCGTTGCAACTTTCATCCAAACCGCACAGCGAGGCCAAGAAATGATTTGGAAATCGACAAAAGTTTGCTGCACAACCAGGTGCCTAAAAAAAAACAGCTAGACATAGTCCAGAGCAGTAAGCAGTCAGACACAATCCCTTTTCTAAATACGTTACTAGTTCAAAATTTTAACGTTGTTACCTCTCTCATATCTCAAGATAGTGTGTTCTGAATGGAACATGGAGCTCCAAACAGCAACTTGCAAAGATCAGATTAGGAGAAAGAGGTGGATCTAAACAATAATTCATTGAATTAATATAGCGCTTTTTATTTTCTGGAAACTCAAAGTGCTTACAGTGAAGGAGGGGGGAACCTCACTAACCACCACCAGTGTGTAGCACCCACTTGGTTGATGCACGGCAGCCAATCAGCGCTGTTGATTGGCAACGTTTCATAGTATGATCCACCTTAACCGATGGACAATTTTGATTTTCATTTGGACAGAATACATATACACACGCCTTTATTTTATTTCCCATCCTTTTCCATTGACAGAGAACACTGCTGGAGGGTCCAAGGTCAGGCTCCCGGTGTCTCATAAGAAAAACATAAGGAGAGTGTTGAAAAGATATAGAGGGATAATATGGAGCTGTGACACAAGTCCTGGCGGTGGGGTAGACGTCCTCAGCTTGGCCTGAAGCAGTGTTTAGTGTGTCATAGTATGACCCACCTTAACCGATGGTAACAGGCATACTCTCAAAACCAGAAACTATAGTTCAATAAATACAAGTGAGGGATAATAATAAATACATTTCGAAAAAAATATTGAATAGACAATTTTTATTTTCATTTGGACAGAATATATATATACACACGCCTTTATTTTATTTCCCATCCTTTTCCATTGGCAGAGAACACTGCTGGAGAGTCCAAGGTCAGGCTGCCGGTGTCTCATAAGAGTAACATAAGGAGAGTGATGAAAAGGCAGCTTAATTGCGAAAAAAGGCTTTCGCAGATGTTTCTTGTAAAACTTGAGAGGTCCACACCATTGGTAGGTATAGTCCTCACCCTGAACACCGCCAAACCGGCTGGTCCCCCATGGAGACCAGGAGATCAGGACCTACAAGCCCACTTTTGCACCTTACTAAGGGAAACATGCTCTCCGGAAAAAAAAATGGATTCTCTAATGCGCATGCGAGATGCATGCAAACTGCATGCGTTTAGGTCCACGGGTTACTCTCCTCCTGTTTAGGAACCGTGATAACCTTTGCGTCCGGCTACGGGAGCCCCACTGCCCAGACCAGTTCGCTGCATCTTCTCCGACCACTTTCACACGGTCTCAGCAACTGGAGGATTGGCCTCCGCCTTCAGATCTTCTTCCAGGCCAGAGCAAACAGTAGGTTACCAAACTCCCCTCTGCACTCCACTCTGCACTCCCCTCTGCCTATTAGCACGGCATCCTCCTATCTGGAGAAGTTCTGGAGAAGGCCGGCGTTTGTTTATACTGGGGAATACCCACACTTGGATCTGCACATTCCTGGTCTGCACAAACAGGACCACACCTGGTTTGGTATTCCAAAATGGAAAAAAAAACAAAGTTAGCCGTTGCAGCGGTGCCATAAGCCAGATGGTACCCATGCTGCCAAATCCATGATTGGCTTGATGGAGATTCGCCATGGGCTCTTTGGTACACACGGCTTTAAAACAACGATGGTCCCAACATTAAGGTGCTGACTCAATCAAAAACCTCTGTAATCCTGGCACAGGTTTCAGGGTTTGGGTTTGTTTTCATTTAACAACATTAATCCGCTATCTCACATCCAAGTATTTTGTCCTTTGAGTCTCTTCTTCCATCTGGTCTCTTCTATTTGACATAATTAGCCCTGTTATCATCTCCAAACTATACAAAAGCGCCTTTGAGATGTCTCCAAGGGAGAAGAGGGCAAATCAAAATATTCAATATGCTTTGAAGAATCATTGTAAAAAGCAAAAAAAGGAAAGTGTAGAAAAAGATTTTACAAAAGCAAAACGACTACAACAACCGCAGGGGAGAGAGGACACAATAGCGTCTGTCCCATATGAAAGAACAAGTCAATGTTTGGCCAGGGAGAGAGAGACACAGCACCGGGGAAAGACAAATAAAGAGAGAGAGACTTGGGTTTGCATCCTTTAATGCCTCTCTGGTGGCTGGCGCTGTACATCAAGGAACCCATCACCGCCGGCCCACCCTGGAGGTCCAGTGGGCTTCCTTCAGACGGGGAAATAACCAGACTCCCAAGCAGGAGGAAGTACAGGGAAGAGAGGGAGGGGACGGGGGAGCTGCCAGGCTGTACATAGTTATGAATGGATGGTGACTTTTTACTCTAGGTGTATACCACATTCAGCAGGCGGTCTGTTGGCAAAGTGTAATTGTGTAGCATTTTACGACATTTTTGTGTTTTTCTTTATTAGGCCTAAGGATCGCGCTACAGGTAGTCTGCTAAGAGTGCGCTTTACAAGCAGGACCTCGCAGTTGCGAGCAGGCAAGGCCACCATAAATTCTCACCTTCGGTGTGCAGAATGTGGTTAATTCTTCCGCTAGTAGGTGCAGAACATCGTAAACAATGACGGCGCCAGTAACGCGAAATCCATTGCTTCATAATGGTCTTGGGTTAAACAACCTCACAGATGTGACGTCCATGTTTTTCCCAGTCTATGGTTGGGAGTCACGCTGTGCCACCACTAGCTAACCACGAGCCAGGTCTGCCAAGTGTCCAGTCATGCATCGATATTACCCACAGTAATTCACCGTTCATCACCCTATTTATTTTATAACGGTCAACCTATTAAACAAATTCCCCTTGATTCAGAGGAATCGTGGTTTATATTTAGCAAGAATCTGGGAAATGAAAGCTACACTATTCCTGTGTCTTCAAATTGAGTGGAAACGACCCTTAACAGCCAGTTGCTTGGAGCTCAGGCGCGCTCCACTTGCCAGTAGCTTGGCCTCGCTTCCAATGGCTTCCACTCACCCTATGGTAGACCAGGACAAGAAGCAGGAGGTCGTCCAACACAATCACACGGCTCTTGGCTCCTGTTCCTTGAAACACAAATAGTCAAGAATGTGCATGGGGAGAACAGTGTTTGTCACCAGGCCCATCAGAAGTAACACCACCGCTATCCAACGCTGTGTTCTCTCAGTGTGTCATTCTGAAGGCCCATCGTATTTATATAACATCTTCAAATTCTTGAAAATGTGAATGCCGATGGTTTGTGGTCGAAGAGACCGACAACATTTCTAAATACTGAGGCCAGGGTTGAAGACACGGGAGACTGGGATTGGACGAAGATGTTGGGTTCTCTTGGAGCATGTTACACAGTCTCCTAGCTTCAGCTTCTTGACCGCTATAGGATAAATTAGCCAGTGTGCTAACAAAGAAAAGGAGAGGGTATCAATTACAGGCATTATAATTATATTATAATGCCTGTAATATAATATATATATTACAGGCATTATAATATAATTATATAATATATATATTATATACATTATAACGATTTTAATTGAACAATCCAGTCTACCACTGCAGACTCTGGTGCCTATAGACTACTGTGTGTGTTTTGGGGAGCTGCACACGTTCTGTTCATATCAGTAGTGTAGACCGGCTGTTTAGCGTTGTCGATGTTGGATTACAGCCAGGTCATCTCACCCCCCCCCCCCCCCCTTCATCTCCGCTCGCAGTCTTCCCAGTGATACGGTCGAGCAAGCGTCACAATACATGGTGTGTGTGTGATAAAGAGGATGGATGGAAAGCAAACTGAGCGATGGGACACGGAAGATACAAAGGAAAATAAACAGTTCAGGAAGAGAGGAGGGAGGAAAAATAAACAGAAAAACAGGGATGAGAGAGTTAGGGACTGTTAGAGACAGATGAGAGATAACAGACAGAGTGATACAACACAGAACAGAGGGAGAGACGCAGGGAGTAATAAAGGGGGCTTCCTCTTTTTACATTTTTTTTGGGGGCAGGGGGGAAAGGGAAGGAGATTTTACTTTGATCTTCAAATGGGATGCTGGCCCCCTCTCAATGGGAGATATGTCGTCAGGGGCAACAGGACAAGAGGGAGGCTGATCAGACGAGACTGGTGCGGCCTTCACTGGGGCCACTCAGACAAAACACGCTCCACAAAGGCCTGTTACTGTGTGTGTGTGTGTGTGTGTGTGTGTGTGTTGAATTGGGAGGAACAGATATTAAAGGACACATCGGTATCCATAGGAAAAAGTGCGAGGGGAGTTGTCAAAACCAAGTCTCTTTCCCTCGAGCCAGAGTGCGCAGCCAATAGAAGCTCATTTTATAGCCAGAAATAGCAGACTACGTTTAACAAGTTTATACATTTAGTAAAAAATAACAACACTTGGTGAGACCCTTACGGAAGTGTTTTTTTTGTGATTGTTGGTTGACTTACCCTTTGATACTGCAAACTGTATGTCTGCAGCTTCATCTTGACTAATTTAATCCCTGTTGAGTAGGTGTGCGTTCATTTCGTCATTTTCTGTCTGTCTGTCTGTCTGTGATCGGTAGAACACAGCCAAAGCTCCACACAGATCCATAAACACTTTTTACACACACGCATGCAAGCGTGTGCACAAGCACAAAACAAAACAAGCTCTATTGTTTCCACATCTCTCACTCTCTTTGTACTTGCTTGACGCCCACATCTCTGAATTACAAAACTGGTTCCCAGACGTTTTCTGATGTGTGAACTCTTTCGCTCTCTCTCTTGCCCTCTCTTTCTATGTCGCTCCTCGTTCCCCCACTATCCAAAAGTACAGGACACACACACACACACACACACACACACACACACACACACACACACACACACACACACACACACACACACACACACACACACAACACAAACACAAACACACACACACACACACCAGACACACAAACACACACCAGACAGATCCAAGATAACCCCCCCAATGACACCCACCCCCATACACACACACACACACACGTGCAAAACACACACAACCCTAATCCGACCACATACACTAACTTATGTTTCTGGTTCAACAAATCTCAATTACATTTCTGGCCGTCGACCGCAGGATACATTCTGGACATGGCCATATCCATCCATATTCATCTGCCACACCGCCACAAGCGTTTAATGTCAGTCCCCATGCAGCGCTACTTCAGCATAATGTTATCCTGCACCACAGCCACTGTTTGGTTTCCCTTAAAGGTTTCACGGCACACGGGACAGCACTGTGGGACATTGCAGGGTACATTTAATGGACCACCTATTGACACTGGTGTCTGTGTGTGTGTGTGTGTGTGTGTGTGTGTGTGTGTGTGTGTGTGTGTGTGTGTGTGTGTGTGTGTGGTAACGGTAATGGTTATGTTTGGGGGACAATAATCAACATAACTTTAGAAAATTCACCAGGTAGGTTTGAACATGCAAGGTTTGAACATGTAGACAATTCAACTGCAATAGAGGTGTGTGTGCGTGTGTGTCTGTGTGTGTCTGTGCGCGTCGGTGTCTTTGCGTGTTCGGTCTGGCTGTATGCGTGTGTGTGTGTGTGTGTGTGTGTGTGCGTGTTTGTGCGTGTGCGTATGTGGCTGTGTGTGCAGCAGTCTTCCCCTTCTCCTCTCATTTCCCCAATTGGACAGCACTTCCTTTGGCTCCCTGACCCCCTCACAAACCCACACCTCTCCCCCACTCGGGCCCCTCTGAATAGTGACAGCCCTCCCTCCCACACCCCTCTTATCTCCCTAAATAATATTCTGCTCCAAGACCCCTCTTACGCACACACAGTCTCTCTCACACACACACACACACACACACACACACACACACACACACACACACACACACACACACACACACACACACACACACACACACACACACACACACACACACACACACACACACACACACACGCGCACACACGCACACACACACATTTGAAGTGAGAAGGAGTGAGCGGGAGTGGGTGGGAGACATTAGTGATTTCTCCAAGTCCAACCTGTTTAAATACAGTCTGTGTCTGCTGGAGGTTTGATGTTTAGTGTGAAGAAAAGCAAACGGAGTGGAATAATGAGGGAATAAACAGGAGGAACTGGGGAAAAGTCTAATCAAAACAAGAACATGGATTGCTAGCATGCTCACGCACATGAACAAACATTCACATACACACACACACACACACACACACACACACACACACACATACACACACAAACACATACCAACGGCTCACCTTCAAATGTATACATGTTGTGACATGTGTACATGTATGTGTAAATATATATATGCAAACATATATATGCACACACACACACACACACACACACACACACACACACACACACACACACACACACACACACACACACACAGAATTAATATTTGGCCTCTGCTCCAAGACCAGTCCTCTATCTGTCTAGCTGTGTCCTTTTGTACGAAGCCACCAGATTGCTCTTCCTGATGAAGTTCTGACTAAACTTCATAGGAAATGATGATTAACAATAACACACAGTCTGCATCTGTTTTGTATTCGATTGGGCCTAAAGATATAAAAGGTCTGTTGCATTGTAATTATTCTAATGATCAGCATGTATTATCCTAACATATAAAGAGATGAACAAACACACACACACACACACACACACACACACACACACACACACACACACACACACACACACACACACACACACACACACACACACACACACACACACCGAGAGAATGAACGGGCGAGCGAGAGGCATTTGTGATTTTTCCAAAATCACAAATGTTTTGAATACAGAATCAAAACAAGAAAATGCATTGCTAGAACTCGCATATGCACACTCACACACACGCACACCTACTCTCACACATACCAACGGCTCACCTTCACATGTATACACGTCATGACATGTGTACATGTAGGTGTAAACATGTATATGATCACTCACGTGTGGAAAACGCAGACACACACGCACAGACACACACGCACAGACACACATGTACATGAAACACCTTGTGGCCACTGCTTCCAGACCAGTCATCTATCTGACTATCTGTGTCCTGAGCGAGTTTTGGCAAGGAGCCTTTCCGACAAAACTCACTTTGTCTGCACAGCGCTCACCTTGTCCCTACCTGGCGTCATTGCCATCCACGGCTTAGAGGCGCAGGCATGCAAATCCTCACACACACACAGGCACACAGACGAACGCACACACACTCGGTACAAGCACACGGCCTGGTGTTAAAACCTATTAATGTACTCACACTCACACCACACTCATTCACACACATAAGGCGCGACCAATAAGTTACCAGTCCGACTTCAGAATTAATTTAGTGCTTATTTATCGCTTGTGCTTTTTCTTTCCTCTGTTACTTTCTTTCACATTCATTCGGCCTCTCTCCCTTGGGTTTCATTAAATCTTTGCTGCTATATTAAATGTCTGCACTGCCCTCCGGGAATCGCCATGGTAACATAACCTTTGTGGCCAAAAACCCAAAAGATTGACATTAGCTACCGTACAGTCCTGTATGTTTTTTTCCCTTTTTAAAGAACCTCCGGATAACTACTCCATTATACGCCCTTCACTCAAATACTAGTATTGTAGGCAATATGTATACTCATATCTCTATTGCAGTATTCCGCTTTCAGTTCCCTCCGAAAAGCTAGCCTTAAGAACCAAGATAGCCGCTAGGCGAATAAGGCCCATTCCTACTGTAAGGAACTCCACCTTAAAGGAACAATGTAACCAAGATCCAAATTCTTACCAATTATGTGTTGAAACATCAATTTCTCAAAAATCACTTTTGCGTAGGGTGAGCAGGGTCTGAGTACTCCCCCATCTTAAATAACGGGGACGATTATTTATATGATAATACATATCATTATTTTGTTAGCATGAATTATTCCTTTAGTTTGTTGAGCCTCAATGCTTCCAAACCTGACACATTAACAAGTTGTAATCATGAAAATGCGTGGCGGAGGGTAATATTGTGGCTGGGTTTTTCCTAAATAGACATTGAAGTGTTTAACTTCTGGTGGACTGAAACTACTCAAATGGTTCCCTCTCTAAACACATGTACACACGCATGCGGCCACTCATAAGTGCAGGCACGTACACATGCACGCATGCACGGAGACACAAACAAACGCACACGTGCAGACACACATATGCAAGCGGACACACACGCACGCAGACACACACATACACAGAACAAAGTTGTGGTTTATCTTTGTGTGCGCATATATCTTTGTGCTGTAGAGCGCATTTCTTTGTGCTCAAAGACAGTTCAGTTTAGGACGAGGAGGCTCAATCAATGAGAGGAAGGCTGTTTTGGCTGTGTTGTATTTAATGTAGTGGCTGTTGGCAGCGACCACAGTCTGGAACTGGCAAGACGCCGTCTGCCTTCCTCCTTCTGATTCACCTTGTCTTTTTTCATGTTTGTATTTAGAAACAGGAAGAGCTCAACCGTGACTACTACTGCAATATATTCTAAAATAAAATAGAAAAAAAAACAACCAAATCAAAGAAGGCAAGAAGCCAGATGATCCAAATGAGATTAACCTTTTTCTCTCAATAAATAGATTAGATTGGACTGGATGTCCTTATTTGTAATTGCCTTAGTCATTGATCCGTTGATTGGTCTTAGACCAAATGGTTGCATATTAACAATGAGAATTTATGTCATTTGATGGTTTGTGATCAGGGAATTTACACCCCCCCCCCCCCCCCCCCCCATCCCTCACTTATTCCTTTAGAGGTCAGGTCCAAGTAGAGGTCGTTCCCAGGTCAGTGTAGTCGAGGGTCCCCCCCGCCCCCCTGCTGTTTCCGCAGCCAAGTGTAGAATGTAGGTCATCTTCAAAGACACCAGAGTATTAGCTTCTGACACCAAGCATGAGTGACCTCCACACTACACTGAGCCCCATGGCCTTCAGAAGAGCAGGGCCTGACACGGGTGGAAGGGGGGTTTGTGTGGAAACCTCATTAGTGGAGAGGTTTCCCCTGTTGTGCTGAGCCAAGTGCAGGTTCTGTAGAGGCGGCTGTATGGTTTTAGTAGCGCGTTATAAACAAAACAAACAAACCACTCTCAAAGAAGACTCAATGGCTCTATGACTCTATGGCTATGTGTCAGATTGGACGTTCTTTCACAAGAGCCGACCAATCAGGCACAGATCGCAACCTTCTATCCAATGGAATGCAGGTAAACGCAGGAGAGCGCTGAACTAAAAAGCTTCCCCCGATGCCTTCGTGTCCGCATTTTATGAGAGCAGTCAACCACGGAACAAAATCGCTGTTTTACAAGGCCGCTATTTCCATCACATTTTCACCATAATACCACGCTTCCAAAAGCGGCTATAAAAACCAACACATGACTACAACACCCAGAATCTGTTACTTTAGACAGGTGGCATGTCCAGAGAGTGATAAATGGAAATCACACCCGTGGTCCATAGCACTCGCTCGCGTTTTCAGCGTCCCCACAACACACCCATCGCATACGGGCTCTGAAGACTTTCCAACTGAAGAAGTGCAGATGCTACAACAAAGCGCAGACCTTTTTGTTTTCTAAATCAGCCTCGGCCTCCCCCCCCCCCCCATATCCTCGATCCCATTTCCTCCTGTGTTTCTTCCTCTCCTCCTCTGTTTCTCTAGTTCATTGGGCCGTGCGGCGCTCTGTGTGTAATGTTGTTTCAAGCCCGCTCGCCGCTGACGCACACACAAACCGGGTCCCTCGGCGTGCGCCCTGGGTTCCCCGTGCGGTCTCGGGCTTTGATTTGATCAGATTTTCTCGTTCACATCTCGCAGAGCTCTGTCTGTCCCACAGGACGCATGTTCGCGCACACGCCAGAAACAATATCGCCGTACAACCGGCAGACTGTGTGTGTGTGTGTGTGTGTGTGTGTGTGTGTGTGTGTGAGTCACTATATGTGTGTGTGTGTGTGTGTGTGTGTGTGTGTGTGTGTGAGTCAATGTGTGTGTGAGAATTCTTATGTGGATGTGTGAAAAAACTGTGCGTTTGATTGTGCGGGTGTAACAGAGTCAATGTGTGTGTGTGTGGGCGTGTGAGGAAAAAAAGTGTGTGTGTGTGTGTGCCTGTAAGAGAAAGAGAGGGTGTGTGTGTGTGTGTGTGTGTGTGTGTGTGTGTGTGTGTGTGTGTGTGTGTGTGTGTGTGGGCGTGTGTGAGGGAAGAAGGAAAAAATACAGTGTCTGCATGTATTTTTTGCGGCATGTAATTTGGTGAAATCCTATTTTTATATCATACATCACCGCTGATTTTGTGTTTGGCCTGTGCAAGCTGCTCGGGTTTTGCGTTTCACTGCAGCAAAAGTACACCGTTGATGTAGTCTGGAGTCCAACTCCATCTGTCGGCCTGGACTTTGGTAGTGTGGTGGTTTCTCTTCCTCACATCCACGTCGCAGAGGGTTTCATGCGTTTAGTTTCCCATCAGCGGGAAGATTCTCACCAACCATAGGTTTCAATATGATCCCGCTGGCGTGTTTGTATTTGTCGGAATGGCGGATGAAGGTGAAATCCGTAATACAAACTAGTCCCTGGCACAACTGGTCTGTAAGTTATACTCGGCCTCATCTCTGCAGTGTGGAGTGACCATGAGATTGCAAACGGGACGGTTTTAATTTTGTGTGTTGAAATGGATCCCGGCGGTGTAATGTGTGTTGGAACCCATCTCAAGGAAGAGTGGATGAGCCACAGGCACCCATTATGGAGCAGATCCAGGTTTAACACTATTTGCCAACCATTATTAATGCAGCTTATCGAAGGAACTTCATGTTGTCACGTGTATACGCGTGTTCATGCAGATATGGTTTGAGATGATTGACACCAGAGGAGACACACCCCATAAGGGAGGATGATAATACAAAGGATCATAGAGATGTAACCGGTCACCATGTATATCACACACACTCTCACACAGTCCTTCAACACAAGCTCATCGCCTGCCTCTGTTTCTGTTACTAGACACTCACGCACGCATTCTGTCTTATAGGTCATCGCTACAGAAAAAGTAGAATTAGTAAAGTTCAAAAGAATATGTTAAAGTTCCAGTGGGTTGGTTGCAGATTGCAACCAACTGAATTCCCACCCTCCCTCTCTCATGACTACTGCGGCCTGCACTGGCCTGTGTTGATTAAGGTGGCAGCAGGTACCTTAGTGATGAGGTTCCTGGATAGTTTTGTTGACTTGGGATAAATCGCATTGAATAATCGTGTTGACGATGACCTATTTGTTCATAGGTTTGTTATTTCCTCTATGATCCTATAGGTCATAGTTTACAAGTAAGAAACCTGGACACAATTTTTTGTTGCAATTTATTCCACATCAACAAAGTGATACACGCCTACGCATATGGACTATACATATACACCCCGATTTGCAGACAAAAGCGACACTAGTTTTGATCACTTGGTTGAATATAGAGCGATGTAGCCTGCAAATAAAGCAGTTAAACCTATCCCCATCGGTTTTCTTTGTCGTAGTCAACATATCCACTGGTTGAATAGGCTTGGCAGGTTGGAGGGCATGGCAGAGGTGACACCCTATTTACACAATCCTCTCATTGCATTTAGGGGTAAACTACAAGATGGTGATTTGAAATCTCAGCGTATGAATCTGAGCCGAAACGGGGTTCATTTACACTTTAACTGAAAGTTGAATGAATCAAAAACTCATTCTCTCTAGAGCCCTTTCTCTTTCAAAGGAGGCAGTGTAGCTTACAGTGCATTGTTTTGGCTGAGATCAAGGCTTACATAGTGCATTTTGAAAATATGACGATCCCTAAATTATTCCTACAGGGCCATCTGCTACTCCCGCCCTCCCTAACTAAGGAACTACTCCGACTGGGTTCATCGGGTTCTACCGGGCCCTGTCTTTCCTGGTGAGGTCAATGTGTTGCCCGCCATGTTTGCTAATTTCCACTTGGCGTCCGTTGTAAATCTTCTCCCTGGTCCCCGGTTATCCATTGAGCGTTTTTGCTCCACAGCTTTTTATAGCACAGAGAATGAAATCCATGAGCGTGTGAGCTATGGCTAGGGCTCTGCTGCATGCTGCGAGTGCTGAGTATGACTTTGTGTTCTGTACTGTCACCGTCTGGTGAGGACAACTTAGAAACAGCTGAGAGAGAGAGAGAGAGAGAGAGAGAGAGAGAAAGAGAGAGAGAGGAGAAAGGGAGCAAAAGACACCGACAGCTCAAACTCTGACCAAGCTTTGAGCCCTCAGCTTGCCCAGAAAGCCAAAGAATGAGCAGCGAAATGAGAGGGAGAGAGAGAGGGAGAGAGAGTAAGAGAAAGCGAGAGAGGGAGAGAGAATGAGAGTGAGAGAGATAAAAAGAGGGAGAGAGGGGGAGAGAGAGATTGAGAGAAAGAGTTCATATATCCTAACAATGTCTGGGAACCTGAATTGTAATTCAAAGAAAGGGGCGTTAAATAGGCACAGTGAGAAAGAGAGAGAGAAGGAGAGACGGATTGTGCGTGTGTCTATGTGTGCGTGTGCTTATGTGTGTGTCATTTTGTTTCTGTGCGGGTGTGTTTGTGTTTGTGTGTTTGTGTGTGTGTGTGTGTGTGCGTGCGTGCGTGCGTGCGTGCGTGCGTGCGTGCGTGCGTGCGTGCGTGCGTGCGTGCGTGCGTGCGTGCGTGCGCGTTCATGCCGTTGAGGAATTCGGAGCGCAGACGCATGATTCATAAGGAGCTGGCCGAAATGTGATTCAACAAAAAGAAAAGAAAGTTGAACATTTACAGTAACTTTTGATTATTATTGTAACAGTTAATAATTCTCCAGCGTATCACCCCGTCACAGCCCTTCATACGCCGCCATCCCATAACGATGACAAATCCGTGCAGCCACTAGCTCCTCGCCTCTCTGTTGTTTTAGCACCAATGACACATATCGCAGCAGTTGTCAAATATGTCCGCAAGCAACCGCTCATTTATGGAGACCCACCCTCCCTACCTCTGAGGCCAAACCTCAGCCTCCACCCCCAGAATGTCAACAGCGCCCCCCCAATCCCAACCAATGCCCCCCGCCTTCCACACACACACACACACACTCCAAGCCTGCACCTCTGCGACCACCACTTGTCCTCCCATCTCAATCACCTAAATCCCCCCCTCAACACACACCTCCAGCCCAAGGTCAAAGTTCAACATAGCTGTGTAAACACGTCATATTGCATTTCTTCACTCACTCTCTTTTTATTGGTCTCAGATTTACATCTGCAGTATGAAAGAGCCCGGCATCCATTTTCTCTTCAAGGCGGGAAACATAATGTCCTAATTGAGTACGGGGGGCTCATTTGGTGTTTTGTGTGGGATTTCCCAGACTCCCCAGCGTGCTCTGGGCCCACCTAGTGGGTCTCAGGCCCTTGTAAAGACTTCAGGCACCGGCTCTTTCTTTCTTTATTTCACTCTTTCTTTCTTTCTTTCCCCTGTTCTTCCCCAAACATGCTTTTGTACCTTCTTCCTTTGTTACTCTTGTATTTTCACTCACTTTTTCCATCATTCTTCCACTTTTTCTGTCTTTACTTCTTTATTTTCTTCTTTCTTTATTTCTTTCTTTCATACCTCTTCTTTCCTTTCCTGCTTTATTTGTTTGTTTTTTATTTGACATTCTCTCTTTCATTCCTTGTTTTTTTTCTTCTTTTTTATCTTCCTTTTCCCCTTTGATTGCTTCTTTCTTCCCTTCCCTCTTTCCTTCTTTCTTTATATATTTTCTCTCCCTCTCTCCCCCCCTGCGGGAGTGTTTGGTTTCACCGCTTGTCTGTGGATACGGTCACACCGAAACAAGGCATGCTGACAAAGACAAGGCAGTTTAGCCACCTGAAAGAGGATACACACACGCACACACACACACACACACACAAACACACACACAGGTCGACATACACACACACACACACACACATGGGTCCACACACACACACACACACACACACACACACACACACACACACACACGTCCGCACACACATGGGTCCACACACACATGGGTCCTTACACACACACACAAACGCACACACACACACACACACACACACACACATACATGGGTCCACATACACACACACACATACACAATCCCACATTGAAGAGGTACTGTACACAGTGTGTAAGCGATAGACACAATCTCTCTCTTCTGGCTAGATTAGCATCGGCCTCATTACACTAGGTGAATTGAAACGTCCCACAGTGCTTGTCCCCTTCTGAGGCACTGTATATACAATACCAATCCCAAGGAGCACAACAGCTCAAGTGAAATAGCAGGAATTAAGCTAAAATGAAAACTTAAGAGATGGCACTTACAGCCGGATTTTCAAAGAACTGTCCCAGGACGCAAGTACTGGAAAGGTTTTCTCAAGTTGACTCATAAACACTGCAAATACAAGGAATTTTGGTCTCAAAAAACACTTTAGAGCTGTTGATTTTCACAGAACTGTCCCAGGACACAGAAGTCTAGATATGCCAATATCAACCATATGGTGACCCAAAAAACATTGTTTTTAGATGAATAAGGTGCACTTCTTCCACTACATCCACAAATTGTTGTCAAACGTGCAACAAAGGTCTGGGTGATATGCAACACAATACTAGTGTGATATCAATCAAAATCAATTTACATTACTCTGAATATTATTGTGAAATTCATTCAATTCATTCACAAAATCATTTCAGGTAACTTAATGTCGATGTAGGATGATTTTTTCTTTTCGCTCCGCCATTTACTAAATACTGACAAATATCTCTAGGTTAGGTCATGTTAGTTGAGACTGTATGGCATACCATGAGTCAACATCTTCTTACAGTACCACCCAGCCCCACTTCTGACAGAGATGTATTGAACCCCATTGTGTGACCCGAGGTCCTGGACTCACTTACAGGCTGTACAAACAATCATGTACAATAACTAAACGCTACGCAAGCATGTTCACGCACACACGCACGTACACACACACACACACACACACACACACACACTCAAAAACACACTCAAAACATACACACTCAAAAACAGACACACACACAGACACTCCAAAACATACACACAACCTCAAAAACACTCAAACACACACACACACACACACTCCAAAACATACACGACACGCACACACACACACACACACACACACACACACACACACACATACACACACACATTTCAAAACATACATAACACTCAAAAAAATAGAAACATACACAAACTCAAAAACATGCACGTGCACACATTTCAAAAGAAGCTTCAGTCTGGGTGGCAACGCAAAATCAAAACCTTGGTTCAATTCCACACTACAGGGCTGTAAAGGGGCAAGTTTGGAAAGGGTTGGACAATGTCACCCATGAGGTTAAATGGAAAATCACATGACTGTTTCACAATCGCAGCCAAGTGCGGGGGGTATGTATTCTGCTGTGCTATAACGTGTACCGTCAAGTAATACATTAAGTATCATGACTAATGAGTTATGTATTATTACAGTTCTAGTTATTTTAATTATTTACAATTTTGGAGTGAATTCTGAATGGAGTCCATGCTGAACAAAAATAACAACCATAAATCCTAAATGTATGTGTCCGTATTATGTTGTGTCCTAGAGATTAATAGATGCAGTAAAGGGGTTCAACAGTTTAATTTAACTGACGTCTAATTGAGACCCCCTAGCAGTCTGCCCTCTTTGTTTATGTTGTCATAGAGATAATCAGAGGTCTTCATCATTAGTCAAAAGTCTGCAGGGAAATGAGTGGCTGTTTAGCTTTGTCTCTTCCCTCAATATTTTGATTCATTAGTTTAATCACAGAATAATTGTTGACCGGTTGACGTGTGACGCAGTGTCCTGTTCTTCCTATTGTACAGATTTGGAGATAAAATAATTAAAAGCTTTCTTATTGTTTTTCTCTGCCAAGTAATGCACTCAGTGATGTCAAACAGAGTCAAAGTGGTCGCTAGGTCATTACTCATATTCTCAATATTTTTTTGTGCGCCGCATATATCATAAAACTAATTGCTCAGGCTCAAAGGATATTTTTTTTCGATTCCTAGACAACAATAAGACCTCTGACGTCCAAAGGAAACTTTTATTCAGTGGTCAGTCAGTCAGTCCCGGAGGTCAATTCCCTCTAGAAGATACAGTTGGATGGATGTAACTGTCAAAGAAAGGGGTGCGGTACCAAAGAAGAAAACCCCAAAACAAAACAAAGACCCTGCCTTGTCTCGCACTGATGATGTCATCGGGTGGGCCCATTATTCTGGCTTGGAAAGGAGGGTGACGGGGTCAAATCTCTGACAAATAAAAGCAAGAGGACCGCTGGAGCGGAGGTGTGGAGTGGTGTCTAAGGAGTTGTTGGATACTGGAGGTCAGCTGGCCTGCACATTAACAGGCTGCACTGATGTATTGTGCTGTAGGACAGATGTTTTGTGGACTTGCATGAGACTGGTAGTGGGGTATTCCCGCCCCGTTGGCTGATGCCTTCATGTTCTGGACATTGGTGTCCTAACCGGAGATGGCGAATGTCCTATATCCGTGTTTGTGTTTGTGTATGTGTGTGTGTTTGTGTGATTACACTAATTCAACAATATATTATGTAAACAGACAAAGCTAAACATCCGTTATTTTCCCTGGAGACATTTGACTAAATGGATGGACATTGTATGCATACTTTGCATATCTGACAGGTTATGGTTCAATTTATGAAAATAAATCACACTGGTGAAAGAGAACGTGTCAACATAGGATTTAGTGGACAGACAGACAGACAGACACAGAGGGGAACAAATCTCTGAATACTTGTCAGACTATGGAAATTTCCTCATCTGCCAATGCCAGCAGGGGTGATGTCAATGCTGTGTTTGTCTGTATGCAATCGCCGTGAAACCCCGCCCCCTATTCCATCAAATGTACACAGCCACACACGCCCTTACGTATGTGTGTGTGTATGTGTGTGTGTGTGTGTGTGTGTGTGTGTGTGTGTGTGTGTGTGTGTGTGTGTGTGTGTGTGTGCGTAACAATTTGGCATAGGTGCACAATTAGCATGTGGGCATCTGGGCAGAATGGGGGCTGTAAAATGTGTTGTTGATGAGGGGGATCCACGCCGGCCCACCAGCTGTCCCACTGGCAGTAGGTTCCCTGCTGGGAACACATGCTTCTAAGTAGAATCAAACACTCTGAGAGGCAAGGCCGGCATGTCTTTAGGAACATGCTGATTACATCCAAGGGATGAGCCGTACACTACACTTCTATCGTCTATGCATCATTCTAATGTATGTATTGTGTTTATGTGTGTGTGTATTTGAGGGAAATCCAGAGTCATCTGGGGTCCGGCAGTCGCATAGGCCTATCACACATGCGGATCATCTCAGGACAATCATGTCCGGAGATAATCCGGAGTCGCCCTTTCACACATGCTAAACACGACGGGAGATAAGCAGCATCAGACGTGTCCACAGGTCCTGTAGTTACTCTGTATACTTTGGGCGAGGGGTCGCACCTGGGTAAAGGTTGTAGGAGGCAGGACGTGATGCAAAAAAGTATGCAGTGGAGGTCGCAGTCTTTTCACACGTTGAAGATCGTGGTTGAGGCCTCCCACTCCATAATGCAGATTTTTTTTTTGCAGCGATATCAATTCTGCATTTATTTAGACTTGTTTGCAATATCAACAGAAGAGTGGAAAGTAGTTTGAACACAGAATTAAGGCAAGAAGAGAAAAGTACGAAACAGTTACACTCTGTGCTCACTTGCTCACTGTTAAGTCTCCAGCTCTCAGATTCTCCGGACTTCACGCAAGGGGCCTTGTCAGGTAAACTCTGGATAAACTCTGGATAAACTCTGGATAAACCCTGGGTAAACTCTGGGTACACTCCGGGTATACTCCAAGTAAACTTTGCGTAAACTCTGGGTAAACTCATGAGGGGCGGATTTTGTAGTTTGCATTCAAACCTACAGCCCCTCTGGGTGTTATCTGGATAATGTCCAGGTTACAGTGCATGTGTGAAAGGTCTATTACTATTGTAAAGCAGAAGTATTGTTTCCTGTTTTGTTATGGAGATTTACTATGGAAGAAAACTCATTTGCACAAGTGAATGAAGCTTTCAGATGGGGTTTTTAATAAATGTATTTCTACACTGGCCAGTCTACAAAGTGTTGGTTGGAAACCTTGACAGAACCTTTTTTTTTTTTTTTTTTTTTTTTTTTTTTTTTACAGTTTATTACTGATGACCTAGTTTGTATTCACCAACTAAATACTCACAGCTCCCCACCTCGAGTCCAGCAACATGATTGGTATAAAACAAATTTGAATTGAATGAAATCTGGTGAAACTCCCCGTTCGCCCAGATTTGAGCTTTTGGAACGGGGGGGGGGGGGGGGGCTAGTTTCCATCCCTTTCATGACCAAGAATTGTAGCTTACATTGCCCACCGTTTGAAATCAATGCAGAATGTAGAGTATGAGTTTCCAACCACACAACCACACTTTGACTGACACACATATACAAATGTCCATGTTAGAATAGTGATAAAATCGTTCCACTATGGTGTCATCGATTCATTTCTGATCATTTCAGCTCATAAATCACTTTTCTGTGGGAGAGGGGGCGGGGCTTGTCAAGGGCTTGTTCCCCCTTCAATGCATTGCAAGGTTTATAGAGTGATTTAATGTATGGGCATGTTTATGATGTAACCTCCAACCTTGTTGCGCTATTATGAGTGAGGCACTTTCATGAGTGTGGAGTAAATATTTGTGGAATGAGTTCATGGAGGGCAGGCTTTCACAGCCCAGTCCCTGGCCAAAACCCCTGTCTCAAACCGCCATGCTGGTGTCACTTCCAGCTGCGGGTTTAATCTAACATTATTTAGAGGAAAGAAAGTTTCTCAAATGATGCATATTCTCAACTGCACATTGGCAACTCCTAATGCAAAGCATAACTGTGTGTGTGTGTACGTGTGTGCGTGCACACCAATGAGGAACCAATTGCCCACTTTCACAGACATTTGGTTTCTTGGTCTCTCTTGGAGTCTATGACAGACTTTATCACATTATAATTTATTTATTATTTACTTTAACCAGTGCTGATTTTCTATATATATATACTTTTATTTATTTATTAATTCTCACTTATTTAAATGTATTGTGTGGGTTTTACTCAATTATTTTCTCTCTATATTTCCCACCCACAGTGTAAGAAGTAGATGAAGAATACATTGCTGTAAGTGTTAGGACTTGTGTATGTGACTAACATTTGAACTTGGCCTTGAACTCTTTGGGCGGACCTTACCACTACTCACTTCTCTGACAAGGACATATACGGTAACCTGAAGCATTAGTTAACATTAGTTAATGCAGTTATAACCATCATTATAGAATTCACAGAGGTGTAAGGGTAAGTTTGTTAGGGTAAACTTTAACCCTAACACTGTTAAATTAATATTATGAACACCATTAATTTAACATGAACACCATTAGTAAATAATTCCATTAGTTAACTTTTAACTGAGTTAATGCTCATTACTGTATAAAATAATGTTAATGAATCTACCATTATTATAAAGTCTTAACCCCTGATATGCCTCCCATACGGTGGGAAGGACACCTTTGTTTTACCATCGGTGTAACCCGGTCCACTGATGCAGTACAATCCACGTCCGTGACCGGCTCACCTCCCGGGGTTTCCGAGCTCGGACCCGTATCCCATTATACCCTGAAGCATTCATAGCAAAGCATGTGATGCTCTACGCTAGAACAATAGCAGCCTGATAGACATACACCCCCTGTTTTAAGTATGGGGATCTGGAAGGAGTCAGGAGGGAGGTCACTTTTGTTATCCAGAGGGAGGATGCGAGGCGAGAAGGCCCATTTCTGTTTGTCGACTTGTTATCTAAAAAAAGTACACCTTTTAATGTAGTGAAAAGAAGGCACCTGTACTCCTTATTCTACTCGGAACATGTACTGAACCAACGGAGGAGGAAAGTAATTTAGCCAATTCTTATACTTGTCCAGGGGTTTGGGGTATTATAATCATCAGCCCAGCCGGTGACAGTTGACCGGTGTAAGAGCTAGCCTCCTCATTTGCCTATTAGTGCTCTCTGACCTCCACCGTTCTCCATGCGTTTGTGAAGTGGAGCTTAACATACTGGAGCATGATATATGGTGACGGGAGGAACCTGAGTGGGGGTTCAAGTAATGTGTCTTTACTTATTGCCTGCTCCTACTCTTCATTCTTCATGAAACTCCTTCAACTACTTGCTGTCCGAAAATAGGCAAACGTGGATAAAATAAAAAAAAAAAAAAAAAAGACCCTAAAAACACCTCCTTACTGGAACCGCTTATGGGAGATCTATTTGAGACATTTCTTTTCTGAGCCAAACATCTGAAGATAACGTGTAAGAGAAAGAGAGAAGGACATCGGGAACTGTAAACCCTGTAAATGACGGGAACTCTAAACCTGACTTTTTTAACCAGGCGAAAAACCAAAGGACACAGAGACACAGAGAAAGAGAGAAACGGAGAGAGAGAGAGGGATGGAAAAAGTTTTGTGCTTGCGGGGCCATTTTAACGGTTAGCTGTCTACGACTTAAAGCCTTGACTCATCAACTCATCCTTTGGCAGCCAAAATGGGGGAGGAGGAGAGAGAGAAGGTGGGAGGACACCTTCTGTCTCAACGCGTGCCGAGGGTCCGGTTGCATTGACCTGGCGTTTTCTCTGGACACTTGTCCCAGCTGGTCGGGGGTCAAAGGTCGACCCATGGCACAGAGGCCGAATGGGTTCATGATGAACCCGGCCTGTATTTCCAATGAGAGAAGTCATCTGTGTGACTTTAAGTCCAAGTAGCCGACAGCTTAAAAGCGGCTCTTTGGTTTTCCTGAAGACTTGATACTATTGAAGAGGGTAAGTGGAAAGAATACATCATCTTTTGCCAGTTAGACGTATGCAAGCGTGGCCATGAATATTTCAACAGACGTTTCAGCTCTTCAGGATGAAGATGCATCCACAAAAACATCTGTGAATGTCGGTCACACCAGGTTGAATCAAAATGATCACTTTCCATAAATGTATAGATTAAGGATTTATCCTCCCCACGGTTTCAACCCTATTGCAGGAAATCCATCTGTGAAGATTAAAAGAGATTACATGAGATTCTGCCAGGAATGGGGAGAACCAGTACGTGCCATGACTCTCATTAGGCTCCTCCCTCCTAGGCTGGCCGTCAGTATTTACCTGATAAATCACACCGGGGGATGGACGGCTTCAATCGGTCCAGCTTCCTTCAGGAGTTCCCCAGGAGAGGAGGGAATCATACCTGGGTAAGATATGATCTTGAGATGTTTTAATAAACAGGATAGACAGGATAAGTTTTCTCTGGAACCCCCCCCCCCTCACATCACACATAAGAAACTCTGCCTCACTCCCAACATTCAAAACCCAACCCCAAACCCACCTCTTCAGAACACCTGAATGGTACCCACGCTTTAGATCGGACCTTTCACCTCTAGTCCGGCCTTTTCTTCCTTCAATTTGTGTCCACCTAGTCTCACAAACCAGACTTTAGATTGACATCTAAAGTCTGCTGCCAACAGACAAGTTCAAACCTGGATGAACAAGGCATTCGTAAGTGATTGGTGACCATAAACTCGGCCAGCAGTAGCAAACTGTAAAAGAAAAAAGAGAAAAGTGTCTGTAAAGGTTTCAAATGAGGGAATTAGCTTCTTCCGTCAAAAATCTCCGTAAGTAAACAGGAAACAAAGTGTAACTCCGCCCCTTGCATGTCCTGGATTTCCGGCCCAGGCTCTGTGCCGTCTGCCCCCAAAGTTTCTGCTGTAACATAGCAGGACTGCCAGATCCCAGATGAGTTTCCACCATACCACTGATATTAAGCATTTTGAGCATGCATGTGTTGATGTATTTATTAGTATGTGAATGCACATGTATTTATGTATGTTACACGTCATGTGGCCTAATATGAATATAAACATAGTTTCAAACCAAAACACAGGCAAAAGAGAGACAGACACGCAGACAGGCTTGACTTTATTTTACTCTCTCTACAGTAGTTTAACTTTCTCAGTAGTTTAACTTCCCCCCCCCCCCCCCCTCCCTCTAACCCTCCAACCAAACTGCACACACACAAACACACACATGCACATACACACACACACACACACACACACAGCCTGACGGGTCACGCGGTGGTTCAGTGTGAATGTTATCGAGTCCCTTTATCAGTGTCAACGGTGGAGGTCATTGGGGGGATAATTTATGTAAGATTGGTTAAGAGGGGGAAAAGGCTGATACGTCACACAGTCTCTCTCGCCCGCTCGTTCTCATTCTCTCTCTCAATCAGTCCTACTCCACGCACATGCTCTCCCCTATCGCTGGGAACACTGGGAAAGGGGGAGACGAGGGGACCAGGAGGACGGAGAGGGAAGGAGAGGAGGAATGCTGCAGAAAAGTTCAGCTGCAGGCTCTAGGGATATTTGTAGTATATATATATATATATATATATATATATATATATATATATATACAAGTGATTTTTAGGTGTGAGTCTATATGTGAACATGTGTAGATATACATTACTTAATTAATCATACATATATAAATAGGACTATATACTGTATGTGTATATATAGATATAAAGAGATCTACATATAGATATATGTATACTGAATGATGATGTCGACCAAATTCTGGAGGCAATGGTAAAGGGTGGGGCTGACAATCATTGTCAGTATTGCAGCTGAGCGATTCGGTGAGGAGGTAAAGAAAAGCTCTGGAACAACTTACTCAAAGAACCAAAGAGCTTTGAGGATCCATAAAATCAGGCAGGAGATGAAGGCACTGAAGTTCCAATACAAGGAGGCCGTAGACGAGGATCGCATTGGCCTCGCCCAGCTAATGTGCATCCTACGGAAAAAAGATCAGGGTTCTCCGCCGGGCCGAGTGGCATCGGAGGCGGCGCCGTGAGAGAGCACGTAAGCGAGCTGCCTTTATCTCCAACCCCTTCAAGTTCACCAAGGATTTGTTGGGGCAGAAGCACAGTGGTAAACTTGCCTCCTCGCAGGAAGACATAGACCAACATCTGAAGCAGACGTACAGCGAACCCCGCAAGAGAGCAGGAGCTGGGAGAATGTAACATCCTCATAGACCCCCCTGAACCTGAGGTGCAGTTTGACATGTCAGAGCTGCAGCTAAAGGAAGTCAGGGAGGTCGTCCGCAAAGCAAGGGCAAGCTCCGCTCCAGGACCAAGTGGCACTTCATACAAAGTGTATAAGAACTGTCCAAAACTCCTGCTGCGTCTTTGGAAAATCCTGCGAGTCTTCTGGAGAAGAGGGAGGATCCCAGATCAATGGAGAGTAGCTGAAGGGGTGTGGATCCCGAAGGAGGAAAACTCCACCCAACTAGACCAGTTCCGCATCATCTCCCTACTTTGTGTCAAGGGAAAGATCTTCCTCAGCACTGGTTCCAAACAGCTGTGTACCTACCTTGAACAGAACACCTACATCGACACATCTATCCAGAAGGCCGGCGTTTTGGGCATTCCAGGCTGTCTGGAGCACAACGATGTGGTGACACAGCTGATAAGGGAGCCAAGAGAGACCAAGGGCAACCTGTCAGTGCTGTGGCTTGACCTGGCAAACGCATTTGGCTCCATTCCACACAAGTTGGTTCATCTCACATTGACAAAACATAATGTCCCCAGCAAGTGTAGAGACCTAATTGCTGATTACTACACCAATTTCAGGATGAGGGTCTCTTCGGGAGCGATAACATCACGTTGGCAAAAGGTGGAGATTGGTATCATCACAGGGTGCACTATCTCTGTGACACTATTCTCCCTAGCCATGAACATGCTCACCAAGTCTGCTGAGCCAGAGGGCAGAGGGCCCCTGTCAAAACCCAGTCAACGGCAACCCCCCATCAGGGCATTCATGGACGACCTAACAGTCATGACAGAATTGGTCCCAGGCTGCCGGTAGATTCTGAAGGGACTCGAAAAGGTGATGGACTGGGCCCGGATGCGATTTAAACCAGCTAAATCAAGGTCTATGGTGCTGAGGAAAGGAAAGGTGGTAGACAAGTTCCGCTTTAACATCACAGGCACAGCCATCCCAATCATCTCAGAGAAGCCAGTCAAGAGCTTGGGCAAAGTTTTTGACAGCTCTCTGAGAGATACAACATCTGGAGAGATACAACATCTGGAGAGAGAGGAGGGTAAGTAGCTACCTTCGGAGATGGCTTGGATTACCGAGGAGCCTGAGCAGCCTCGCACTCTATGGGAACACCAATAAACTGCAACTGCCCTTCAAATCCTTGGAGGAGGAGTTTAAAGTTACAAGAGCCAGCGAAGTGGTTCAGTACAGGGACTTACGTGATCCGAAGGTGGCTAAAGCAGGGCTCCAAGTGAGGACTGGAAGGAATTGGAGGGCAGAGGTCACAGTTCAAGAGGCCAAGACAAGGATGCATCAAAGGAACATGATGGGAGTGGTCACACGTGGCAGAGCTGGGCTAGGGTCCTTTTCAACTCGCAAAATGAAGCAGCAGGAAGGAAGGGCGCTGCCTTGTTCAGGAGGAAGTGAGAGCTGCAGTGGAAGTAAAAAGAACCGTCAAGGCAGTGGAAATGAAGCAACAGGGAGCTTCATTCCCAGGCAGTATATGATGTGCTTCCAAGCCCATCAAACCTGCACACATGTGGCTTAGCTGAGACACCAGCATGCCCGTTGTGCTCCAAGCAAGGAACCCTGGAACATATCCTCAGCTGCTGCAGCAGGGCACTTGGAGATGGACGGTACCGCTGGAGGCATGATCAAGTTCTTAAGACCATCGCTGAAGTCATCAGCAAACGACTGTAGGCGAAGTGGTTCCGACCCTCCAAGAAAACCATAGCCTTTGTAAGAGCTGGGGAGCAGTCAACCCCTGCCGGAAGAACATGTGCGGGAATCCTAACCTCTGCAAAAGACTGGCAGCTGTTGGTGGATCTTGAGCATCAGCTGAAGTTCCCCAGCCACATTGCAGTCACCACCCTGCGACCAGACATTTTCCTTGTGTCTGAGTCCAGCAAGCAAGTAGTGCCGCTGGAGCTGACCGTCCCATGGGAAGACCGCCTGGAAGAAGCCTTTGAGAGGAAGCTCTCCAAGTAGGTCAGTGTCTGTCAGCAGGCTGGTTGGAGAGCAAGGTTTCTCCCGGTGGAGGTTGGATGCAGGGCTTTTGAAGCCCGTTCCCTGACCTGAGCCTTCAGTAATTTGGGCATCGAGGGAGAGAGAAGGAGGAGAGCCCTCCGCAATATCACCAATGCGGCAGAGAGGGCCTCAAGATGGCTGTGGCTCAAAAGAGGAGAGCCATGAAGTCATGGTAGCTAGCTAGCCATCTGGACACAAGCTGGGGTCTGATCAGCCCCGGCTGGGTCACCTGGAGGAGGGCGTATTATGTTGAAAGACCCGAAACGTCTGATGATTCCAGGCACATCACTGATGATGTGTCCAGAGGCATCAGTAGATGTATGTACACAGCGAATATAGATACTGAATATATATATATACTAAATATATACTGTATATATATGTATATACTGTGTGTATACATACTTTATTCATGTATATATATATATATATACATATATATATATATATATATGTATATATATATATATATATATGTATATATATATAGATATATATATATGTATATATATATAGATATATATATATGTGTGTGTATTCAGGTATGCACTTTTTGGTACAGGTCCAAATACACAAATAATTCTGCAATATCTATAAATTATAAGAAGATATAACTTAACTGCATATATTAAAGGCACTTCATGTGATAAATGTGGTCATCCCAAAAGTGATACATTATCAACTGATGCAATACAGGGAAGAACGATGAGGAAACAAAACAATTGGGAAGATGTGTTGGGGGGTTTCACCAAAACAAAAATACAGTTTTTATCGTCTATGTGTCATGGGGCGGGGAATCAAACTTTTGATCCATCCAATAGACTTGTTCCAGTTACGTGTTAGTATACACGTGTCCATTAAACAAACACCAAGAAACAGGGATGGTGGTAATGAGGGGAGGATGTTTTTATTGCCGGTAACATCTCATTAAAGGGTGTGTGTGTGTGTGTGTGTGTGTGTGTGTGTGTGTGTGTGTGTGTGTGTGTGTGTGTGTGTGTGTGTGTGTTGCAAAATTCTTCTCGCCATAAGGTCAGCAGAAAGAGGGCTCAACACAACTGTCAGTTACACAATGTCTATCAGTGTCCCCCAACACAAATACAAACACACACATACACACACACACACACACACACACACACACACACATACATAAACATAAACACAAACACACACATAAACACACACAAACACACACACACACACACACACACACACACATACACACACAATGAGTCAGCAGAAATCAGAGCTTGGTCACACAGTTGATGAACCCAAATGTTATTCTTCAATTAAACTGAAGACATACAGTATATGGGGGCCAGGAAACGTCCTCCAGCCTGGCTCAAGTGTCGAGACAGCAATAATAAAACGCTCTTTCATGATAGTTTCAGTTATCCTTTTTTTTGTCCTGCTTGCCTAGACTTTTATTTGCTTTATCTAATTCGTGTTGACCTTGTTCTCTGCCTTCTCCCATGATCCATCCGATTTGATATTGGAGGGGTCCTAGTGCATATAGAAATAGAAAGCAATGGCGAAGATTTCTATAGTCATCACAAGTTTATAGCCGCACTTCTTCTAAAAACGTAACGATTTATTGGTTTTCCAGGTGTGCTTTACCCTGTATATTGTGGCGTTCCCGAGCACCGGCAGAGGGCATCAAAGCTTTGAGCGAGTCGTGTGATAAAACAGATTTCTCTGAAGAGAATTTAGCCGGTTCTCGGGAATTCGCGTGAGCACAATAAGTGGTAGGATTAGGCCATTTGTTTGGTCGAGATTGTTCACCGTTGTGTTATTGAGTTTCGATTAATACCGTAAGTACAACAGACGCGGGGAACACGGCGGTATAACAGTCGCGCGTGTTCATGAAGTTCATCACACAACTGCGACTATCGCAACAAAACCCCATCGTGATAAGTACAACACACGGGTGTATTACTGAATCTTTAATTCCTCTCCTTTTATTAGCGATGCCTCTTTTTTCTCTCAGTGAGCCCATACAGCGGACCCTTTTTCCAGATCACACAAAGCTGCCGTCTGACCGCAGCCGACAGTTGCGCACAGAGGTACCGTATGACTGCTCAAGCGGTGGATGAAACATGGCCCGGCCTGCGTTCCAGGACGCACGCACGCAGTATACGTGTCCGACAACACGGTCGTCCTTATTGAAGTGCGAATTCCGTTGCGTAATTCGTCTTCTTTTACTGTCATGACACCAGTAGGTCTAGTCTGGTTCGTGTTTATTTTTTTAAAACGACACTCACGTGGCTGGCTGTGTTTAATTGCAATGTATATTGTTGTAAAGAATTTGCTCTGTGATTAGGTATGTTTTGCGTTCCTATACTATTATTTGCCCACATCGAAAAAAAGTAGAAATGTCCATGAATGAACAAAATTTAACCCACGAGGTTGGGATATTTTGGACCTCAATGAGAGCATAATAAAACACCAGGTATTCACGGATAAGATTCAAATTCACAAACATTCGGCACTTTGAACTCGTGGTTTACAGTAGCCCCTTGGGCTGTCTATCGCCTGTCAAGGCGGTATGACAGATCTGTGAGGATTTGAAATAGACCGAGAGCAAGCAAAGGACACGCCCATCTTAAGTTTTAGAGCCAATCGCAGACGTTTCACGGAACGTATCATGGAAGTATCATTCCATTCAGCTCCAGAGTCTGACAGCGTGAAACGGAGCTGGTCGATTTTTAAAGTTAACGGAGAGAGAAGACACTGCAAAGTGGCTGCGCAAAAAGGAGAGCCAAGGAAAAAAGAAACACAGGGTTTGAGCAACTTGGGCAAAGTTTGGACGGATATTTTGGCACAATACGACGACTCAGCATATCTGTACACACGTACAAGGAGTTCAAGTTCCAATGGACAGGCATTTGGAGACGGTTGACGCACTAAGCATGGAATTATTTCTGTAATGTGGATTGCTATTCCCTTTCAAGAAAATGATAGTCTGCTTCAGAACAATGTGAAAAGATATGCGTCCTGGATTCTCGTGTTTCTGGACATTTTGAAAAATATTGGCAACAGTTGAAAGGAAGAAGGCATGCGCAAAGGATTTGCCCCAAACGTGGGACCAGATTTGGACTATCAGTCCCCGGTTCCTTATTTAGAGACCTTTTAGCAGTTCTATTTTTGTTATTATTTGAGTTCTTCACTTCATATTTGCCAGACAATTACCACATTGGTTTGTTGGATTTTCCGCCGTCATCTGCCATTGGATTTTCAACCATGAACTTGATTGACAGTTTGACGCTATTATTTTTGACGCTGTCAGTTGTCAAGGTGAGTTAAGATGTCTGAGCATGAACGTGGGCACGGGACACTTCGTCTCACTGAGAGCAATATATATAAAGAAGTATCTATATATATATCTATATATATATATTTGAATATCTACACAGACCTATTTACTACTAGAACGTCCTTGTTCAACTTGATAGGTCATTGCTTGTGTTTAAACAACGCATTGGGGTGATTGCGAGGCCTGCGCTGGACCACCTTGGAGATACTGTTACAGTTTAAAGGCGCAGTGACAACATTCTGAATTAGCCAGAACATGTGAGCAAGTTCACGCCTGGCACAAGCGCGAATCAAAACGGCCACTGTAGCAGCGTGCACACTGCACAGTGTGCCAGCCCTTGTACCGAGGCATGCACTTTCTTTTTTACTTCAAACATTAGCCACATCGAATAGCCAAACAATGCCGGTTCTCAAAACCTTTCTCAGAAGTTTTGGTCTGTTTCATTGTTGTGATCGAAGCTTTCAGAGGAAGCCTTTAAACGTGCGTGTTCAACAGTCACACGCTCGATGACTGAACTCTTTAATAATTGTGTGAATTGAAGTCAGAAGCAACACTATAGATATACACTTGAGATACAATGAATATTAAGTTATAATGCGTTGCATTATGTATTGCTTGTGGTTTAGGCTATGCTTCAGTAGCCCAATAATACTACTGTCATAATGCTGGCGTTGGATTATCGTCACTCAGTGCCCGTTAGCAGCTTCGCACCGGTGTCGTTTATAAGACCTCTTTAGAGCAGGCAACAGCGTTTTGAGCGCACAGAGGTCGGGCCCTCTCACGCCACCAAATGGGTGGAGATTTCAGATGCAGTGACGCTTATGATTGGACTCTGTGGACTGTTGTGTTTTTTTTTTAATATAATACGACAAATAGGGAATGCTTGCCATTTGGCGTCTGGTTTGTACCAGCTCTGATCCTAGTTGCCATTGTTGTGCGTGTGTGGGCGCGCGCGCGTTTTTATGTGTATGTGTTAATCACTGCGTAAAACGTGTCATAATAAATACTGTCCTCTCGTTGCACTTAATTGAAACCAATATGTATGATGTCAGTACAGTCGTGTAATATGGCACGCAATACATATTTGTGTCATCAATTATCAATGCAAGATAGCAGGTCCACCTCTCTTGGGTAAATTGAGAAATCCCCGGGCGAAGGACTATGTGCCCTAAGCACACACACAACATCTAACATCGAACGTGTGTGTGTGTGTGTGTGTGTGTGTGTGTGTGTGTGTGTGTGTGTGTCTTTTTTGTTCCTGCAGAGTGCCCACATACCGAGAGAAGAGGGGAGAGGTACAACCGACGGTAGGTGTTCAATGATGCACCGTGGGAATACAATGTTCATTGGGTTTTGACTCTGGCTCGGCGCCATGCGCTGTTGTGTGAATCACCTTTACAATCTAGCACTACTGTCGCCGACTGGTGGACAACCGTGGTAGTTTGTTCTCCCCCGTCTGTGTGCATTGTGACCACTAACTGCAAAAGTGTTTCAGCTCTTGCAATAGATACTTACATTTATTTGTATTCACTTTTATAAGTCAATTATTATTGTATCCCATACTTTAATTTATGAACACACCAAGTGTAGCACAATTCAGTGGGTGAGCTACACAATAGCATTGGCATGTCATAGCGGTTCTGAACAGCCTATTTCTGCACAGAATCTTCTTTTGATAAATAATTGAGAGAGATGAGGTTACACAGTGTGGTAAAGTTACATATAAAGAAAGGGCCTCGGTGGACATATTTAAGTGCGTACTACACTGTTGGCAGCATAGGGAAAACCTTTACCTAAGTTGACTTTATGTGCTACCGGAATGATCTACTTGTGTGTGTGTGTGTGTGTGTGTCTGCGTGCGTGTGTGTGTGTGTGTGTGTGTGTGTGTGTGTGTGTGTGTGTGTGTGTTTGTGTGTAGGCTACACTTCATAGATAGGTTATAGGCAGACGAGAGATAGACAGACACCGCCAGAGTAGAGATAGACGGACTGACAGACAGACACAGACAGACAGACAGACACAGACACACAGATACGGATAGATAAGACAATCCAATCATTGTTGCTATCTGCAGCTTTCTTTCAGCCTAGATCTACTCATTGGGATATATGTGTATATATATATACATACATACATATATACAGATTATGCAATATATATTTTCTATATACTGTATACATCATACTGCTCCACCCCTTGTCTCCACCAGTCGTCCCCTTCATGGAGGTGTACAACAAGTCCCAGTGTCAGCCGAGGGAGATGCTGGTGGAGGTGCTGCACGAATACCCCGAGGAGGTGGAGAGCATCTACATCCCGTCTTGCGTGGTGCTGCGGCGCTGTGCCGGCTGCTGCAGCGACGAGAAGATGCAGTGCACCCCCACGTCCAGCCATAACGTCACCATGGAGGTGAGCGGCGCCGGGCTCACCTGGCTTCGGGCGGAGGAGGAGTGTCTTTAGGGCGGAGGAGAGGACCCTTCACACCGCCGGCCACCTCTTTGTTTTGTTTTGGGTGGCGTTTTCAGTTTGAACCGTTCGGCCGCAAGCCTACTTATTTGTTTCGTAATGGCCTGACGTCTTGCCGAAGGATGATTGGGATTAGTGGCGATGAGGAGGAACGTCCTGTGTTGTGATCCGTCGGAACACGGTTTGATCGTGGCCATGTCGGAATCGCCTGACGTCCTGGCAAAGATTGTAGAGCAGCTTTGTGGATTACATTTTGATGTTAATGTGTTCTGATCATTTTTGGCATGCATTTTTGAATCAGGGAATACTATGATTGGGGGACTGTGTTTTAAAAATAGTCAAAAGGTAAATTCCATTTCATGTCAAAGTTTGAAATGCAAGGACGCAGTGTATTGCAAACCTCACTCAGTATGTCATAGGTGAGCTGTTGACGTGACCGTTCCTAGGGTTTTCATTGGATTATGGCTGGAGGTGGTTTAGATTATAGCTAGACACCTTCCAGATGCCAGCTGTACTTTTACTGTAAGTAATAGCAGATATTACAGCAACGTTTATTGTTACATATCTACTTTAGGCGAGATGAGGTTTTCTTGTTGTTTTAGTATTTCTCCTTCATTTCCCTCTATGGTCTTTCCATTCCTTAGTCTCTATGCCGATATCAGTAATTGCATTTTAGAGCTGTCACTCACCACCGATATATCTGCCCCCACAAGTGAGAGTTGGACCTTTCAACCCAAACTTTGTACCTCTGTCTGTCAGAACCATGGAACAATTCCAGTCAGCACTGGCAAGCTAATCAATTTCAAAGGCAGAAGTCCTGTGTAGTTAATACCCAACCAACCCTTGATTTTGTCCTGTAGTGTCTTTGTTCAACTCTTTCCTCTTTGTTTTTTATTCCACAGATTAAAAGAATAAAACTGCACAGGCAGCAAAATAATTCATTTAAGAGTTTTGCAGAACACATCGCATGTGAGTGCAGGTAAGAAACCCGCAACACATAAAAACTCATATTTATATATATAATGTATGTTTATTGAATTACGAGCTGAACCTGCTAAGGTGCTGTGCTACATAATCCTTTGTTTTCATTCCATGGCATGTGGAGGTATGTTTCAGCGCTTGGTTGGTCAGATAACGTTCACTATTGATCGCTGGTCCAAGATAAACCCATTGAAAAGCATCTCACCCTCTGAATGCCCTCCAACGAATGTCTCTCAGTTTGTGTTGGCGAGACAAAACGATTAAACTACTATGCCTCGTCATGAGTCACTTTTGAGCTGTGAATGGGAATGGGCTCTATTGGCCCATAAGACAATAGCCCAGCAAATGATGCTTTGTATAATACAGTGGCCTCATGTGGCTAACAATGCTCACAGTTAATTCATATAGCATAGCTTCCTAACAAAAAAATAGCTAAACTCTTTAGCCACATGCATTTATTCAGGTAGTTTATACTTCAGCTGGATATGTTTTAACAGTGTCAAACAGATTTGGTAATCATTTATCATCAATGCGCGATGCAGAAATTTTGTTTATTTATTTATGTATACGTTTATTTCACAAGCTATCATGTACAATGCAAATATCACCAGAGTTAGCTAGAAGCTAGATAGCCATAGCATCTGCAGTTCCCGGGCAAGGGCTGTACATACCAAGAGCCACAAACATCTCCAAAAATACCTCAATACATGAGGCAATTACGGAGAAAACAATTACAATTCCATATGCTCTATGCATTTATAGTTCTGAATATGTATGACCACGTTTTTGCATATTCATCCGTTTATTTTTCAAGCCAGTCCAATGCTTGCCAGCTCTCCTAAGCGAGTCAAATGGAAAGCATTCAGAGTCTGTGTGACCTTCTTAATAATACGTGTTTCCCAACACTGTTGGCTTGCCAATGTGTCCAGTGTGCCAGCGAGTTATTGCTTCACAATCTATTACCCACAAAGCAGACCTGACAAAGTGTGTGTGTGTATGTGTGCGTGCGTGTGTGTGTGTGTGTGCGTGCATGCATTACAACACATGATTGATGAAAACGAAACAATAGATTTCATGCACTTCCTCTGGTCTACTATCTGAAAGTGATCGCTTGAGTTGTATTTTTTTTTGTCTCATGTTTGTTTTTGTTTTTGTGTCTGACATTCCACGTGAAACCTATCCAACACAGACTGCGAGAATAATAGAGTCAATCTAAGATTGTGTAATTTATCAGAATGCACACTGTGCAATATCGTTTTAGCTAAAATGAGGCTGATAAAATCATGGATAAAGTACCTGTGTCTGCCAAGCCACAATCTTAACGCTCCATTAATCAATGTAAGTCACTTGAACACAAATTGTGAACAGTTGCTATGAGAAGGCTAATTGATCGATGTTTGGTGGAAATCTGTTCGCTAAATCTTTGTTGTCCACAACAAAAATCATAAAAACAACTAACAAGCGGCCACACTTGTTAGTTGTTTATTTACAAGATTGTCTTTGGAGTTTTGCTTTTCCCATCTGAAAACCAAAAACAAGAACCCAAAGACATAATGGATGACATAATACTTCAAAAACAAACCATCTTTGCTTGTTTTGACAAGCTAGAGTGACAAGCGTGTTCTTCTCATTGCTACTCTTGATATATATCTTGTTTACTGGAACACAATAAGAGTGTGTGATGTAACATCATCCTGCTTTTATTCTTGTCTTTCAGACTGCTAAAGACAGAAGTCATAGAGCAAGAAAAGTGAGTACATTACTTCTTTTTTATGAAGATCCATTATATAAAAGGCTGTCTGGTTTTTCTCCTCTTATAATTGAATTCATTACTTTTTCCTGAGTCACCGTCATCAATTTTATTGCTTCCCCGAATTTGGCAGTATTCCAAACCTATTACTGGTTTGACGGAAATCTTTGTCAGCCTCTTACCGTTACACACAAACACACCCACACACACACACAGGCTCTCTTTCTCTCACACACACACACACACACACACACACACATAGGCTCTCTCTCTCTCAAACATACAAACACAAACATAGACAAACACACACACAGGCTCTCTCTCACACGCACACAACGACACAACCACACAGACACACACACACACACACACACACACAACCACACAGACACACACACACATACACACACACACACACACACACACACACACACACACATAAATACAGGCTCTCTCCCTCACACACACACACAGACACAACCACACAGATATCACACACACACACACACACACACACACACACACACACACACACACACACACACACACACACACATATCTGTCACCAACAGGGAATTCAATTTCAGGTCATTGATAGCTGATAAGATCTTTGTCCTAGCTTTAGTTTAGTTCCTGTACACCTTTGCTACATTTATCTTCTTGTTCTATCTAACCGGACCGTTTAAGGATCATTGAGCTGTGGGAAACTGTGTAACAGTAATGACAACAAATTGTACCTGTTTAAAGTTAAGCATCACCCACTTAACATGAATATACATATTCCATTTCATGCTATACACCATACTAATGGTACTCCTGATGTTTATCAAATGTGTTCATTTCAAATGTGTTACATCCATTACAGCAGAACTATAGATTGATTTATCTAGTGGCTTCATTAACAAAATCTGAAACCGTCTTTACATCCACTCAGGAACATCCACACTAAAGAAGTCAAAAAGCCTTTTAGGCCTGTGGTACTCCATTTGCTATTATGAAATCTTCTCTGTGACACTTTTAGGGAATTATTTTCATGTTCCTCCTCAATTCACTTGAAATGTTGGAAGCCTTGCTAAAGGCCTGGTACCTTTCCATTCAATCCAACACACGCAGGGTCAATGAACCTTTCGTTCTCCTTTTCACAAAGTTCACATTTCTATTGCAAGGCCCTAGCTGAAGTCGGCTGGACAGCGTTTTATTTCCACCCTGGCTCATCGTATAGATAAGGCTGCACTTTCGAGACCCTTCCTTTTTAACGCCATCTTAAACATTTACGAGTCGGCTCTTTTGCTTTGTGACGCTGCTGGCCTTATGGATGTTCTCGGGGTCATTCAACCTCTGTTTTTTGCTGCTACTACACTCTAAAGTGTTGTCTAACATCGGAAAGCCCTGGCAGAGAAGTGGGGCCCCCCCAGGCCGGAGTTGATCCCAGAGTCAGTGCGCAGTCAAGCAGTGAACAGATAGTTAAACAGTTTGACTGAGTGCCCATCCCAATGTGACCAATGTGACCCCTTACCATTGATCTGCCCTTTATGTGCAAGATGGCCAGAACATCAGCTTCTGCCCTTGAAAGGCGAAGCTTTCCTTGCTTAATTCCCAAGGTCAGCTGCTATATGCTCTTTCCATGGCTTGTTTTGAAGCAGTGTTCATGACCAGGACAGTAAACCAGCCTGGAAATGAGAATTTGTGCAAGTGCATTCAAATTCAGTGGCAGTTAGAAAATGCATTACATTGTGTCTTACTGTAAATTGATAACCACATCATGTTATGATGCTTTTGTTTTAAAGTTTTTAACTAGTATTTGGTGTTTCAAGGTTATTCCAGAATATAGTTCTAGGGCTATAGTTATGAAGGCTTTGTCCAGGTCAATTTGTGACTCCCTGACAGCTAACTACAACCAATTACTCCACCCTCAACCAGATGACTACAACTATAGGAGAATTTGCTTTGGCATTGTATCATTAGAATAAATAATGTATGTTTGACAACATACACTATTTAGCAAAAGAGCAATCTGAAATATTTGACCAATCGTTCCATAAATAATGAATGATAAACTGCTTAAAAACGTTAAACGTGATCAATTTAAGGACCACCACTGCTCCCCTCCATTTTGCTGTACAACCACTGAACCCTTCATGTCTTGCCAGGTTGAATCGTGGTAAGGTTACACTCCACTTGCTCTCCTCGGCATCTCAGCTGTCTCTCTCTCTCTCTGCGTTGTCTGCTGTTCTTCTTTTCCAGAAAGCCCAAAGGAAAGCGTAAAGGCCAAAAGAGAAAGCGAAAGAAAAACCGCGACCTAAAGAATCCTGACGTGTACGTCAGCTCTGCCTTCTCGCCGTACCTACACCTGAGTGTGGCGCTTCTCATGATTAAGCTTACCTGGGAGGAGGTCACAAGCTCTCTCTGATCAATGCCGTTCTAATCCACGCATTAACAAGCAGCCTTATGCGGATGCTTTTTCCCAGAGGTGTCATCGCAGGAACAACACAGCTACTTTTATGTACCAGGGCCTGAATGGTATACTTATCTTCACTAGTGTGGTCCACTACCCGAGGATGAAAAATCATATTTGGTGTAATGAGCGACTTCTGTGTTTGTGTTCTACCGGGACTCCCCTGGGAAAAGGATCTATTAGCATGACAATTGGTGATGGTGTGAACGTCAAACCCACTCACTAATCTTGTCTCGTCCAGTCATCTGTCATTCCCACACACTGCCACCATAGCGATGTCTCATAATCAACCCGCGTTAAAGTGCCAGTGAACCCAAACTCGGCACTGAATGCCAATACGTCTACTTTGATCTTCAACATGGTGACCTATGCCATTTTGGCACTGTTAGTAAAAAATATAGCGTAATTCAGAAAAAGCCGGTGTAAAATCCGATGTATTTGCCAGTCTCCGCCAACCAGTTTGTGAACCTTCTACCCTGCTCCGAACTCAAGTCCCGTTCTTTTTCGTGGCATCCAAAGGGCCTTTTTCGAAGGAACTTTGATGGCAGGACCTAGGGGCGTCGGCGCCGATTGGGGTACGCCAATGCCAGAGTTTTTGATGACATGTGGAGTTCCGTCCGGGCAGCGGTTGATGTTGATGGCCGTGTCAAAGAGAGGGTTAAGCTTATCGGACACTTATCGTGCAACCCCACGGTATGTGGCACATTTTATTTGCAATATCGCTCAGTATAACGGTCCCACTCAAGAGATAGGACTAGCTTAAAAAACGTATCACAATGTTGCCATTAGCAGGAACTTATTGGGGTTTGAATTCAAGATGAAACGTGGGGTTCACTGACACTTTAAGATATGTCGGCTAAGCTGGGGTACGTTTTCTTTTGTATTGTATGTGTTGTTTGTTGGCAAAATGAAAACGCAATACTAACATCAAAAGTGTAATTACTTAACAAGAACATCTTCTGTGCTCCAGCTTCACTAACCAGCACCATGTATATTTATTAATCCCTGTCTTCCTCATTGGTAGAATATTAACCAGGCTCAAACAGAAGTAGAAAAGAAGATACACTTTTTTGAATTGTGTGCCCAGCTCAGCACCGGTACCTTGTTTCCAGGTGTGTCGTGTATCCAGATATGTCTCGTCACGGTCAGATGCATCTTGTATCCAAACGGTATTTGCGTAACTTTTACACCTGGCATCTAGCATGAGAAGGAAATCAACGTTTTATCCCCTAATTTCCTCTTAAACAGAACTATGGTGGACAAATTACCACCAGCTGTATTAAGCCCACTGCTGCCAATAGCATTCTGAATAAAAGTGTAATTTATTTTGACGTCATACAAGCATACTGTCTCAGGGGTCTCAACCTGTTTCCAGCGATCAGATATTGCATCCCAATATGTGAATCAAAGTGCTATTTGCAACACTTCCCCCAGTTTCTGTAGCACCTGGTCAAAATCCAGTTGGCGACAGACAGTTGGGTAGCATTAGACAGAGGCAGACAGTTTTGAAATGTGCAAACATGACTCACCCTTGCATATGTTGAGTCACAGGAAAGACGCACATATACATGTTTGTATTCTCGCTTCTCCAATCCTTGAACTTTAGTACGTCCTTTACCCCTTACAATGACTTTCACAACCTGTTTATGGATGCCCGCACATGTCATTTTTCAACAGATCTGACATCTGAAAATCTGACATTTAAGCATTTAAATCTCTATTCTGACTTTCATTGTATTTCCAACACCATGGTAGAAATTAAGCTAATGAGCCGCTGGATGGCTAGAGTCTAGAATAAGTAGGGCTGCAACTTATGATTACTTCCAACTGTAAATTATTCTCTAAAAGTTAGTTACCAGATCCTAAAGTCCAATTTGCTTCCTTTTTCTGAAAAAACGGTTGAGGAAAACAAAATCTCAGAATGATCGGTAACAGGGTATTTTGGATCTCTGAAGCTCTCAGCTCAACATGTATAGCCCTTGGGTTGGATAAATGTCTGAAAAAAGTCATTTTCAATCAATCTCAATTCATCTTGAACTTGAATTGCTGTTCAAAGAATCAAAACGCAAGGGATACACATGCACATACCTTATATAGAAGTAGCTAACAGGAACCGTGTACAGATAACCCATGAAGAACCCACCAGCATGGCTTTGCATCCCAGTGACTCCGGCTAACCCTGTATCTGTGCTGGGATCTCCTGGGTTCGCTGTTGTGTCTTCGGGGCCTTGCTATGTCTCCTAGCGGTCTCCTTTCTCCTCCTGTTCTTTTCATCCTCCAATAACAGGTTTCATTGCTGTTTTATCCAACATGCTGGCGGTTTTTGTTTGTTTCTCATGCGATGTGAAGATATGGCAGATAACTCGATGGCCTTTTTGATCGTTTTTGTCTTGGTCATTGATTTTGTTTTTTGTTACGATTGGGAGGGGGTTATGTTAACCAGAACATTGTCGGGAGAATTGAGTTATTGTGTTCCACCTTTGTTGTCTCCATTGGTTTGAACAAACATAAGGGTACACAGGTAGGAAGCCTTTTTTTTGTTAAATGAAGCGGTGATGTGTCCGCCGTTGTGTTCCAGGGAAGGCAGAACGGCGTCCATTCCTCAGGATGTATGTTTCCCCTCTCCTTGTACGGACACGAAATAGTGTTTTAGATTGTGTTTGAAGATAGTGCCAGCATTTGTAATCCGAGCCAGCTCTCTTGTTATCTTCCTAATTGAATCTGTTTCTTTGTGGAACGAGTAACACTCCTTCATAAGACATTCAATAAAATGAGAACTTGTATCATTGTGAAACAAACAGAACATTGAGTCTTCTTTATCAGATTTGGATTGCTTTACCCATTGGGCTCAGAAGAAAAACTGACTTGTCTTTCAAACCAAAACCAAAACCATACTGTAACAATATCTAATTCATCCAGTGCTTTGATGACCCCTTTTATAACCATATAAATGTTAGTGGACAACTGTACACACACACACGCACACACTCACACACACACACCCACACACACACACACTCTGGTGGGCTGAGTTGCAAGATGGCGTGATGTTTGAAGCATGGAGTTTCTTCCCGCTCTTCTGTATGTGTGGAAGCGGCCCTTTGTTACACCAGCTTGACGTCCGACACCACAAAAGACACACACACCTCTCTCCAACTAACACATTAAGCTTAAAAATGGCTGGCTTTTGCCTAGCGTGTTTCACAGTTATAATCCCTCCCTCTCTATCTCTCTGTTTGTGTTTCTCGCTAGTGTGTGTGAGCCTTGCTCAGAGAGGCGAAGGAAGCTGTTTGTCCAGGACCCTCGCACCTGCCAGTGTTCCTGCAAGCACACAAACGAACACTGCAAAGAGCGCCAGCTAGAGCTCAACGAGAGGACCTGCAAGTATGTCCCGGGGCTGCGTGTGTGTGTGTGTGTTTCTGTAATTGATTTATAGGGGTGGGATGGCGTTGTAGAAGTAAAGGGATGATTATGGTTCCACGTCGACGCAACGCAAGGACCAGGCAGATACTTCGATGCAGTCCTTAACCTGTTTTGGTTCTGCATTGGGTTTTAGTGAGCAGACCAATCACAGCCCTTGCTACTAAGGAGGGTCCGCAAGGACGTAATGGGTCTGTAAAACCCCTTGCGTTGCGTTGATGTCGAACCATAACTAAGCCTTTGAGGTGACTGTGGGACCCACCCAGCCAAAATGTTTCTGGGTGATAAGCACCCCAAAGTCTGGATTCTACCTTTAGGCATCCCGGACCCTCATGCACTTATTCCTAC
>NC_136949.1:7432017-7439517 GCF_949987615.1 Pollachius pollachius
CACATTGGCATCACCCACCGCAGAATAGCCTCAAGACTTGAAATGTTTGGACGCGAAAGACGAATGCACTTTAGAAGAAGGGCTTTAGCAAATCTTTGTTATTGTGGTTGGGATATTAGTATCCAATAAAAAAAGAAGTCAGTCTAAATGAAAATCGAAGCCAAAACGGTGTAGATATAAAACCAAGTCCTAACTGCGGACGTCTCCATTGTGTAAACATCTTCGCTCTCTCTCTCTCTGTCTATCTCTCTGTCTCTCTCTCTGTCTCTCTCTCTCTCTACTACCCGCCAAAACATCTGACCGGGGATGAATCCTGCTCTCGAGGTGTTGGATGAAAGTGAGCCAGTGTCATATTTTATGACACGGGAGTGTACACAAGGTGCCATGTAAGCATTGACACAGTGACACGCATGTTCATTGCAAGATGTGTGTGTGTGTGTGGTTGTGTGTGTGTGTGTGTGTGAGAGAGAGAGAGAAAGTGCAGAAGACAAAATGGGAGCAAGAGGGAAGGAGAGGTGGAGAGAGAGAGAGGGAATGAGAACACCTGGTGAACCAAAAGTGGAATCCTTCCTATCTTCCCAAATGCAACGTAACCAAACGCTAAAAATAACTCCAATAAGATAAACAACATGCTAAACCGCATTCCAAACTCCAAAGTCTCTCGTTCACTAATTTGACTCATTTAATGCTTGACCTTGACGCATTATAGTTTCATGTTACGGTCATATATCGCCTATACATTAGGGCATAAATCCATAAAACTAAGTGGATTAGACGTAATCTCTTTAACAGCCAAATTTAAGTTTTTTTCCTGCTCGAGGATGGATGGCAATGAGTCATGATGTGGGTGGCTGGCTCTTGTCAGTTTAGATTTCCCGTCCCTCTCCGTTTTATCTTATTATTATTATTTTTACGATCTCGTCAAATATGTTATTGACAACAGTTTCGGCTGTGTGTGTGTGTTAATCTTCTCATGTGATCTGTGTGCTGTCACTGGACAGCTGTGGTTGGTAGTGCACACATCCACACACACGCCACAATGCTCTCTATGACCAGGGTTGAATCTGTGGGGCTTGGGTCACACATGCAAACGTTAAAACCATCATCAACATTGTGTACAGTGTCATCGTTGCATCCTCGTGATCCCCCACATCTAACCTCCTAAATTGATTGTGTTCTTCTGGCCTCTCTGTATCTCTTTATCTCTCTCTGTTTGTCTCTCTTTCTCTCTCTGTCTCTCTGTCTCTCTCTCTCTCTCTCTCTCTCTCTCTCTAACTCTCTCTCTCTCTCTCTCTGTCTCTCTCACTGACTCACTCACTCACTCACTCACTCGCTCACTCACTCACTCACTTACTCACTGTCTCTCTCTAAGTACAGTACTTTAGTCCACAACAGACTTTGAAACAGAACCTTTGACCAGCGTAGGCTGACCATGAGAAAATAAACACAGGGTAGGAGAAAGCCCTGTTTTGCAGCCTGCCCCGGAATTGTCCGTCAGTGAGTTGAGTCAATTGCTTCTGGCTGGCTCCGTCTGCACTACAAGATGACTCCTCCACCCTGACAGCCCACAGTCTCGCTGTTCTTGTTTCTGACATCAACTTTAAAAGGAAAAAAAACCTCTTAAGGTGACAGTGAAGCGTCCAAAAAGTTAAATGAGTGATTTATTTGTTGTTTATTTTTTCAAACATGAGGATGAGGATGATGATAATGATGAGGAGGAGGAGGAGGAGGAGGAGAAAGATTTTGGCCGCATCCTTCAGCTTCTTGGAACACTCCGCCCATCCTCCGCGGTCAATGTCCTGAACTAAGGTCCCAGACAGCTTCCCGTACCCAGACAGCACTCTCCTCAGGAAATCCATTCCAGTACATATGATCATTTTTTGTAGCCTCAGTATATCACATGCACTGCAGTGTATGAGAGTTTTTTCTTCAATGTCACAGATGTAGAAAATGCAGACCTATACTTCCTGCTGTTACCTGGCCTAGAGCAACTTTAACAGCTCTTATTTAGGGTCACGATCAACGGCGCCACGTAAAATAGCACTTGGCTATCTTCGGTGTCAACCGCAGTCGCAGTTGGCGACGCGGTGTCCGCGAGGCAGTAGACTTTTCTGGAAGATTAGCAGTTGGGAGGTCGGGATGTTGGGTGGGAAGGGAGGCGGGGGGGCAGATTAAGACATTCCCTGCATGCTCTCTGCCCCCGACCACTTAAATCAGTTACATGTGATTACCTTTGACTTGTTCAGCCTGGCTGAAAAGAAGGGGATTGGGGCAGTTTAGCTAATGGGGTAAATAATGATCATAATGGTAATAATACACTTCATCGTATACAATTTAGCCGTGCGTGTGTGTTTGTGTGTGTGTGTGAAGAACTCCTGTTCGCCATATTGGTTTGTATGTTGACATGGCTGATCATGGATTTTACACAAGGTGCCATGTCAGAATTGACACCGTGCCATGCATGTTCATTAAAACGTGTGTGTGTGTGTGTGTGTGTGCGTGCGTGTGTGTGTGTGTGTGTGTGTGTGTGTGTGTGTGTGTGTGTGTGTGTGTGTGTGTGTGTGTGAGAGAGAGAGAGAAAGTGGAGAGAAAATGGGAGCAAGCGAGGGAAGTGGAGATGAAGAGAGAGAGGGAGGGAAGGAGAACACCTGGTGAACCAAATCCTCCCAAATGCAACGTAACCAAACGCTAAAAATAACTCCAATAAAATAAACAACACGCTCAACCACATTCCGACTATCAAAGTCTCCTGTTGACAAATTTGACTCATTTAATGCTTGACCTTGTCGCATTATAGTTTCATGTTCCGATCATATATCGCCTATACATCAGGTCACTAATCCCTCAAACTAAGTGGATTAGACGTAATCTCCTTAACAGCCATATTCAAGGGGGTTTTGGTGCTCATGGATCGATGGCTACGGCTAAATCCATCCAGGGACTCACTGTCACTCAAAGTACTCCGTGACCTGCGTCACGCCGTTGCCCCGGTCTGAAACACTGAATGAACAAGATGCGGTGTGGCCCATACGGTTTAAACAGATGCATCCTCGGACAGAGGAAACAGACGACGCAACATGTAGACAGGGCTAGAGTGAAACTACAGAAACAGGTAATACTTGACCTGAGGAGGCCAAGAAATATTTAGAATCGGATAGAGAGGCTGCTGGACATTGATGTTCAGCAGGCCAGGAGAATGATGATGAAGAGAACACAGTCTCTGCCAATGCTGGACCACAGGTTCAAACAGCAGCACCCCAAGACCACTACTGCGCCTACTGGGAAAATATGACGATGATGATGATGACAATGATGATGATGATGATGATGATGTTGATGCCAGCAACACAGTGTTTGTTGTTGCCCTTGTTGCGTGTGACCCAGGCTCCGCCGCTGGGTCACAGGTCACAGCGCTCTCTGACGGAGCCTGGCGTTGTATCACAGTGCTACGTGGTTACTCAAGCTCCTTGTGTTTGGGTAACGATGGACTATTGTTATGATGTTAGATTAGCATTGCGCTTTTTGTTTATTTTTCGCCTAACTAATGAAATGAAATTAAGAATGATTTATACTTCCGGGATACTATTTAGCCCTAATTAAGGGGGGCTCATTATTGGTCATCATGGAATAACTCATGCAGGACTTTACCAATAAACAAAGGATGTTGACTCGATTCGGTACACTGATTTTGGAGATCGCACTCCGGGCCCGGGGATACGGTTTTTTATTGATAGAGTGGTCCTCGTTGATGTTTAGAGACAACCTATAATCCAGACATCAGACTCCTCTCCAAATGGATCCTAGTCCTTGGTGTGTCGGCTCAATGTTTTCACGTCCTGGGAGAGAGCTTTAAACTCAGAGATGGGCTAACCCTGTAGTGGTCCGACCCATAGGGAATGCCTTGTTGCCCTGCTAGGCGAGCAGGCGGGAACGCCTCGGCCTGGCCTGATTGTTTGCGGGACTGCTGAGCAGGCAGGGGCTGAAGGACAAGCAGATACCAGCATACGCACAAAAAACAAAATGCACACACACACACACACACACGCACAAACACATATATTTACACTCATTCCAAAAACCACACACTCAGGCATACCAACACATTGATACAAACACACACGCTCACTCAGTCACATTTATACACACTCAGACACACAGACACACACACACACTCACACACACACACACACACATACACACACACACAGACACACACATACACACAGTGTCAGTAACACCAAGTCTAAATCAAATATTTATCAAATTCATGGAAGGAGGAATGAGACGGTGACTCATGCATTGACTCCCCCGAGAAACATTTCTGAGCTCTCTCTCCAGTATTATCGTATTCAGCCTCGGCTTTTTCTTGGCATATCAACAGAAATATACAGCAGCGCGGCGGCACACTTGTGTCGCGTGCTCTGTGTGTACACTAACGCGGCACTTCACGGGCAACACTCGAGTGATAATAATACTGCAGGGGGAAATACTAGGAGGCACCAGCCAGGTGAGCCAAGTCCAACTATCAGTGTTCGAGCTCTAATGGGATTTCAAGTTCCTCTAGTGTGTACACATTGTGTATAAACAACGTCAAATATGTGGGATGGAAACCTGAGGGAGAGATGAAAGCTAATGTGCGTCACTTTGTACGGAGAGGGAGAGATAGGGAGAGAGAGAGTGAGAGAGGGGAAGAGTGAGTTCTAGATATCCCCCTCCCCCCACCCCATTCTCTTGGCTTGTCTCTTTCTCAGATCCTTTTAGGCAGATGTTCACCAGCTCTCCTCCATATTGCCCCCATGTTCATCCTTGTACTATGCTCTCGACTGCCATCTTCTTAGTCCTTTTTGCTTCCAACCCCCCCCAGAAGTGAACTAGGAGTGAACTATTATTGTGAGCGGCAGAAGCTGAGGAGGTAGAGCGGGTTGGCTGGTAACCTGAAGGTTGCTGGTTCGATCTGAGTATCCTTGAGCAAGGCACCTAACCCTAACTGCTCCCGACAAGCTGGCTGTCGCCTTGCGTGGCTGACTCCGCCGTCGGTGTTTGAATGTGTGCATGAATGGTGAATGTGAGGCAATATTGTCAAGCGCTTTGAGGGGCCAATAGGTTGGAAAAGCGCTATATATATATGCAGTCTTTTCTCTTTTTCTTTTCTCTTTTGGCTTGACAAACGTTGTAGTTTTTTCACCTGCTGTCTAGCAACAACTAGTCGTGTTAGAAAAACGACAACACCATACCGGATCTAGCTACACCGGAAACAAAACCACAAGCACGCCGCACAAACTTGTTGGGGTAAGCAAGGATACGGAGCGGGCGAAAAACTCCTTAAAAGTGTGTGTGTTTGTGTGTCACTCTGTTCGAGCCTGCACGAGAGTTCAATGTTGTAATTAGCTGTTACGTCTTTCTGACCTATCGCAGTTCAAGGCCCACCTGGGCTGTACCACTTTGGAAGGAGCCGCTCAGTTACTCCCCTCTAGACAAAATCGACTTGGTTGAGACGTTGACAGTTTGTTAGTGTTGCATCTGTTGAGTGAGTGAGAGGTTGCGGGCACACAGCTCAGGCTGCCGGACGGCGCTGCACGTTGACGGCCCACCGGGGATTCTCCCGACTCTCCCGATTACCACTACGCCACCGTGTGTGTGTGTGCGTGTGTGTGTGTGTGTGTGTGTGTGTGTGGGCGTTATTCGATAGCCTGGAAATGTGTATAGGCCTACGTATGGTAGGAATATTCATACTGGTTTAAATAATAAATGTTAGCATTTCCCATCTTTGCTGGGCAAGAGTATTGTTCGAAAGTTCAGTGATTGAAACAAATAAAAGCCTGGGCTATTGAAGTTTTACGGTAGGCCTACCACTGTCATGCACCTACCCGATGTCAAGTGGACCGGGTTGAATTCACTGCGGGTCTCTCTTCTTATATCCATCTTACCAAATATATTTTACTACTGTCCTTCTCAACACTCTCTGATCTCACTAAAAGGCTAGCAGCACGAAATCAAGGGATATATAGAATAGAAAAAAATGTGCGATTAATCGCAAGTTAACTATGACATTAATGCGATTAAATATTTTAATCGCTTTACAGCACTAGTTTACATTTAACTAGAATTGACCAATGGAAGAGAAGTGACCTAGCAGTTAACTATAAATTACCTAGAAGTGCACTTAATGTGAACTAGAAGTGACTTAGAAATTACTTAGAAATGACCTTGAAGTGAACTAGTAGTGACCTTGAAGTGAACTAGTAGTGACCTAGAAGTGAACTAGTAGTGACCTAGAAGTGAACTAGTAGTGACCTAGAAGTGAACTAGTAGTGACCTAGAAGTGAACTAGCCGTGTTGGGCTCAGTTTAGAGTCTGTGTGTGTGAACCGAGTGCTGCTGTCATCAGATCTCCTGCAGCCCGCTTTGGTTCTGGGGGGGGGGGGTTTGAGGCGATGGCATGTGCTCCTGATAGGCCGCTCGACAGAGGCCCCCCCCTCCCATCCAACCTCAAACCCAAACCCCCCCCCCTGCCACTCACCCACCCTGATCCCTGGAACCACGATCCAGGAGGCAGGCCCCTCTAGTCATGACTTGCGACCTGCAGCCTGTTATTGCCGGCAGGGGGGGAAGAAAAAGACCGAAGTGTAAAGATGAGACGATTGAGCGGATGAGGCTACAGAGGGGGGGGAAGGGGGAAGGGCCATCTCTAGATGTCCCCAGGTCTCTGTGAGAACAAAGTGTGAACAAGGGACTGGATTGCAGGAAACGGATTTGCTTTTGGCAGGTGTACGGCAATATATATAGCAATTAAAATTCTTCGGTTCTCTCTCGGATCTCAATGGAATGCTTGCTCAGAGTGTGTGTGTGTGGGTGTCTGTTTGTATGTGTGGGTGTCTGTGTGTATGTGTGTCTGTGACTGTTTGTGTGTGTGTGTGTGTGCGTGTGTGTGTGTGTGTGTGTTTGTTTGCGTGCATGTGTTTGTGTGTGTGTGCATGTGGGTTTCTGTGTGTGAGTGTGCATGTGGGTTTCTGTGTGTGTGTTTGTGTGTGTGTGTGCAAGTGGGTTTCTGTGTGGGTGTGTGTGCATGTGTGTGTGTGTGTGTGTGTGTATGTGTGTGCACATATGTTAATGTCTGACATTTGTGCACCGCATGCATATTCCACATGTATCTGTTGTAGGTATTTATATTTAGATTACAACTTCTTTCAAAGAGCATGAGGACATATCAGAGAGGGGCACAGAGACACATCGGTAGGGCATAATTTACAGCTTTGGCTTGCATGGGTGTAAATGAATATCTGCGAGTTCCCCCTGGGAACGCTGGCCATTCGCACATTGTGCGCGGACAGGCAGTAAAGCTTGAAGGGGAGTGGGAAGGACGCCGCCCGCCGCCTTGGTTAGGTGGGTCTCAGAGTAGGGGAACATGCGATTAGGTGAGCCGGGGTCTGGAGACTTTTCTGCTCTCATTCTTTATCTTAGACACACACACACACACACACACACACACACACACACACAC
>NC_136949.1:7442017-7446063 GCF_949987615.1 Pollachius pollachius
TCAATGCTAGGCCACCATAAGAAAAATAAACAACCACAGCCAGCATTGATTGAAGAACAAAACACTTATTTCCACTTTCCATTCATATCATATCATCAACCCACATGTCTCAATATCACATATTTTCACGCAATTATTCCCATTTATAACATTCCTTGACTAGAGTTCCCATGGCCCCAAATGTTCACTTAATCACATTTAGGCAAGCTGCAAATAACCCTTATTGTTCCTTTTCCTCAGCTTTTATTTTAACAATGGTCCCCTTTCAGAACTTCAAAGCTGCTATGGGCACCAAACGACTGCGTTTATTTTGGTGTAAATATCAAGGTGACTGATTAGGGCTTATCAGATGTTTCCCTTGGGAGAAAACAAATACATAATTGATGAAAATGTGACACGTTTTTCTGCAGCCAGCTGCTGTTCATGGTGGAGGAGGAGGTGGTGGAGGAGGTGGAGGAGTTGAAGATGGAGGAGTTGGAGGAGGTGGAGGAGGAGGTGGTGGAGGAGGAGGATGTGGAGAAGCTGAAGATGGAGGTCGTGGAGAAGGAGGAGGACGAGGAGTTGAAGATGGAGGAGTTGGAGGAGGTGGAGGAGGAGGTGGTGGAGGAGGAGGATGTGGAGAAGCTGAAGATGGAGGTCGTGGAGAAGGAGGAGGACGAGGAGTTGAAGATGGAGGAGGAGGTGGAGGAGGAGGTGGTGGAGGAGGAGGATGTGGAGAAGCTGAAGATGGAGGTCGTGGAGGAGGAGGAGGAGGAGGACGAGGAGGAGTTGAAGATGGAGGAGTTGGAGGAGGTGGAGGAGGAGGTAGAGATTGAGGTGGAGGAGGAGGATGTGGAGAAGGGGAAGACGGGGGAGGTGGTGAAGGAGGTAGTGGAGGAGGAGGTGAAGAAGGAGGAGGTGGTAGTAGAAAGAAGAGGTGGTGAATGAGGAGAAGGAGATGGAGGAGAAGGAGGTGAAGAGGGAGGAGAAGGAGGTGAAGACGGAGGAGAAGGAGGTGAAGACGGGGGAGGTGGTGGTGGAGGAGGAGATTGAGAATGAGGAGGTGGAGGAAGTGTTGGAGGGGGAGGTGGAGTTAAAGAAGCCTATAGCTATGTTTACAATATTGTAGGTCATTAATACTGTAAGCTATAAGCACATTACTTCCATTTCATTCTTAGTTGGGGCATTATTTTCCCCTATTCCACCCATTTTATCTCTTGGCCAATCCACCCTTTGGCCAGCGTGTCCAAATAGCAGCAGATGACACATTTCCAGGAATGCAGACACGATTATGTGGCTGTTGATGAACACCATCCTAACTTCCTAACTTTACTGTGACCAGCGTACTTTGTCAACTAAGCTGACCATGACTTCAATGGACAACGGTTTGCGTCATCCGGGCACATAAAATTGTGCAACTTGAAGAAATGCCAAACATGTTGCCATCCAGACTTTTCTGCTCTTTATGACTTTTAGTCTCCTCACTCTCAGGGTAGGCAATATCATAACGCCCCCTACTGGTCACCAGGGAAACATCACTGTGTCTTTTTCTTCATATTTATGGGCAATTCGATCTCCCACAAAAAAATGTGTTTAATTTTCTCCCTCCCATCGACTGCACCGTGCAGCCACAAAGCTTGCACGTTCGGATAACCCTTCTACAGTGTGAGTCTAATAACGATGGTATGGGGAGGATATATAGGGGAAGGGTGACGCTGCATTCTACAGCATCCCTCCATGAAGAAATTTATACTGGCAACGCGGTGCCAAGACGCAACGCCAACAGCCAATTACTGAACAATGTTCCTCCACCCTAGAGGCACAGGTACACGAAACAAAGCCAGATTAAGCAGATCTGATCATGTAGCCAGTTGGCATAATCCTTCGAGTGACTCACACACACACACACACGCACACACACAAACAGACACACACAGTGGCATACGTGACAGTCTCCACGCATAATTACTGTTTCACCGCCTAATTCCTCTAAGCCTTGTAACCGAGAAGAAGGGGAGCGTTTGGTGGATGAAAAGTAGCTCTTTTTCCTTCCGGCACAGACACAAAGCCACTACTGTGTATACAGAGAACAACGGCGCTCATGTCAGATTCCCCAGCATAATGTGTGGCTTGGGAACACTGCAGTGTGGACTGGGTAAGTCCCACTGTGGAGGAAGTGGCTGTTGGTCATTTGGGCCCTCTGGTGCAGTTGGATGGGTCCCACTGTGGAGGAAGTAGCTGTTGGTCATTTGGGCCCTCTGGTGCAGTTGGATGGGTCCCACTGTGGAGGAAGTGGCTGTTGGTCATTTGGGCCCCCTGGTACAGTTGGATGGGTCCCTCTGTGGAGGTTGTGGCTGGAGGTAATTTGGGCCCTCCGGTGCAGTCGGAACAACTTTAATCAGCCAAATAGAGGAAACATGATATAAGGTATAATTCCTGCAACTGCATTTACTTACAAAGGTTCACAGGCTTACATAAAGGGTGACTCAAAGTGACTCCTCTTGATTGATAACCCACTCACATACACACACGCATGCGCGCGCACACACACACACAAAAACACACACACACACAGACACACAAAGCAGCGTTTATTAGACTAAACTGTGTTCTCTGCCCAGGGTTAATGTGTAGACTAGTGAGACATAGGCAGCAAACGCTTGACTGAAGGTCAGGTCGACGCGCGCTGTTTGATCTCCTGCAGCACACACACACCCCCCCTGACACACAAACACACAAATCGGAAGCACACATTCACACACAAATCGGAAGCACACACACACAAACACATCAGAGGCACATACACACAAACACACACACACCAACACACACCTATGTGTGTGTTGTGTGTGTGTGTGTGTGTGTGTGTGTGTGTGTGTGTGTGTGTGTATGTGTGAGTATGTTTTGTGTACTTGGTAAAGACTGCAGAGTTCCAGCTTCAGGTGTTTTCTAGAATGGGGTCAGAGGCAGAGACAGAGGTAGTTACCAGGGAGACCCTCAGAGTAACAGATAACAAGGTAAACACTCAGAAAGAAAGCAAGCCTGATAGTTTGGTCAACACAATGCTGAAAATTATATACTGAATACAGAAATATCTGCGAATACTAAAGTCGATAATTTTTTGTGTTAATATTGTCTTGGTGGTTCCTTATTTAAAGTAGTGTCCTTATAACACAAATCCAATTTTAGTGTTTAATTTATTTATAACACTTATGACGCTCACAGGTCAGGTGGAAGCTGTTACCAGCAAGGTGATAACATCTACACAAGGTTGAGGCAATGGCCAGATATCAACTTCAATCGATAAACATTCCTGTTGTCCAATGATTAAATGTTCTCACAACCTCACAATCTCTCATGCCCTGTTTTGCTATTTCTATATCTGTTTGTCTGTTTCTCTTTCTCTCTATCTCTCTCTCTCTCTCCCTATCACTCTTCCTCCCTCTCTCTCTCTCTCTCTCTCTCTCTCTCTCTCCCTCTCCCTCTCTCCCGCTCCCTGACGTGTCCAAGGATGTGAGTCTAATTCTTCCCCGTCCAACCGATTTCAGTCAATTATTAAACAGGGTTGTTCAGTTTCTATTTCATCATTCCTTTCATTATAATTGCACAGCCCATTAATCAATGATTTTCTGACAGGAAATATATATATATAATGTTCCGCTTTGCCTTTCCAGTTTTTTCTTCTGATGGGGCTTAGCCAAAAACAATGTACTCTCTCTCTAAATGCAAATTATATTTTCTCTTCTTTGCCATTGAAGAGGGCTGCAGTTGTATGAATGATCTTGCTGTTAGCGTATGTGGTTACAATTTTGCAGCACCCAAAGCATTGAAAACAGTTGTATGAAAGCCATGATAACACCAAGGTTAAAGCTGTCAGAACCAGGGATATCACCGATCTACTGCTGATCTGAGTCATATTTGAGCAATCTTCCCATTGACAAATAATAATGCAAAATAAAAAAACAATAGGAGAAATGGAGACACACACACACACACGCACACTAACACACACACACACACACACACGCACACACACACACACACACACACACACACACACACACACA
>NC_136949.1:7446263-7518763 GCF_949987615.1 Pollachius pollachius
TGCCTGTGTGTGTGTGTATGTGCAAGTTCTTGTGCCTGTGTGTGTGTGTGTGTATGTGTGTGCATGTCTGTGTGTGTGTGTGTGCGAGTGTTTGTGCCTGTGTGTGTATTTGTGTGCTAGTCTGTGTGCGTGTGTGTGTGTGAGTGTGTGCGCGTGTGTGTGTGTGTGCGTGCCTGTATGCATGCATGTGTGTGCGTGCGTAGCACTAGCGGCCGTGGCTGACTTTGACCCTCAAAGGCTTTCCACTGCCACCACAGGCAGCTGACGATCTGGCCGGTTGCCCACGAATCCCAGCGCCTCGGCAACGTGCAGCTTGCCTCGTACGCAAACCCCGCCAAGCTGAGTCCTGGAAACAGTAACTAAGGCGAGTCTCTTAGAGCGTGTCACTCTCAAATCACACCATCATTCATAAAAAGTGACGTATACGGTCAGCCGTACCTTGGTAAAGCACGTACCCTGCTTTTACACGCTGGTTATCAGACCAACTAAAACTGGTGAGTGAAGGGGGGGAGTGCAGTGAGGACTATGAACTCTTTTCAGCCAAAAGCTGAACGTACTATGGCGCGATTGTAAACTGATGGGTATCCAAAGCGATCGATTTCAGTTAGATAGATGGTTATATATAATATACCCTTACGTTGAGACAGTGTACAATAACCTTGAGGTCAACATCCTCAGAAACATAACAACACACACATTGCAGCAATACGACTGCAAAACTTAAGTAAAAAATAATAATCAAGCAAAAGAAAAATACACTTATTTGTGAATTTAAGAGGTGAATTTTAGAACGGCATGAATGTGATCAATCCTATCTGTGTACCACATGCTGCACAATCAATGAGCAGGTAGATTAACTGCTCAGCTGAGGCCTTCTGTGTGTGTGTGTGTGTGTGTGTGGGTGCGTGTATGTGTGTGTGTGTGTGTGTGTGTGTGTGTGTGTGTGTGTGTGTGTGTGTGTGTGTGCGTGTGTGTGTGTGTGCTTGTGTGTGTGTGTGTGTGTGTGTGTGCGTCTGTGTGTGTGTGCGTGTGTATGTGTGCGTGTGTGTGCGTGTATGTGTGTGTGTGTGTGTGTGTGTGTGTGGATGTGTGTGTGTGTGTGTGTGTCTGTGTGTGTGCTTGTGTGCAACAGACATAAGGCCATACAGACCACCCCATTTGCGGTTCGTGTGTCTCCTCCTTGTGGAAGGACCGTGCATAGAGAGAAAGAGAGAGAGACACACACACACAAACACACACACACACAAACACACACACACACAAACACACACACACACAAACAGTGCATCTGTTTGGGGGAGACATTCTAAGAGGGATGGGACTCAATGTGGAATATTTGCCTTCCAGAGGAAACTCCTTCCAACCCTCTCTCCCTCCCACCCTCCTCCCTCCCTAGCTCCCCCCTCCCTCCCCCCTCCCTCCCTAGCTCTTCCCCCTCCTTCCCCCCTCCCCCCTCCCTCCCTAGCTCTCCCCCCTCCCCCTCCTTCCCTCCCTCCCCCCTCCCCCTCCCTCCCTAGCTCCCCCCCCTCCCTCCCTCCCTCCCTCCCCCCTCCCCCTCCCTCCCTAGCTCCCCCCCTCCCTCCCTCCCCCTCCCCCCTCCCTCCCTAGCTCTCCCCCCTCCCTCCCTTGCTCTCCCCCCTCCCCCCTAGCTCCCCCCCTCCCTCCCTCCCCCCTCCCTCCCTTGCTCTCCCCCCTCCCTCCCCCCCTCCCTCCCTCCCTCCCCCTTCCCTCCCTAGCTCTCCCTCCCTCCCTCCCCCCTCCCCCTCCCTCCCTCCCCCCCTCCCCCCCTCCCTCCCCCCTCCCTCCCTCCCCCCTCCCTCTGTTTCAATGCTTTTTGTTGACCCCTCCTATGCCCACCAGGTGGTGACTCCCTGTTCCTCCCTCTTCTGCATGGGCAGCAGTGGGTGAAGACCACCATGTGTGTGTGGGTGTGTGTGCGTGGGTGTGGGTGCGTGGGTGTGTGGGTATGTGTGTGTGTGTGGGGGTACTCAAGGACAACGCTGGGCCAATGCTTTGCTGCAGCTGTGGGCGTACGTGAGCACTAGCAGGGATCAACTCGCTCCGTCACTCCTCTTCTCACCCCCCCCATCACACACACACACACACACACCCACACACACACACACACACACACACACACACACACACACACCGCTCTCCTCCCCGCTGTGCCCTCTAATAGAGCTTTGGCATCTCTCTTTCGCACTCAATCTGTCTGGCTCTATGTATTCGCTTCCTCACTCTCTCGCTTTCTATCTCTCTCACTCTCTGTCTGTCTCTCTCTCTCTCTCGCTCTCTTTTTCCCTCTCTCTCTCTCGCTCTCTGTCCCTCTTTCTCCCTTTCCCCCTACGTATCATGCAATGTCTCTCGTTCTCTATCAAAGTGTGTCTCTCTCTCCCATTCTCTGCATCATGCCATGTCTTTCTTCATAATGTCTCTCTCTCTCTCTCTCTGTATCATGGCATCTGTCTCTGTGTATCAAAGTGTGTCTCTCTCTCCCCCCCTCTGTATAATGTGAAGCATTTCTCTCTCTCTCTCTCTCTATCACTCTCTCCCTCTCTCTCTCTTTCCCTCTCTCTCTCTCGCTCTCTCTCTCTATCACTCTCTCTCTTTCCCCGTCCTTCTCCCTCTCTCTCTCTTTCTCTCTCTGTCTCTCTCTCTCTCTCTCTCTATCACTCTCTCCCTCTCTCTCTATCACTCTCTCTCTCTCTCTCTCTCTCTCTCTCTCTCTGTATCCTAATGCATCTCCTCCGTCAAGTTCCCAAACACCGGGGACCTTGACAATGAGGGATGTGTCGCAGTCGGCCAACAGCCAGATATCTGAGACGGGTGAAAAGGAATAAGAAGGGAAGGCTAGGATCTCTTCCCCTCCCCCCCCCTCCCCCCCCCCCCATACACACGTAAGGACCACCATACAAAGACACACAAACACACACAGCCATACAAAGACACACACTATCCATTTTAGGTCAGTCGAGGCCAGATGCGCTGTGTGTGCGTGTGCATGTGTTTGCGTCTGTGCGTGCGCGCGCGTTTGTGCGCGCTCCCTTGCAGATACAGTGGTGTCTATTGTGTCTCTCTCGGCATCCACCGTTTGGCACGCCAGTCATAGCAAGCTGGCCAATTGGTCGACATGCACGTAGCGATGCACAATGCGCCTTTAATTCTTCCTCACGCGGGAAATCTCATCCCCCAACTGGACCACGTGCTCCGACGGGCTTCTCGTGTGACACGCACACACACACAAACGCACGTTCATAACGGGCGCCGGTAAACTAATGCGAGCCGCTCATGTGACCACTAGTTCCCTATCTGCCACAACCTTTCAAGGAGCAAGTGCAAACATATACGTCGTCGTCGAACAAGGTTAAAGTCAACTGACCACCTGTCCACTCACTGAGGAGAAGGAGGAGAAGGAATGGAGGAGACTGGTGGCTGGTGTTGGTGGCTTGACGATGGTGGATAAAGTGTAAACAAAGTATAAAAGTAACGCGTGGTGTGGCAGAAATGAAGATATGTGAATGAGGCTGGCAGGGAGAGAGAGAGAGAGAGAGAGAGAGAGAACCAGAAGGGAAGACAACGGTCCAGTTGTCCTTGTGCAGATCAGCAGGTGCAGCACATCACAGCAGCACGCTGCCTAAAAAAGACACCATGTGAGTTTCTATTATGGACGTCATCGTGCGCCCCATGATCCGAGAGCGACACTGACCTCTCGTGGCAGAACACGGAATTGTCCGTACAAAGAACTTCGAATAGGTAAACACGCTTGATTGGAAATGCTGACATTCATAGAACTAATCGTTTTTCTCTGAACAATTTACTTTCAAAACATTAAAAAATAGACTGAAAGACCCGTACTCATGTTCATGAAAAAACGCAATTTCCTTAGCTGGCTGAAGTACACTAGCTCAATTTGAAATATCTAAACTAAACAGATGACGTCGTTTTTCTACCATAGAGTTGAAGGTTTCCATACAAGCGTGTTTGCTTGAAAGATCTACATTTGCATTTGCAGCAGACATAACAGAACGCTTCAGATCAGTTATTCTGCTCTTGGTGTCAGGTTTGTAGACCAATGCCTCCCAATTAAAACATCAGAAGGATTAGGATGAAGGCCCATGTTAGAGATCCATAGACGCTGGGCATTTATCTGAAAAGTGAACATTCTAGTTTACTACATAAGCTACAAATAACAGCTCTGTACATATTATTTAATATTTAGGCCTACAGGCTTTTAATGGCTCCAATTCGGCCGGATATGGGAATAATTCCAGTATGAACACTCATTTAAGAAAGTAAAAAATATATGCTCATTAAAAAAACTGACAGAAACGTTATTGGGAAAACATAACTCAAATGTTTTTGCCTCCAAATTAAGCTTTAGGAATGAGGTGCTTCAGCAATATGACCAGCCCTCTCTTGCTTAGTACATACGTCATCTACTACCTTTTTTGGTCGCAACGTATATGAACAGTGCCGTCAAAGAAATAAAAAAAGGAGACAGAAAGTATCCCTCAGAGTTCTGATCCATCCCTGAGTTCTGAGGTGACATTAATCAATCAATGGCACTTTGGATTAAAGTCAGTGCATAACATTCCTCCTTTCCTCGAAACACTTCATGTATCATTTCATATAGAATCCTCTCAATCCTTCAATCCTTTCAAAATAAAAGTCTAATAATTGGTTGAGAATCGAACGATCGATCCATCATACTACAATCTCGACAGTGTTTTCTTCAGGAGCAGGTGCATCAAGGCAGGAATGGTGACGGCATTATTAAATGTGGGATCCCCGGCTGTCTACGATTGGTTGGTTTACAGGAAGCTGGGCGGGATGGCGTTGTCGAGGTCGTCATGGTGAAAGTAGACCGGCCCGTGGAGCTTGCCGTTGGCGTGGAACTGGCGATGTTTGACCGGAGGGAAGACGTACAGCATGACCACGCCGGTGGGGTTGACTGACACCGTAAATTCACTGGTGTCCTCCACGGTGCCCACCTTCCCCATGAACACCTCGTACATCTGTAGGAGTAAGGGCCGAGGGAAAACAGAAGACAAAGAAACCGTGAGTCAACAGTGTTCTCCTCTTTGTTCCTCCGGGCTTCGTCGTCCCGTGGCGAGCCGTAGCAATAAGGGGTCGAGCAGGAGGGAAGGCTCAGTGTTTGTCAAAGGCGATGGCAACTTTGGATGATCTCGGCCAATCCCGACTTTCCGACTTGCTTCATGATGTATGTCTGTCGACGAATTCCAAATATAGCCCTGGCCCTTCCTTTCTAGGATACACTGAGGTATCCTGGCTGTTCCCTAACTTACTATGCATTTGGATACAATGCAATTGAGGACACAGCCAGAGATTTGGGAAGCAAGTAAGAGTGGCGTTAGAGTGACTAGATTGGTATTGGAACACAGCCGTCTACAGTGTTCCAATACATAGCCAATACTAGAAAACTTCCCATGATGCATTGGACTGTATGAGACTAGGCACAGAACCTGATGAATGACCTGAGGAAAAAGGGAAAGGAAAGGGAAAAAAACTGACTTACCTTGTAGACGCCGGCGGTGTAGTTGAGTTTGCTCAGAGATATCTGGTAGCGGTAGGGCATGTCATTGCGCCGACTGAAGAACACCAAGGCGCTGCTGTTGTCAGACAGGGGGCGCCAGTACACGTCTATACCACTTTTCTCCTGGGGAGAGAGAGTGACACAGCGATGAAGGTGGGAGCCATGTGTGTCAGTGTGATGATGAGTCAGCAAGTAAAAATTACCGTTAAATGCACCGTCGCGATTTATTATTTTTTTCTAAAATCGCCACCAGTAATTTCTTGTAAAAAAATAACCTCACCTGCAGCAGGCGTTTTCCTTGGACGCCCATGGGGTCCTGGCTGATGCTTATGAGCGCCTTGTTCTGCAGGATGGCGCGCGCTCCACTACTGATGGTGCGCAGGTCGTTGGACATAAAGAGCGGGGCGGCCATGATGGCCCACAAGGCCATCTGAGATCGTGATTGGTCCATGCTAAGGCCAAAGTTACCAATGATCAACTAGAAAATGAAAGAAAAAGAAAAAAAAAACATTTTGGTACTTTCGGCAAGTAACAATAAGAAATATGTATTTAAAGTCAATGGCAAATGGTGAACAACATAACGTAACATAGTTGGATCATAAGGGTGTGTTTGTGTGTGTGTTAGAGCAAGAGCCATACCATATCAGGGTCGTTCCACTTTCCCGGCCCGGCAGCAGGTCCAAGAATGTCCTGGTACTTGAAGAACCAGTCAGAGATGCTCAGGACGCTGTCCCAGGAGTCTTGGATGTCCCCGTAGTTCCTCCACAGGTTGCAGATCTCCCCCAGCTGTGTGTAGTTCACCTGGGAGGACATTACATAACACTGCATCTCTTTTCCTCATTTACTTCTTTTTATTATTAAGTGTAAACTGAGTGTTTTAGGTGGGCGTGTTAATTTATCCCCATGGTTACAACCCACGGCATCTTTGTGATATTATTGTATTGGCACAAATATAATACATGACTGTACTAAATAGTTACTAAATAATAGTTGTTGTGACACCCATGTTCACGAGCAATTATAAAAAAAAAACATGTTTTCTTTTCCCAATCTTTGTTGTCTTTTCCCCATCTCAAAGACAAGCAGGGTGTGGCTCAATGTTTTCTTACTGTTTGTTTGACCTCAAGACAAGTTCAGACTCCCGTCAGATGTAATTTGTTTAGCTCGTAATCACAGTTGCAGTTACAGGATACTGGTGGCACAAGAACGAGAAGGTGAACAGGAACTAAAATAACAAGCCTTGAATGTAATACCTTCGGTGGAAGACCACCCTGGTAGGCGGGCCAACTGCAGGAGTAGCCAATGGGACGGCCGGTAGCGTTCAAGGCCTTTGACATGCGAGGGTAGCCTATTAAAAAGAGGATTCTATTCTAGAAACACTCAATAGGTACCTTCAAACATATTCACATAACAATTAAAAAAAGCACATAGGATCATCTTTACAACCACTAAGTACTATAACACTCTAATAAAGACGTTCTCTCCCCCATCGTTCCTCATCTCTTCTCAAGGCCTTCCTTACCTTCGGCCTGTTCGCTCTCGTTGGAATAGCAGCCGTCCAGCTTCAACATGTCGACTCCCCAGTCGGCAAAGGTCTGGGCGTCCGTCTCGATCTTGTCCAGGGTGGTGCCCGGGTATCCTCCACAGGTATGTGTGCCCATGTCACCGTAGATGCCCAGCTTGAGGCCCCGGTCGTGCATATAGCGAGCTAGATTAGCGATGCCCCCAGGGAACCTGGGAAATAAGGGGTTCTGTTAGACATCTTCCTCGTTCGAACCCTCAAGTCTGATGCTTGGTAGGGATGGGTTTAAACAAATCAACATGATAGTGAAGAGAGACAGGAAATAATTATAAAAATTATTATAAACACATGTACAATGTAAGATAACGATACATTCCTTGTTTCGTTTTTTCATCCTACCTAATATCTTAACTTTATCTAAGTTTTAGGCCTAATCAAATATATCAATCACACCTTCATCTTTACTCCACTTGAACACAGTAACTTATCTTTTCTTTATTGCCCTCTTGTGCTGAGGCTGCTGAAACAAAGAGACATTGCACCTCCACTCCCCTGTCACCACCTCATTCTTATCTCTACTGAAACATTAAATGTGAGTTGTATGTGTGATTTGTGATCCGAATCTTTGGCCCCCTTGGTCATATGACATGTCCTGCAGCAACCGTCTGGCTGACTGACTGGCTGACTGACTGACTCACTGACTGACGCTGTATTTCGTGACCCCCACCATCCTTCCGAGCGGGGCCTCTCCTGTGCAGAAGGGCACATACCGCTTTGGGTCGGCCTGCAGTCGTCCCTGCTCGTCTCGCTCCATGGAGGACCAGCAGTCGTCTATGTTGACGTAGACGTAGCCTAGCTCCCTCCAGCCGTCCTCCGACAGCCTGTCTGCCATGTCCTTGAAGAGCTTCTCACTGGAGGGAAGGAGGCAGAGCATCACCGGTTAAAGATGCTTTCATAGCGGCCAGAATCTTTGGGCCAGGGTTATACCGTATGTTTAGATAGAAACATACATTTAAAACAGATGGGGCATTTTATGGATTGGCCAATGCAAAATACTTGCAAAAAAAGCTCAACTGAAAAGAAGAAGTAGGAAGGGCTGCACAGTACAGGCCTACATGCTACGGAGTAATACTCATTCATAATATTTGTGCTTGCCTGATGCAGTTCTTGGGGTCTCGCTCACAGTCAATGTCACAGCGAAATCGTTCCCATGCCAACCAGCCCATAGGAGGGGTCCTCATCAGTCCATTGTCCAGGGCCAATGTACACACAAGAGCTGAAGCAAGAATTGCCACGGCGAGGTGCATTTCTGTAACACATTAATGCAAATTAATAACAGCACTGCAAAACAATGTCTTCCTTTGTTGAGCTACAGCAACAGGTGAACTTTTTTGACAGGGTGCGACCCGATGTGATGCAAGGTGCTTTCAGACAAGCCAAACAGAACCAACCAGCCAGGCGACTTTTTGCAACGGCTCAAACAATGTCACTGGTGTTTATATCTTCCGTTCTGAGAGTAATAGCGACTATGAATGCGAGAAATGCAACAGTTGCAAGATAAATAATGAATAGTTTAAATTTCTATTGCGACTGACGGGTGGTCTATGGAGGTTCGATCGGTTGGCTCTATGTTTCTCGTTTCTTCTTGACTTGCACAAAGTCCTTCCAAAAATAATAACAGGACTCTGTTTACTTACTCGCTACTCAGAGGGTTCGCCGACGGGTCCACAAATAGCGTTGGACGGTGAAAGACAACAAAAACGTAGGCACTCCCAATTCGTCACAATCTTTTATATTATGCACCGCGGTTTCAATGAACACCACGGTTCAGACAGCAGTCGAGTATATATATATATATATAAAAAAAAGTAATCGATGAGGAAGTGGACGTCACGTGATATCTGTGATCACGTGACAAAGTCCTTGCCATCAGCTGATCAGGGACACAGTTGCAGGGGAGGGGCTACATACAGGGACGGACCCTACATACATGTGCGTGCCTTGGGCTGGTGTTATTTCCTTTTCTCTGATGTTTACATAGACACGTTTGGTAAAAGACAATTTGAGTCAACCTATCTTTTTTTCTATCTGTGTCTGTAGGTGTGCAGGAGGTAAATGTAACAGCTATTATTTAAGGGAAATTAGTTTGAAATTAACAACAAAACGTATCAATCCACGAGTAAATCGATTCGTGATTACTCGATTTCTCTGTACAAATCGTTTATACAGAAAATCAATTTAGCTATAACTGTATCGACAACTCGAGCCACTAGAGGCTGCTAATGCCGCATGATGAGTACTCTCGCTAAATGATAAGCAACACGTGTCTTGCATCTGATATTTTGAACCAGAGATTATTGCTTCCTTATTGTTCGTTTTTTGGGGTTTTGGATTATTATCAGAAAAGAAAAGACGATGACACAAATACTATATTTCACAAAGCTAATCCGATATATATATATTTTTCATTGTGAGATAAGGAGTGAACCATGATCCAAGAGCAAATTTTTTACTGTAAAAATAAAGATGCATAGAATATAATAGAGAACAACTATTCAGCCTGAATCCATTCATCCATCCCAATTCATATAATTTATATATAGTTAACCAAATAAACATTTTGACTGGCATTACATTTCGTTTTGTATAACTGTCAATAAATTAACTATACCTATTTCCTCCAAAAACATGTATTTATTTGTATTTACTATTTATATATATTATTACTTAATACATATCATATATTAATATGTATCATCCCAAAAATATTTGTTAATTTACCAACCATCTAGATCGATGTCTTTGAGTCCCATTTTATCTTCCATTGTCAGCCATCTAAACTGTAATTCAGTTGGCAATTTGATTGACGGCGAATCAGAACGGGCGGGGCTTAGGACATGCGTCGGTACGGAAGACTAGGCAGGAGGAAGCGGACGGCACAATGGCAGAAGAAACCCTAGGTGAGCTCTTCAACTATATAAACAGAAGTAACTGACATGCAAAACCATATTGGTAGACTATCAATTAATTTAGCATTTCTCTGAACGTATAGTTCTTATAATCTTATTGTGAATATTCTTGTAGTAAACTAGTGATGAAAGACGAGAAGTAACGTTAGAGCCACGCTTCGCAAAAGTGTAATGTTGAAAGGGCATTGGCAAAGTATCTCTGCTTTTCGTAGAATCTGATTTATAGTTCATTTTAACTCATACTATATAAAAAAAATTATGCAATTATACGTTTGTTTTATTTTTAGTCCTACCAGTTGTACATGAAACAGCAACTTCCTGGTTTTGTCTTAAAGGGAACAAGCCTCTAGGAAAAGCATTTTTTCAAATCTGGTCCCGGTAGGGGATGCAAAAACGAAATAATAATAATAATAATATAACACATAAATTGATTGTTATAAAGTAACATATATCCATCATGTATCCGTGACCCTCCAGGTGCATTGTCCATAGCGAAGATCGCCCTAGCAGGCGCCGCGGCGGGGTTTGCCTTGGGCGATGCGGCGCTGATGGCGGTGGACCCTGGCCTGATCGCCGACGGCCCTCTGGGCAGCGCCACGGGCCTGGCCATGGTGGCCGACAAGGTGGGCTCCACGGGTGTGGCCGGCGTGATCGCGAGCCTCGTGTTCGCCGCCACCTTCTTCTCCCTGGGCTTCGGCTTCAACCTCGCCTCCCTGCTGATGTCCACTCTGGCGCGGTGTGGCGCGCCGCACGACGGGTGTCTGACGGACTGCGCGGCCGGAGGCTTCACCACCGTGGGGGCGGTGGCGGCCGGGTTACTGGGCGGCCTGGCTCCGGCGTGGTGCCTCCTGGGGGCGGGCTGCGTGCTGGTGCTGTCGACGTACGTCCGGACGGACGTGAACGAGACGGCCACCGCCCTGCTGGTCATCTACATCACGCTGCACGCCAACGCCGTGCTGGGTCGCATGGGCGTCCTGCTGGGGCTGTTCGCCACGGCGATGAGCGTCTCGTTCATCGTGGGCCTCCGCAAGTTCCTGAGGCAGCGGTGGTCGCCGCCGCCGCCGTCGGACCGGCAGCCCGGCGGCCTGCTGGGGAAGCTGTCGCTGAGCGTGGTGGTGGTGGCCTTCCTGGGCTTCCCCATCGGCCTGGGCATGGGCGGGAAACCGGTGGTCGAGGCGGGCGCTGGTGGAGCGGGGGGTGGGGAGGCGGAGGTGGCGTTGCTGCTGGAGGCGGTGTTCTGGGTGGGGGTCCTATTCGCCCCGCTGCTGGGCGCCTCCCTGGGCACCATGGGCGCCGTGGGCCTGGGGACCAAGGGCGCGGCCCGCGTGGCCATGGCGGCGGCGGCGGCGTCCTGCCTCGCCCTGGGCGTGGTCCTCCCGGCGTGCTCGGGGGCGGGGTCCCGCCGCTGCCTGGGGGGGATCCTGGGGGCGGCGGCCGCCACGGGGCTGGCCCTGGCGGCGTCCCGCGTGGCGTTAAAGGCGGAGCACCGGGCCACCAACGTGGTCCACGGCGCCGTGGTTGCCGGGGTGATGCTGGGCGTGGGGTATGCGTCGTGGCCGTCGGCGGCGCCGTGGTATCAGCTCCTGGCGTCGGCCCTCACCGTGTCCCTCATCGCCACCATGGCGTTCTTCTGCGGGGCCCCCAGGAGTCCCTTTAACCTGCAGCACGGGCCGGGCACGGGCGCAGACCTGATGAGGCAGCTCGGCAAGGAGACGGTTTCCACGGGAGCGGCGCCGTTCGGGGCCGGGGCCCTCGGGGCCGCTGCACTGGGTACGGCGGCCCTCGGGAGCCTGGGGGCGGTGGGCGTGGCCATCGCCGTCGCGCTGGCACTCGGAAAGACTCTGAAGAGCATGGCGGAGCAGCCGGTGAAGGCTGCGGCCACGCACGACGACTGAGGGACGGATGGATGGTTAGGCTGTTGGGACTGGAACGAACCAATAGGTCTGAGAATGAAGGGGAGGCCACACACTTGCTAAAAGCACGGGCCAACTCACGCACACAATATTTGTGTTTGATTGTTTGTGTGTCTTTGTGGCGATGCATGTACACGCTTTTAAGCATTAATTTGTTTTCAAATAAAATTAATATTGTTGTTATTCTTCACGTGAGAATAAATGAAAAAAGAAAATCATGTTATTTTTGTGAAAATCTTAATCGAGGGAAGAATTTATATATTGCTGGATACTATTTGAATCAAGGATACCATTAGAGATAACGATACAAATGCTTACTCACTAATCAAATTGGTTACTTATAAAATGAATATGTAAGATTCAAATATCACGGTAGGAGGTAGAACCTCTAAATTTCACTTTTCTATTTCAATACCTCTAGATCCCCCTCTAGACCCGCTTGCCTTCTGGCAGCTTGGTTTGGTTTCAACATGGCAACAGTATCAGAGGTCTTGTTATTTGAGACAAGTTGGTGTGGGGCGGGGGTTGACAGGGGGGCGGGGGGAGAGGAGAGAAGGAGCGAAGAGACAAACATAACCCTTGAGCAGAATTAACACCTGATAGTGTTTGGCTGTAGAGATACTCAACGATATCCTTCTCTTAGCATCAGGGGAACAATTTTTTTATACGGTAGGCTTTTCGGTTATTGCAACATTTTATTTAAGACTAATCGTTCTTAGTATTTTTGTGTGGATTTTTCTTTACAAAGACGGTGGAAGAAGAAGTCAAGTGATTGGATATCAAACTCAAGACTGTCCAACAATTGTTACATTTTAAGAGGCAGCCATGAAATTACTGTTTACTTTATTATTTATTTTTTAACTTGAATACTATGGGGGACTGCACCTTTTCACAGTCTTTCACAGAGCTGTTGAAGATTATTCCACACGCTATTCCACAAGTAGGCTAATTAAGACCAAAAGCAGTCCTTCACAATGTCAGAGACTGACGAACGTTGTATTTAATGCATTGCTTGAAGAAATTTTGGAAGAAAATGTGGATTGGATCGTGCTTTATTTTTTGATTATTATTTTTATGAGCCAAACTGAGTACCTTTACGCAGTTCCGTTCCAAAATGGTTCTGAACACCGTCTCCACGACAGACACAGACAATTCTGCGGGAAGTTCTACAGAAAATCCTGGCCAGGAAGCCAGCCAAGCGGATGATGGAGTGGCACGGACCCACGAAGTGACCGTGCGCCAGGTGGGCTACTGTTTGTGCCTGCCACGCGTACTGCGCCTCACCTTCGCGCCCGTTTCCTTGGAGCGTCTTTATCAGACGTACTTCCGCCAACAACGGCAAGAAACCATCCCAGTGTTAGTGCTGTTTGCTGCTCTTTTCAACAGCTACATTATCATCATGTGTGCCGTGGTGTACACTGAGGACAAATTGGCGATGGTGGTGGTGGCCGCCGTAGGCCTGGCCCTTGACCTTATCTTTTACGCGCTTGGTCATTTTCAGAAATTCCCTAAAGCGCCGGTTGCTCGGGGCGCCGTGCCCTATGTACTGTGGCTCATGGTAGCCGTCCACGTCCTGTGCTACATGCGTCTGAACTACAACCGCTTCGCGCACGCCAGTGACTCCGTCGGTTGGCAGGCGTTTTTTAGTTTCTCCTGCTTTCTGACGTTACCCCTGAACTTGGTCCCCCTCATCCTGCTCACGACGCTCGCCTGCGGCCTTCACACCCTCATCCTGGGGGTGTCCGTCGCCCAACGACTGATGGACAGCCAGCAGGGCCCCATGCTGGTGCGACAGGTAAACAAAGAACCATGTTGGCATGGAATAGTGCCAATCTACCCGTTACGCACTCCAGTCCAGAAATGAGACTCGAAGAGTAGAAGCAGACAAAAGCAGGGCATGTAGTGTAGGCTACATGCGACAGGGAATGTGGGATGAATCAATTCATTTTGTCTTGATATATTTCAGAATAGTTGAGCGTGATGAACACATCTTGAAATCGAATATAAATCAGGGGCATGCCCTCTAGACATGACAAAGGCCATATCGGAGTGCATATTTTTTGCTGACTGATGTGATGATGGCAGCCTGTCCTTGAACCTCCTCACCCCCCCCCCCCCCCTCTCAGCTGCTGGCCAACCTGATCTTGTACCTGTGTGCAGCCTGCATGGGCGTGCTGTCCTACTATATGGCGGACAGGAAGTACCGGACAGCCTTCCTGGAGGCACGTCAGTCCCTGGAGGTCAAAATCACCCTTGAGGAGCAAAGCACCCAGCAGGTAGACCAAATAAGAAGTGCAAACAAACACACACACACACACACACACACACACACACACACACACACACACACACACACACACTTCTTAGTTTGAGGCTAAACAGGCAGCATGAGTACACTGGCGACTTTATATATATATATGTGTTTGTGTGTGTGTGTGTGTGTACTCTGGTGTGTGTCTCGTGTGTATCTTCTCACCGGTGTGTTGGAACACCCAGTGCTGCCTAATTAGGATGTGTTTTCCTCAACTCACTGCTAATAGGCTGACATGCTTTGGGACATGCTTTGCTGCTCTGAGATGACGCCTGATGGGAGAATAGGCATTAGAATTCACAGGCAATAAAAACCAACCAACACTGACTAGGTAGTTGACGTAAATAATTTAGATTTCATAATTTTATAAAAAATATTACACGTTTTTTTTCACCTCAACTTAACTGAACTGAGTACAGTTTCGCCACACAAAACAGGGTACATATTTGTATGTTTATGAATGTTAATGCAAAACCTATCATAGATATATTACATTTTGAAGTGCTTTCTAAATTTCACAACGACAGTACAGCTGAACAGCGCACTCCAGACTACTAGAGCTCAAATTACAAAAATCAGCACATTCCTATGAAAAACAATATCAATCAAATTGACACAACAAAATATTAAGCATAACACATTTTAACTTAATGCAAAAAAATTGAATACCGTGTGGAATGAGGAATGGAAGAATGTTTAATCGGTAAATGCAGTTGGTTAATGATAATGAAATATTCATCAACCTTTCCAGCCTCATCTATCTAGTCCCTAAGCTTACACAAAAAGACAAGGCAGTTAAAGATGGCGTCAAAGTGCTAACAAAGCCTGGATGTTTCTATTCACCTCATTAGCTCTCCCATGTTGTTCCTGTTGTTCACCCAGTGTGACTTATATAGTGAGCTCATGAGAGATGGAGGATGGGTAAATGAACATGTATAGAGAGAGGTGGAAATAGAAAGAGTGTGTGTGTGTGTGTGTGTGTGTGTGTGTGTGTTTGTGTGTGTGTGTGTGTGCGTGTGAGTGTGCGTGTGTGTTATACCTTTTGCTTACTGTAATACACTATAAAGCAGTTGTATACTAATCCCAACCCCGCGTTCACACACACACAAACACACACACGCACACAAACACAAACCAAGCACCCGCAATGCGCTATCTTTGTTTCTCTAAGTGGATCTTAACACTTGTGTGTTGTTCTCTTATTGTAGGAAGAGTTGCTGTTGTCCATCTTGCCCAAACACATTGCGGATGAGATGCTCCAGGGCATGAAGGAACAGGCCAATCAGAGTGAAGGCCAGCAACAGCAATTCAACACCATGTATATGTATCGCCATGAGAACGTCAGGTTAAACATAGTCAAATGCTTTCTCTTTCTTAGGGTTATCCCTGACACACTCCGATCCGCAACCCATGCCCTAACCCTAACCCTAACACAAATCTTAACCGTAACCCACTAACTCTATATGTAACATAACCCTGACTCATCCCTAACCCTGTTGCTAATTTAAAATAATAATGCTTATTACCATGGGCCCTATGCCTATTTTCAGAGAATGAATGCTGAGTCATTTGTGGATGTGTGGCTCTGTAAAGGTAATTAGGATCTATGACTAACATTAATTAATGGTTCAGTTAATTCATGCTTATTACTGAATTATCTAATTTTAGTTAGTTTCATTGTTAGTTTAAGCCAGAGCCAAAGACAGTTGAGCGAGTCAAGATGGTGAAAGTTACTAGTGCTTGTCGGGTTGATCAACTTTCTCTGATTTTCTTCCGTTCCAGCATCCTTTTTGCTGACATTGTTGGTTTCACCCAGCTGTCATCGGCCTGCAGTGCCCAGGAACTAGTGAAGCTGCTCAATGAACTGTTTGCGCTCTTTGACAAACTGGCATCGGTGAGTCAATAGATGATCCGTAGTCTGTACTGTACTCTTCTACAAGCAACAGTGTTACATTCTTTCTTATTCTTCTCCATTCTAATCTAGGATATTCCGTTCCACTCTTCAAATGCTCAAAACAATATTCAATCATATCCATCTCTATCCAGTTCTATTCTGTGGTTTATTGCCCCTCATCAGGGGTCAAACTGAATATTATTTTCCGTCCTTATCCCACCACCTTTTTTAATATTAAAAAATAGCAATTGTCATTGTGTGATGCTTTGATCCTACAGAATATCTCATTGTCAATCAACACAGTTGAATCAACGATGCAAACATGCTGAATACCCAGACTGTTTTGCCCTCCTCCCCTGGTCATACAGGATCACCACCAGCTAAGGATTAAGATCTTGGGGGACTGCTACTACTGCATCTGTGGCCTACCTGACTACAGGGAGGACCACGCCACCTGCTCCATCATGATGGGTCTAGCCATGGTGAAGGCCATCTCGTAAGTGATGGAACTGACTTCAGCCAATCAGAAACGAAGAAGCGATTTACTACTTAAATCGCTCTCGCTATTTTATTTATTTTGGATCAAATCACTTCTACCCGATTCAGATACATCCCAGAGGAGCAGGTAGGTAGCGGGTTCGGACGTCTTTGTTCAACGATCTGTCGTCTGCTGTGTGTTGGACTGTCTTTACGACTCGCGGCCCCTCTCTGTTCCTACTTCCTCCCAGGTACGTGCGGGAGAAGACCAACACGGAGGTGGATATGCGCGTGGGGGTCCACACGGGCACAGTGCTGGGCGGCGTGCTGGGCCAGAAGAGGTGGCAGTTTGACGTGTGGTCCACCGACGTCACCGTGGCCAACAAGATGGAGTCGGGGGGCATCCCCGGGTGAGAGATGGAAAGGACAGGGGGTTGTTATTTGTTGTAATTTACTTGACACACGTTGTTAATATATGCTGATGGCTACACATGTGTTTGTTAATTGAGTGTGTATGTTGTCTTCTGTGTGTGTGCATGTGAATGTTTATGTGTGCATGTGTGTGTTTTTTTTGTGTGTCTGTTTGCATGTGCCTTGGTGTTTGTGTGTATGTGTGTGTGTGTGTGTGTGTGTGTGTGTGTGTGTGTGTGTGTGTGTGTGTGTGTGTGTGTGTGTGTTCAACAGGAGGGTCCATATCTCCCAGAGCACCATGGAGTGTCTCACCGGGGAGTTTGAAATGGAGGCGGGGTGTGGGGGGGACAGGTGTGAGTACCTGTTGGAGAAGGGCATCGAAACCTACCTTATCCTATCACCCACAGCCAATGGCAATGGGGTCAATGGAAATGTAAGAGATTTACCCTCATAATGTATTGATCTGCTCTCAAGCGATTTTGAAGATTATTATTACTGCAAAGAATATGCATTTTCTCTCATTTTTTATTTTTCCATCCATTAGAATATATTTGATTGTAATATGCAGTATTCTTGACCATGAATCTGCTGTATTACTAGTATTAGTTTATTGTTTCTGAAAAGGAAAGTATATCAAACAAAATCAATAAAGGCTTGATTTTTGTATTTGCAATGACTAAGCGGTTGATTAACCGCTTAGTCGATTGAAAGAATGTTAATCAGTTATACCTTTAATAATCAATGAATCCTTTCATTCATTACACTGTTGTAATCGCATGACCTCTCCAGCTACTTATATGCTTGATTAATCTGCGGTTAAATATTCTCTATCATTTTTAACGGTATTGAATCGATTTCCGACTAAGAACATTTGATTGACACTTCCACCGCCCAATGTCTGTCCTCGGCAGAGAGGCACACTGCCCGCTAGCAACTCCATACAGCTGATAAACACCACCGTTACTAACGGCAACGCTGGCTCTAACCTGGCTGTAGCCACAGAGAATAAGGTAAAGGACAACACAAACACACACATCTCAAAACATTTATTGAATTAGAATTTCTGAGATTGTTGAAATACATGTATCTCTCCTAACCTCTCTGTCCAGCTTTCTGCCCCTTCAATGTTTTAAAGTAACCTTTTGTTGATATTAAGATGTTATTTTTTTCGTGCATTTTGTTTGTTTTATATAGAAGAGTGCTACGCTGGCTCTAACCCTCAAACGTTTTAGTTTTATTATTGTAATTATTAAAACATAAATAAAAAATGACATACATGTTTTAATCCAAACTGTGTTTTGTGCAGGGGGTGATCACCGTGAGCGGTGGGGTGAACGAGGAAGAGGAACTCAACAGTAGACTGCAACAGGAGCTGCTGGACCGAGAGAACAAGAAAATGTGAGGACAATAGAGCATAAAAATAAGGGAAGCGTTGGGGTAATGTGAGAGGATGAATTTATACATTTGTTGAGTCCCTAAACATTAAAACATTACCGCTTGTATGCGACACACCCACACATGCTCACGGTCACACACACATACTCACACTCATAAACTATCTCTCCCTGTGTGTGTATGTGAATGCGTGTGTGGTATGTGTGTGTGCGTGTGTGTGTGTGTGTCAGTATGAAGGAGCACCACCTGAACCCCTTGCTACTGCGCTTCACCGACAGCGAGCTGGAGGCTCGGTACTCCTCGGAGAAGGAGGGGAGGAGCGGCGTGGCCTTCGGCTGCTGCTGCGTAGTGCTCCTCTTCATCACAGCCATGGAGGTCTTCATCGACCCCTGGTGAGGCCGTACACATCCAACCCTTTGTTCCTCATGAGGCGAGGATGTGACAGAGCTCCGACGACGGCTCAATATCCGCCTAGACGATCTAAAGAAAGTTCTTGAAAATCATTGAATCCTTACCAATATCAGGAAAATATGTATCTCGCTGTGTTACGAGTGTCAGAAATGCACATCTATATTTTAATTATCATGAGACAAAGAAAATCACTTAAAGCTCCATTAACAGGGTAAGGGTTAGGGTTAGGGTTAGACGGAGTGAGGAATTGATTTATCGACAATGAAAATAATAATTATTGCAGTGTTACGTCTTACTACGTATTAGCCACAGAGAGATCTACTGAAGGTAATAGAGTACCCCAAGCACAATTCATCTGGTTACCAGCAACGTCATTATGGTTTTGAACCAGAAATACATAAGTAGACAGTGTCAGCGAAAATGACAACATTTGACCCAGATATCGAGCAGATGATACTGGTGTTCTTCATGGTAGATCATAACCATTTTAACCACCGTCATTAACATGGGTTCCTGTCCTGCGGCAGGCTGTCGGTGAACTACGTGACCCTGGCCATCGGAGAAGTGCTGCTGCTCATCCTGACAGTGTGCTCCCTGGCCGCCATCTTTCCCAGGGTAAGAAGAAGAAGGATGTTGTAATCATAAACACAATGGTCATGTCTGTATGCTGAGGTCAGGTGGGGGAGAGAGGGTAATGTGTCATAAATAAAGGGTGCAGTGAAACAATGCGAATCGTTATGACAGGATGCCTATGATATGTAAACAGTGTCATCGATTTTGATGAATAACTTATCAAAGCAACATAACAGAAAGCTGTTTGATTTGTTTATTCGTAAAATAATGTCCATTTTCTAAAAAAAATATAATTATAATCACTTTTTAACCACTTTTTCTACTCTATGTGTATGGGGCGACAAAGAGGTTCTCCAGAAGGCTGGTGTCGTTCTCTGTTTGGCTCGACCGCACGCGCTGGGCCAGGAACACCTGGGCCATGGCGGCCATCTTTGTGCTCACCATGGCGGAGATCGCAGACATGGTACGGCCAAAGACACAGAAACACATCTCCATGAACCAGTTCTTCTGACTGGAGCTTGCCTTTGTTGCTGCCTTCCTGCGTGTCCTCCCTTTATTTTCCCATGTCAGGCTACCAGTAGCTTTGTGTAACAAGTGTCTGACAAGCAGGTCCCAATGGAGTCCATTATTGTGCTTTAGCTGTCTGCCTCATCGCCTGTAGGCTAATTTGACTGCCCCCTCCCCAACCAACCACCCACGCACACACACACGCAGACACACCTCCTTTCCCCCGGGAGGGACTGCTTGTTCCACACATTGCTGCCTTGATTTCTTCCCTACTAGGCATAGACAGAGTCGCTGAGCACACTCATTTAAGCCTAACCTGTCAGGCACACTAGCTGGTGGCAGTCACAGGTGACAGCTGGGAGTTATCAAGGAAGCTAAAGAAACGGCTGGTTGCTCAACATGAGTATCGAACTGCAACGTGTGGCTTTTACTATTTTGGTCCTCTGTAGAATCCTCTGTAGAAATGGTACCAACAGTTAAAGTGGATCACATTCTTCAATGTAGCATTTACAACCATAAGAAATGATCCGATTTTCAAATGCTCAACCCTGAGAACCAACCCTGTCCCGGTTGATATAGACACACAGTTGTAATGATTTGAATTCACATTCCATAACACATATGTGATGTATCCCTCTTTATTACTGTACTGCTCTTATCGAAAATACAATATCACCTCCCATATCTCCTCTTTCTTATCGTCACATTCTATTCCAACATCTCATTGCTCCTCTTTCTTACTTTGATGTTCTAATCTAACATCTCATCGCGCCTCTTTCTTACAGTGATGTTCTAATCTAACATCTCATCGCTCCTCTTTCTTACTTTGATGTTCTAATCTAACATCTCATCGCTCCTTTTTCTTACGTCACATTCTAATCTAACATCTCATCGCTCCTCTTTCTTACGTCACATTCTAATCTAACATCTCATCGCTCCTCTTTCCTACTTTGATGTTCTAATCTAACATCTCATCGCTCCTCTTTCTTACTTTGATGTTCTAATCTAACATCTCATCGCTCCTCTTTCTTACGTCACATTCTAATCTAACATCTCCTCGCTCCTCTTGCGTACTGCGACGATCTGACACCCTGACTATTGCTTCACCTCACATCCTACCCTCTTCCCCCTGCGTCTCGCTGTCTCTGATCCGGCCCACCGCAGCTGAGCTGCGTCCCCCTCCTTGTCCACGAGTTCAACACGAGCCGCGCCATGGCCCTGGAGACCCCCCTGCGGGAGCTGGACTGCGCGAAGAACCCCAAGCACTACAGCTACATGGCGGTGATGTCGCTCATAGCGACCGCCATGCTGGTGCAGGTGAGCCACCTGATCAAGTTGGCGCTCATGGTGATGGTCGTCACGGCGACCGGCGCCGTCAACATCTTCAGCTGGCGCGACTTGTACGACGTGTACGACTTCCTGGGGTCAGCGGCGCACAGGTGGGGAAACCGACACGGCATAGCACGATTGATTACTCCATCGGCTACCTTCGATTCAATAATGCAGTGCTTTGTTACAATGCATACAACTTAGACACGATGAGATGAATAGCTTGTGGTTTAGGTCCTCACGTTTCTGAAAAGTGGGACTATATATTTTGATTTAAAAAATGTAATTGTTATAATTTTCTGGACAGCAAACAAAAGGATTTCATCTTTCTTTCAAGAACCTTCATGGTACCGTCCAAGTACCTGATGACAATGATGATCATCGTCATGATGATCAGCTTCTATTGCTTTGCCCGACTTGTGAGTCTGTCTATTTTCATTATCTTACCATCTATCTCAATATCTAGTCGTTATTTATACTGTGACAGTGTAGTTCTTACAGTCTATTCCAGGGGATGTATTCACACCTTTATATAACCAACTCTGACCTTTAGTCCAGTCATACTTATTTCATCACATCACACCAACACGCACACACGCATATACATGGATGTGTAGGTGGAGCGTCAGTCGCGGAAGCTGTTCCTGTGGAAGATCGGGGTGCACGACCAGAAGGAGCGGGTGTTAGAGATGAGGCGCTGGAACGAAGCCCTGGTCACCAACATGCTGCCAGAGCATGTGGCCAGGCACTTCCTGGGCACCAAGAAGAGAGACGAGGTGTGTGTGTGTGTGTGTGTGTGTGTGTGTGTGTGTGTGTGTGTGTGTGTGTGTGTGTGTGTGTGTGTGTGTGTGTGTGTGGTGTTTGGTGTGTGTGTGTATGTGTGTGTGTGCGTGTGTGGTGTTTGGTGTGTGTGGTGTTTGGTGTGTGTGTGTATGTGTGTGTGTATGTGTGTGTGTGCGTGTGTTTGTGTGTGTGTGTGTGTGTGTGTGTTGTGTGTGTGTGTGTGCGTGTGTGTGTGTATATGTGTGTGTGTGCTTGTGTGTGTGTGTTGTGTGTGTGTGTGTGTGTGTGCGTGTGTGTGTGTTGTGTGTGTGTGTGTGTGTGTGTTTGCGTGTGTGTGCATGCGAGTGTGTCTGTTTGTGAAATGGGGCATGTCCCTTGGCATGCGTGTGTGTGTGAGAAAGAGAAAAAGAGAGTCTGTGATAATTAGTGTGTGAATCTGTGTGTTTGTGTGTGAAAAAAAGTCCAAGTGACGGAAAAAGAAGAGAGTTTGAATTTGGTACATCAGAAGAAATTGCTAAAATCCTGTCAACTGCCAAAACCCTATCCGTAGGAGCTGTACAGCCAGTCTTATGATGAGATAGGTGTGATGTTCGCCTCCATACCAAACTTTTCCGACTTCTACACCGAGGAGGGCATCAACAACGGAGGCATCGAATGTCTTCGGATCCTCAACGAGATCATCTCCGACTTTGACAGCGTGAGTCAGCGGTCGAGAATAAAGGGCTAATGATGTGTCTATTTAGAGGTTTTTAAAGGTTTAGAGAGGGAACATCATGTTGTGTATTGAACTTCATCCCTCAGCTATTGGACAGGGATGGATTCCGTTTCATCACTAAGATCAAGACCATAGGAAGCACGTACATGGCTGCCTCAGGGGTGACCCCAGAGAGTAACACCAACGGATACACCAACCGCAAGGTACCGCCTCATAGAACCACAGTACTGACCCACAACAACCGCAGCTACACAGAAGAGCCTTTTAGAGGGGACTGACTGTCTGTATGTGTCGGTCTGTGTAGCTGTGATAGTCAGTCCCCTCTTCAAGGCTCTTACTTCAGAAGGCATCGTTGGAGTTTTAGTTCTTGCCGTTACAACCATACTGAGAGGACTCAAGAGATTTATAGTACTATAAAAGCTTAAATGAACATGAATATATCGTCACCGGCGCGAATAAAAATGCTGCTTTGCCTCGTCTTAAAAAACACTTTCAAACACTAAAATGTCACCCCATAAAGACAAATCATCCCATGAATAATTAGTTAACAATGACCAAAAAAACAATACTACTAACTAAGTAACGAACATTGCATGCTCTTAGACTCCCAAAATGGCTGCTGTCATTGCGGTTTGGCTTTGCGATGCACAAGCCCTTTACAGCCACCCATGTCTGTGGTGTGACCGGCTCAGGACCAAAGTGGATTCTGCCTCTACTGACAAGAATAACAATTCTCTGTATTTGTGTCCAACCAGCCAGAGGACCAGTGTTTGATCGAGCGCTGGCAGCACTTGGCTGACTTGGCAGACTTTGCCCTGGCCATGAAAGTCATCCTCACCAACCTCAATAAGCAGTCGTTCAACAACTTCATGCTCCGCATTGGTCAGCTGCGTGCTATTTAACCTTGTGTGTGTGTGTGTGTGTGTGTGTGTGTGTGTGTGTGTGTGTGTGTGTGGGGGGGGGGGGGGGGGGTATCTTATGGTTGTCATGTAAGGTGCATGTTTGTATGTTGAGGCTTTGGTTTCCTCCCTCGCAGGTCTCAATAAGGGGGGGGTGCTGGCTGGGGTCATTGGGGCTCGTAAACCTCACTATGACATCTGGGGAAACACCGTCAATGTAGCCAGCAGGATGGAGTCCACAGGAGTGATGGGAAACATACAGGTACTCCACATTGCACGCATGCATACACACATATGCACGCACAAGTGTAGTACACACAGACAAACACATATACTCTCTGGCACACACACATACACACACATCATTTTGCTTCAGAATTACTCCGGCTATGATTATATTGTATCTGCTCTGCCCTCAGGTGGTAGAAGACTGCTATATGATTCTGAAGGAATATGGCTTCCGTTTTGTCCGAAGAGGCCCCATTTTTGTCAAAGGAAAAGGGGAGCTGCTCACCTTCTTCATGAAAGGCAAAGATAAACCCAGTACTAATGGAAAGGTTCTGGTCCAAACCATTTTACCACACCAGGTGCTGGAGATCTCCTGACCATTAGCACCTACAACAGCATCCATAACACATGCATGGTTTGACATATATTCAGCCATAACATATTCACACTTATATTTACATGGAGCTCAATCCGTCAAAACAACTAGTTACATGAAGCATCTGCAATTAGGAGAGTAATAATATTTTCTTAAGCGATCATATGCATTGTATCAACATTTTTTCCATTGAAAAATATTTGATTTAAAGACTTTATTCTGCTTGTTATATCCATGAAGCTGGGTAATCATGTTATTGGATTTTTTACAAATAGGTCCCTGCTTCAAGTGTTAAAGCTTAGACTGGGCCGAAATATTTTTTTCTAATGTTCTTAGTTTGTTGTACATTGAGGCAGCGCTGTAATGTTGTTGGCCCATTGTTCAAATGATTTGCCTTTAATATGTTCCCATAACCACACACTCTAAAATGTTACATTAGCCTGAGCTTATTTAAATGAAAGTACATTAGTAATATCTAGCCAACCTCTAGATGTCAGCATTACAGCCCAGATAAATATGTTTTCATTGTTGAATCTGGAAGATAAACTTGATTATACGTCCATGCACAAAGTTCCACGCATTAAGCGTAATAATTTCAATTTATTTTAAGTCTTTAAGATAAAGAAGTAAATGTATAATATAATTGCATTGTATTTATTGCATAAATATGTAAATAATGACATTTGTAAATAAAGTTGAATGTACTACACTTGTTTGTTAATATTGACATGCGGCTTCGTAATCTCTGAATGGGGGACAGCAACAGAGATGATAAAATAAATGCATAGCATGTTACATAGCCTTATGAATACATTAAATAGATGACCAACATTGATTACCTCCTTCTGACGAAGCATACGTTTTGTCTAACTCTAATCTTTAAAACAAATGATTGAGATTCGGGTGAACCGAAATCAAACATAAACCGGACAGTTTAAGCAAAAGAAACCCTCTGAAATATCCGTTATTCTAATGAAATGTTTTATGATTTCCAAATTCTGCGTGTACTACATGCATGAAAAGTGGCGAAAATAAAGTGAAGATGCAAACACGGCTGTCTCTCATGGTGAGACAAAAATAAAATTAAGAGACATAGAAATTGTACGCTCCGTTTATTAATTATGTTAAAACGAGTTTTTCATGAAGCACTGTAACTCCTGGACGGTAACTCTACCCGGAAACATGGTAGTGTAGGAATTTCCGGTGACGTCAGCGCGTCAGGACTCCATTAGTGTTGCAGCTGTTTGGAGAATAACAACAAAACGGGGGCGACTGTCAGCGCTTTCGCACTTGTCAGTTCTTCGCAGTTCAATAGGGACGAGGCGTCGACACACTGGGAGCTGAAACCTCCTTTCCCACCCGGAGCTTCGCCGGCTTCTAACCACGGCCGCTCTCGGTGAGGAAACTCTGGCCTCCGCTTCCTCCTCCTCCGACTCGGACACCGGCGGAGCGTCACCGCCCCCACGGAAGAAACACCGAGCCTCGGCGGCGGAGGGAGCAGGAGAGCCCGTGGCGTCAACAGTCGGAGCGGGCCTTCACGGTGTTGGACTCGGAATTGCTACTACTTCTTCTTCTCCCTCTCTCCATTCTCAAGCCACCTCAGCTATTCATTTTAATCGAAGTCTAGTCAGCAATCTCGGAATCAATATGCAGGCAAACGGAGCAGGACAGGAATCATCGGAGCTTTCCTGTCTTAATAGCGCACAAAACGGGGAGTCATCCTCGGGTAGTGGAACACACTCAAACGGTCTGCTGTCTAGCACAAATAACGGGAATGGTGTCGGTACCAGTAACGGGGCTTCTACAGGACCAGGCTCCGGGACCGTCTCGACGGTTTCTGGTTCTGACGCCTCGTCGAAGAAGAAGAAGCGACTCTCTCAAGCGGAGGAAGATGTCATCCGATTAATAGGACAACATCTCCACGGACTAGGGCTAAAGTAAGTTCACCAGATCCGCCAATTGAACGAAAAGCTTAAACCCATGTAAGCTTGTGGCGTATCCACCCCCGATGTGTGTGTCGAGGGTTAAAACTGCGAGATGGCAGACCATCATCGTCCCAGAGCCATCAATGCGTTGGACAGACACAAACATGGGGGGATGGGTTAGCTGTGAGCTGTGTAGTTCAGAGAAGAAGGGGTCCATCTTGCACAATAACAGTGTTAGCTCTGTGGCTAACTTCACTAGCCTGCGTTCCAGTGTTGTATTTGTCTAACTGCACGTCTTAAAACACAGTGGGATGTGAACCATTGCACTGAACACGCATCCATCGTGCTCAGAACAAGGGGGAATGATCTGAAACAGGGTTGTTGTGTTTAATTTTTGACATAAAGCCCAATTACAGCTTCTCGCAATCCATAGAATACACAACCCGAGAAAATAACTGTTGTTGCAGATCTGTAAACCACCAGTCTTGTGTTGTGGCGAATACAATCAAATTAATCAGCCGTGTACATATGATAAGATTTATGTACCGAGAACTGTTGGATTGTGGAATTCTACCCACATCCGCCACGTTCTCGGGTGTTTTCATCGTGGATGCACGGTCTTTAAATACCTGACAAACCATTCAGGGTCAGTCGTAGTTGCATTAACACACGGTTATGAAAACTGTCCGGAGTTATTTTAGGGTTCAAACCACGGATGCACTCTTTAAACCTGTTTGGACTGTCATACGCCAGAACACCATCGCATAGATTATCCAGCTATTTATTGTTTATTTGCATGTTTTACCCGCACACATGTTTTTATCCATTTATTCACTAAATGAATGCATGTTGACAGTACACATACACTTAAACGACATAATGCCATTTCATACTATGATGGTAATTTATGGCATGTGCATTGTGTGTGCGAGTCATTCCTGTAGAAGACGGGTCGTTTCTCTCATTGGCGTAGTATACAGTTTCATGGCGGCCCAGGAATGCGCGTCAAAACCAGCTGTTTTAGATTAGAAACGGTGGGTTTCATTCTAATTATAGTATAGCGTCCACTGGACGAACCAAGCCTCTGCGAGAGATTTATTTCTAGTCTTCTGAGTTTGGATCGGCCACTGTCACCATAGGGACCCGAAAATACACCATTCGATTGCGAGACCTCTGCAGCTCTCGGCTAAGTTCACTGTCTTGTGTTAAGCCTCCATTGCACGGCAGTATAAAGTAGAGACAAGAGCAGACAGCAGAGAATGAATGCCCTACTCTGAACACACGGCTGCTGTTGCTGCTGCGCCATTCCATTGCTACCTGCGGATGATGTCATTTTGCCAAAGTGTCAGCAGCCCCTTCTTCTCCCAGTCGGAAATGTTCACGAGCATCAAAGCAGTTGAAGGGTTCTTTGTTTATTGATTGATGTCTTGGCTATTAAGGGCCAACATTTAACAACACATCTCCTTTTCAATTCCACATGAGTTAGTTCATTTTGAGTATGTAACCCTATCATTAGGCATGCCCAGATTAATAAAAAGGCATACATTACAAATGTTGCCTATCACCTTACCAACAAGTGTACTGTAGAATAATGGATTGCAGTGATATCTTAACTCTGTAGTTAGATGTAGCCTTAAACTGTAAAGTAAGCTGTTAGGAACAAACAAAAGCACACATTAAATTAGCTATTTCACCATCTTAATAACCCTTTTAGGGTCAAATATGCGGAGGCAATCAACATATTGTCAAAGAGATGCACATTACAAAACCCCATATCTTTTCCGGATACAATATAGCACAAATAAATAAACAATCTCACCCTGTTGTGACATTGTAGCTGTCTTAAATTTCACAGGTATGGACATAAACAAAGTTAAAGGACTACATGCTTATCCTGGTCTAAATGGTAGTCTCTTAATCCAGCTCTGCCTTAGTTAAGATAAATGGTTGATGTACATGTCCCCTGGTGAAGCTGTTGTTGACAATGTCTTTAAACACTCTTTGAATTATTTCATCACCATTTCTCAGCCTCACCTCGCTGATGCAGTCACCTTTAAGGGTCTTCCTGTGTACTTCCTCTGCAGTCAGACGGTGGACCTGCTGATGCAGGAGTCGGGGTGCAGACTTGAACACTCCTCGGCCACCAAGTTCCGCAACCATGTCATGGAGGGGGACTGGGACAAGGTGTGTGCATGCGGGGGACCAGTGGTCAGAGAGGCTGTTCATTTGAGCTTCAGGTCCATTTTGGCATTCATTGTCACTTTATGTGTTGGGTGTAAGTCTCTCTGAATGCATAGGGATTATAGGACAGTGGGCTTTTCGTAGCATCAAACCCAAGCAAACCATTAGCTTATCTTTTCAGTATGGCGCCATTGTTAAACAGCCAACATATGCTGGCCTGCAGCCAGAGGCAGTCGTCGTCCATTTTGAAGGAGTAATAAAAAAAAAAGAAGAACTAAACTAATTTACCCTGAAAGCTGGTTTCCACAGCGAGGCAATAGCATAACCCTAGGTAATAACATTTCCCTCTGTGACCCTTTGACTGTATAACTAATATCAAGGGTGGGTGGATGGAAAGCTATGGCTGGCTGATGGCAATACAAAGTCCTTATGGGCTGCAGTTAAAGCAGAATGCATCTTCTGTTGTGTTCTAGAGTTCACTAGATTCCCTCAGGTGGCTTTTTACCCCAACAGGAACTAAACGTACTTGTCGGCGGTCACTCATGTAATTGTTCTTGTGGAGAGCTGCAAGAGGGCTCCATTATTTTTAAAGTTAATAGTGAAAAGGCAACAGCGCCCTCGCCATAGGCCTACTGAGGTTAAAAGGTTAGACGACGCCAAAGGCTCTGCAGTAAAAATAAGTCTTATATTGAACAATAACGGAGTGCCATTACAATATGTGTAATAGTTGTTTGGACAACTTGTTTGTTAGATCACTACCAAGCCTTAAGCTTCCCTCTTTAAAACTTGGCCTGACTTTTATTATAAGTAGTTATTACATTAATGCATCTTTTTCGATTAATGGCCCTGTTCATGTAAACATTGTACGGTATGCAATTAACACTTGATTTGTGTCAGATTATTGCAATGTTTGGGATGGCCTACTCCCGTTTTCCAATCTCCCATAGATACTTAAGCCATCTCATAAAACGGACGTTTATTTTGTTGTGTATACATTGTCATTTATCTTTCCTCCCCCCCTCTGCCTGCATAGAAACTGCTGAGCTAACCATTTCTCTCTTTGTCCCTCTATCCCCTCGTCCTCTTTGTGTGGGACCAGGCTGAGAATGATCTCAACGAGTTGAGAGCACTGATGCATTCTCCCAATGCCATTGTGGTAAGCTCTCTCTCTCTCTGTCTCTCTCTCTCTGTCTCTCTCTCTCTGTCTCTCTCTCTCTGTCTCTCTCTATATCTCTCTCTCTTTCTATATCTATCTATGTCTCTCTCTCTCTTATGTCTCTGCCCGGGGAGGGGGGGGGGGTTGGTTCTAGAACACATGTCACACACTACAGGAAGGGTGGACGGTTCAAAACATACCAACAGTCACCCTTTTCTGGCTTTACAGGATCGATACTAATGCAAATAGGGCCATCATGTGTGACCCCTTAATGACATGGCCATCCGTTCATGGTGGGTGGCACGGATTCATTCCCCACCCATCCAGTGACTGTTCCCCATCGAACACGGGCCACATCACTTTCATATATTTGCATGTTTAATGATTCTACCATATAGTTAGATTAAGGTTGTGACATTTTTGTAGAAGTTGTAAGAGGGACAGGTTTCAAAGTATTATAACAGAGGTGTATCATGAGTCCATCATTTAGCATTGATTGACCATGTTAGTCAGCATTTAACAGCCCCCCGTGTTGAAAGAAACGGTCCAGTTGTATCATAAAATCCAAAGACTAGCGAAGGATAATCATTTTGTATTCCATTCAGGGGTTGCCTTATCTTTTTTTACTTGCAGCCGATGTAAGTCCTAAAACGATTGCAGTAGTTATGTGATCGTTCTTGCAAATTATCTGTAGGCCCAAAGAGGCGGTGTTTGTGGGTGTGTGTGCGTCTGTTTGTGTGCGCTTATATCTGTCTTATATTTGCTTGTATTTGCTTGTATTGGGAAGTTTGCAAGCCTTCTCTCCGGGGCTGTGGCACGCACTGCGAGGTTCAGATAAGAAACGGTCCCTTTGAATCCCTTAGATGTCTGCATGGAGCTGTAGCCACCAGTGATTCACACTGTATTATCGGTCGCCTCCATTGTAATTGACCAAGCGTTCAGTTAGCATCGGAGGAGCACCACTCCCAGTGCTTCAAAAAACATGCAGGGAAGCCTTAAAAAAAGGCATGTCAATGGACGATAATTGTCTTTTTGATTGATAACCTCCATAGTTATGGATGTAGGGTGGTCTTGGTCTCATTCCGTACTGTGTTTCTCTCCTTCCCTCCCTCCTCTCTGCCCCTTTCCCTCCCCTCATCTGCGTGCAGCGGATGAAGTTCCTGCTGTTGCAGCAAAAGTACCTGGAGTACCTGGAGGACGGCAAAGTGCTGGAGGCCCTGCAGGTGCTCCGCGGCGAGCTCACACCACTAAAGTACAACACGGACCGCATCCACGTCCTCAGCGGGTACGCCAACACCACCACCACGTCCAACACCTCCTCCACCCACTTCCGTTCCTCACGCTCATCCATTCATACAGCTCTCGCGGGTGCCATAGTAAATCAATCTCGTTCTTCCCTATTCTCCAACATCTAGAGCAGTGGTTCCCAACCCTTCACTTGATATTGTCGTCGAAACCTTCCGCAAATCGCCTCGTATGTAAACGTATGTAAATAAACACGCAGTGGCCGGGCAAAGGGTGCCAGTGTCGCCACTTTACACAATTATTACAGCAGGTATTATAATTGCAAATATTTTTTTTTATTACTACAAATAAACCTTGTGTATTTGTAGTAATGCTGTGTGTGTGTTCAGAATTACATGAATGAAAGATAAGTGCTTAACCCTCCACTATATGATCTTCTTGTGTGTGGACCGCTGCATGCACCTTTTGTGTAACAATAAGCTGCAACCCCTTTTGTGCCGGTCCTGTTCTCGAGGTCACCTTTGTCTTCACCGGGCTCCCCATGGAGTCTGCAGCAGAAATAGAGAGAACCAAATCTCCTTAATGAAAGCCGCTCCCTTACTCATCCATGCTAAACTGTCACTTAGCAGTTATTAACCGCTAAATGGCAGTTGATGGAATCACCCTGCACTGACTACCTCACCTCTGATATCCACTTTTGGACGAGAATCTACTCGCACTGCACCTTTTTAATGGAGAGGGCATTGTAGAATGTCTCCACCTTAATGCACCTTTTGAAAGGAGTTCATTCAGAGGATGTACAATAGCTGAGAACATCCTGTTTTTTTTCTTCCTATTGTGGTATTATACCGTTTGCTTCCTTTTAGTTTGTTTGTTGTGCAGATGTAATGGAAAACAAACCACACTGGTTTGTCATGTCCAGACCAACGTGTGTGTGTGTGTGTCACCCTAGCTCTGGAAATCGTGGAAGTTATTATGATCTGGTCATTAGTTAAGATCCATATCCGTTTAGCACTTACCCAATCTCAAACTCAAAATGTCTTTCCAGATTAAATAAGAGATGGGAGTGGCTGACCGATTGATTTGTCAGCTGCTCATTCTTGCTTGCCTGACATCCATATCCATAAGACCGCTCATTCCTCTCTGATCTGCCTTTGATTCATCAAAAAACTACCAGACCGGATATATGTCCTTGACACTTAATACTGAGTTCATTACTCATAATCAGAAGTACATCTGTTTGTAGTGGAGGATGATGTCATGGACGAAAGGCTGCATATGAGCAATGTGTTCCCTCACAATTCTTAAAGCTACATGGCACAAGTTGGCTTGCCATACTCCCATTGGTCATTTGTTCATAAAAGGACTCTGCTTTTGCCAAAGGCATCCAAGTCTGGAAATACTGTGTCTATTTCAGATAGGTGAATAATAATAACAATTTCCTCAATTTTCATCAAAGCCATCTCTCATCAAGGTTGTTGTTGTTTGCATTTCAGGTACCTGATGTGTAGCCATGCAGAGGACTTGAGAGCCAAGGCAGAGTGGGAGGGAAAGGGCATTGCCTCACGCAGCAGACTGCTGGACAAACTACAGAGTGAGAGAAACGATGCGACAAAAATAGAATGACCACATCTTCTGCAGAGAAATGTGTGTGTGATATGACTATAAACGTTCGATAAACGTCGGGGAATATCGGCCATTCAGCCACCACTCATCCGTCTCTCGATGGCTCTCCCTCCCTGTCTTCCCTTCCCGTCTTCCCTCCTCCCTTCTCACCTCAGCATACCTGCCGCCCTCGGTGATGCTGCCTCCGAGGCGGATGCAGACGCTGCTCAGGCAGGCGGTGGAGCTCCAGAGGGACCGCTGCCTCTACCACAACACCAAGCTGGACAGCAGCCTGGACTCGGTCTCCCTCCTCCTGGACCACGTCTGCAGCCGGTCAGTAGCGCAAGGGGCTAGCATGTGCGCTACTACTGGCATGCGGTAATAGAAACGACCAGCATTTGTAGCTTATGCTTTGACTAACATGCATGCCCATGCTATGAGTAGCATTTGCTAATGCTATGACTAGCGTGCGCTAATGCTATGACTAGCATGTGTGCTGCTGTTAAGATTAGCATGTGCTAATGCCATGACTAGCATGTGTGCTAATGCCATGACTAGCATGTGTGCTAATGCTGTGACTAGCATGTGTGCTAATGCTCAGACACGCATTTGTGCTTCTACTAATAATAGAGCTAAGATGTGTTATGATAAGGGGCGGGGGGGGGGGGGTATTTGCAAAGTATTGACATTTAACAGATCTGTATTTTGAAAGTAATTAATGTGAATGATATGTTTTCGTAACCTCCAAAGTAAACATTTATAAATGCTCATAACAGTTGTTGAAAAGGGGTAAACTGGTCTTGTGTTGCATGTAATTGGTTGTGCCAAACCCTGGCCTCTTGTGACCACTGAACTCTCCTAATTGCAGGAAACAGTTCCCCTGCTACACGCAGCAGATCCTCACAGAGCACTGTAACGAAGTCTGGTTCTGCAAGTTCTCTCACGACGGCACCAAGCTGGCCACTGGCTCCAAAGACACCACTGTCATCGTTTGGCAAGTGGACCCGGTATGTGTACACACACACACACACACACACACAGTGTGCCCAACCCCATTTAGTCATTTGTTTCAGACGTTGATAATTCTTAAGCCATGCTCTCATCAGTCCCTGTGGAGTGTGATGCTTTTTTCATTCAAACAGTAATTATAAATAATCATACGGGTCAACCGTTTAGTGGACGTCACAGTCAGTTGAAATTCCATCATTCATTTCTCAACTTTGTCTTAATTTACGTGGTAAAAAAAACAAGACAGAAATAAATCTATATTGTGGTTCACATGAAGGGCTTCCACTCAAGTATTTTTAGCCTTCCGTGTCAAAGTGTTTATCCCTGCACCCATTTCCATGCTCCAGGAGACTCACCAGCTGAAGCTGCTGCGGACACTGGAGGGCCATGCCTACGGTGTCTCCTACCTAGCGTGGAGCCCAGACAACACCTACCTGATCGCCTGCGGACCCGACGACTGCTCCGAGCTCTGGCTCTGGAACATCCAGGTGCATACACGCGCAGAGACACAGCTAGGCCCAGTGTATACATCCATACCCCCGCTACCTGTAGACGGGTAGACGCAGTATAATATATACCAAGTGGACCAAGTATCTTGGATTCCATTCGACAATTGCCCCCGTCTGGTCATCCATATGAATCAGGATTTCCCCTGCAGTTTCTGTGAGGCGCATATTTGTGTGTGTGTGTGTGTGTGTGTGTGTGTGTGTGTGTGTGTGTGTGTGTGTGTGTGTGTGTGTGTGTGTGTGTGTGTGTGTGTGTGTGTGTGTGTGTGTGTGTGTGTGTGTGTGTGTGTGTGTGTGTATATATATACACCAAATCATGGAACAACTTTTCTGTATCAAGGTATCGGCTCCAGGATGTGGTTATGTTGGGTGTTGTCCTCGTTGTGTAAGCCTCCCTCAGTATAGTCTGTTAACCGCCCCTCTGCACACAGTGGATAGTGCTGGGATAGTCCTGGAGGCGCTGGGTTGGCTCGCCCACGGTCGTCAGTGAGAATATTTTGAAATAGGTGAACAAGTGGCCGCTTGATGGCAACACAGGCAAATCTCTGTGCACGACTCCGCGATAGTCTCTCTCCCTCCATAGATATTCCATAAGCCGTGTACTCAATGACCCCGTCTCTCTTTCACTCCCTCTGCTGTCATTCACCCCTCCCCCGCCGTCCTCCTTTCATTCCTCTTATTTCCCCTCCCCATCCCCCACTTCTGCCCTCCTTACCCGCCTGCTTGTTTTTCTCTCTCTCTCCCCTTCGCTCTGCCCCCTGGTGGCCAGACGGGGGAGTTGCGGACCAAGATGTCCCAGTCCCATGAAGACAGCCTGACCAGCGTAGCATGGAACCCCGACGGCAAGCGCTTTGTCACAGGGGGACAGAGGGGGCAGTTCTACCAATGTGTGAGTACATCGTGCTATACACTTTTAATTACAGGTTTGCATAGATTTTATAAATATAATTTATAGCAGGTGTGTGTGTGTGTGTGTGTGTGTGTGTGTGTGTGTGTGTGTGTGTGTGTGTGTGTGTGTGTGTGTGTGTATATACATTCAATGGAAAAACATGTGTTTTTTGCATTTATATCGACATGGCAAACGTTTGTTTTTGTTTTGTTTGGTTTTCATAAGCCTTTCCTCACCTTTTTTTTTTTTTGCACACTGATATCAACTAGAGATACTGAAACGCCATGGAGGGTCTGTGGGGAGGGAGGTGAGAATAACAGGCCGTTGCCTTGAGGGGAGTTGTTTTGACTGGGGCAGGCAGCTCACTGGACCAACGGATCCTCCCAGATATTGATCAGGAAGCTGTGAACCCTCTGAGCCCGTTTTCTGCTGTTGTTGTTGTTTTTGTTCTCGGACGTCAATGAAGGGTGGCCTAGCTGTTATGTGCATGTTTCATTTCATGGAAATTGTTTCATTTCCAATGTATTCGTCAAAAGCAAAGTTTGTTTTTATACTGCCTTTTGTGGTGAATTATATACGGAAGTCTTATGGGATCTATGTTTTCATCCTGTTTTGATTAACATATTTGTATTTGTAGTATGCATTATGACACTATTTATGCATAATCAATGACTACCAAGGAAACTGGTCCTTAAATATGCCGGCTTTGCTGTAATATTAAATTAAGGAGGGCAGAGACCTCTGTTCCAAAATGAAGATATGGTTTTCAGGCTTCTACTGATTCAGGGGTCGGGGGGAAGACCCTGTAAGAGAGTGTAGTGAGAGAACGTTTTATCCAATAAGCCCTAAGTAGGACGAGAACAAGTCAATCAGTACATTGGGATATTTTGCAGTCGTTGTTCCCAATGTGTTGAAAGTGGAGTGTTTTATACACCTTTTGTTAGACTAAAGGGGGCGCTGTTGCAGGCGGTCATTACTAACATGCTGTACATTCCAAGGTCAACCGAGACGGTGCGTGTGGTTATCTGGCATAGATAATCCTGTGTGTCGGGGCGGGGTGTCAGAGTGGGGGTTGGTGTGTGTATTAACCAGGGTTGCGTGTGACCTCTATCGTTTAAATAATCAAACAGATGGCTAATTTGATGGGCTTATTAGGGCTAGGTTAAAATATTCTATTTTTTTCGATCAATTACGCATTCCTTTGTATTAGGCGGTGATGCCTTTTTATGGACAGCTCGGTGAAGAGGGACCGGAAAGTGGGTTGAGAGGAGAGGGAATGACATGTGCTTCTGGATCAAGGGTGCCAACCTGGGTTGTTACAATGAGTAAAAGCGGGTTAGGCCATCCAGCTGCCCTCTGCAATCGAATATTATATCATGTCATGTTTAAGTTAATTGTTTTCGCTAAAGGTTTTCGCCAAATGTTATTTCTAACACATTGAGTGTCTGCTTAACTACAGAAACGCAATTATCAAAAAAGGGCATTTAAGTGTGTATTCACTTAAAATTTGATTTAAGTTCATTAAAGCATACAGTACTGTGGGTAGTTTATTCCGTGCCTGATAAAGAATAGTGAAATGGTGTAATACTTTTTGGGGTGAACTTTATCCAAACAATATCAATAATGCACATATTGTATCAGAAGGTAAACTTTTAGGAATTATCCAGGGAATATTTGTCACGGATATAAATGTGGATCTCATTTGTAGTATCATATCGAATTGTATCTAAATCAAATAGAACTGTGTCCCCAAATGTTATGTACTGGCATGATTCTTGCAATTTCCGGTTTGTACCTTCATGGTTGAATGAACTTATTACAGGATGCGTCCGCTGAATATGTGTACCGTGTGTAGGACCTGGACGGTAACCTGCTGGACTCCTGGGAGGGCGTGAGGGTACAGTGTCTGTGGTGTCTAGGCGACGGAAGGACGGTGTTGGCCTCGGACACCCACCAACGTATTCGCGGTTACAACTTTGAGGACCTCACCGACCGAAACATGTACGTGTGTCTCACGTTGTGGTCTGTGGAAAACACTACTGGTGATGGTAGTGTCCTTGTTTAGGATTGGGTTACCCCTAAGCAGCACAATGCACTGCTATAATACATTGTTTTGTTCATGTTTTAACCCATGTTTTTTTCTTTTTTTCCTCACAGAGTACAGGAGGACCACCCTATAATGTCGTTTACTGTTTCAAAGAACGGAAGATTAGCTTTGTTAAATGTAGCAACTCAGGTGAGTCAAGTGGCATTAACATCCCCTACGCTAGATCTGTGCCGTTATAGTTATCCGTGTAGCTCACCCTTTCTGCACTGGATAGGGAATGCAAAAAGGTCTGATCTGATCATCTGATCAAACTTATCAACCAATAAAAAAGGAAAAGAAAATTAAATTAATTATTTAAAATTAATTAATAAAAAATTGCCTTTCTAATTGCTTTTCTCCCCTACTATGTTTTCATTAGGGCGTCCACCTGTGGGACCTTCAGGACCGGGTACTGGTGAGAAAGTACCAGGGAGTGACCCAGGGCTTCTATACCATCCACTCCTGTTTCGGAGGACACAACGAAGACTTCATCGCCAGCGGCAGCGAAGGTGCGGACATCTCCGGAGACAGAGCCATAACATGAATAATGAATAATGGCTCCTTGTCCCGAGCCCTTTAATGCATGCAGCGCAGGCGCCTTCCTTGTCCTTGCTCCAAATCCTAGCCATGTGCTATGTGCCATCTGTAATCTCTTGGAGATTAGACTTTAGTTATGTTACGAGGTTACCACCTACCAGTATGATTCTAATATGTGGATTGCATATGTTTTCTCTAGGAAAAGAATATGCATTATATTCATAACGCAAAATAATCATGGCCTGATTTATATTTGAGCTTTTCTAAAAATGTTCTTAGCTTGCCTAATCTTAAAAGGAGCCATGTTGACTCCTTGCTGTCCCGTTGACCCCTTCCTGTCCCCGCCCAGACCACAAGGTGTACATCTGGCACCGCCGCAGCGAGCTGCCCATCGCCGAGCTGACGGGCCACACGCGCACGGTCAACTGCGTGAGCTGGAACCCGGCCATCCCGGGGCTCATGGCGTCCGCCTCGGACGACGGTACGGTGCGCATCTGGGGGCCGGCGCCATTCCTCGAAACGCAGGAGCCCGACGGACTGAACGGTAACGGCACTAGGTGTTTCTCCAGTGACAGTTGGGTGGAGTGAAGGCTCCCCCGTTGGTTGTTGTGTTTATCCTCGTTTTTAATATCCTAGTTGGCAAAGTTTTATTTCTGTCATTGCATGGTATTAAACCCCTCATGTAAAAATTGGCTTGTATAGTATTCTTCTTTAGTTTCCCAGCATATATTTATTCATGCATTTTGTACTTTTGCACATTTATACTTGTTTTTAACTCTTATTCTATTTGTAACATGGTTTTTGCTGCTGCTTGATGTGCACTTTCGTGAGGGAACCTTCACGGGGGGTTAATAAAGTTCCTTTCTATCTACCTTCCTAACTAATCAAGTAATTTTTGTTCCTCCCTAGAAAACTGCAGTAACATGGATAGTTGATGGTGACTGAAAGTACAACAGCTGTCGTCTCTCCAAACAAAAACCACAAGTCCACGACGAAAAAGCCGGGCCATTGACCTCCAACCGCAACCAGAAGAATAACAGCCACAAACAAGTCAACAACAACAAACAAACAACCACCTGAGAGCAAATAAAAAAGGCGAGAGGAAAAATTCAAACTGCCTCATGTTCCAACCCAGACAAAACTGTGGAGGTGGCGGGAATGAAAAAAAGGCACTCAGCAAACATCCAGGTCTTCATCCAAACCCCTGATTGTTAGCCAGAGATTTGGAAAGCAAGTCGCTCCACGGTGGCTTCCACCACCTACCCCAGCCTCCCCTTCACAAGGCCCCAGGCGTCCAAAAGTCTCTTGCGCAGAGCCGCCTCCACCTCGGACTAGGAACCCAACATCATGCCCCCCCGCCCTCCCTGGTCTCCCTCAAAGACAGACACTGCAGACTCGGCGTATAATCTTCGGACGAAGTCTGTCTGCCTTTCTATCCCTCACATATATATATATACATATATGTATATGTGTGTGCGTGTATATATGTGTGTGCGTGTGTGTGTATACATGGAGACCGGCATGGGGGGTGTTCTGGGGTGGATGGTGTACAGGGGGGTATAGCAACTCTTCTGTATGTATGTGTTTTATCTTCTTGCTCTTCTTACTCTAAGCTATATTCTTCGCACTCGAGTCGTTGGACGAAGGCTACAAAAAAAAATCGTTAAAAAAACACTGGTCAACCAACCGACAAAAGAAGACACAAAAAAAAGATTATGCTCGATGTTGAATTTGTTTTTCTTGATGATCCCAGCGTTATTCCCCTTTTAAGAGGTGACTCTTGGCTTGGAGTAGAGAGCGTGGCCATTGAAAGCTTTAGTGTGAAGAATACACTGTCCCTTGGTTTCTTTCATTTAGGACAAAGTTGCTTGAGGTTCTATTTTAGTTATTTTTTCCATTCCCGTAATTATACAATCTGAAACAGAAGTATCTGTGGTGTTGTCTGTAGGATGAAGCCCCCACCCAATCATCACACAGTTGAGCTCGCTATCGCACATCTCCCCCCCCCCCCCCCCCCCCCCCCCCCCTCTCTCCTGCAAGAGAAGACGTAACCAAGAGGGACTGTAGTTGCATATCATTGGCGAGAAGAACGTTGACTGCAAAACCAGGGCTTTGCTTTACCGCCATTTTCTATGACCTCTGTCTAAGAGACATGCTCGCAGACACAAAAGAGCATTAGAAACCCCTCTCTTTGCACACTAATGACTACACTTGGTGTGTGTGTGTGTGTGTGTGTGTGTTGTGTATGAGGGCAGGGGCATGCATACCTGCATCAGTGTGGGTGTGCTGTTTGTATTTGTGTGTGTGTATGTTTGTTTTGTAAGCCCGTTGTAAACTTACACCAGCAGAAGAAACTTGCTCTCTCTCCCTCACCCCAAACCCCCACTGCTGCCCCTCAAATCCACCAGTTAATATTGTAAAAGGCTTTTAAATCAACTCTTAAGTTATCCAAAGCCCCATAGCGACCTCTATCTGTGGAACTAATGAAAACTTGAGAGCCATTTTGTAAAAACATATTTTGCTTTTTGCTTTTTTAATCTGGGGCTTTTCTTTTACATTGAATCTGTTTTATATATAAATATATATAAATATATTTCTCCTTACCACACATCCTTCCAATGATGATTTGTTGGCATTGGCAGTCTTTCTTTGAAGGGGGTAACCTGGGTGGAGTTGAAGGTGTGTTCTGACCTTTTTGATTCGTTCTTTTCGACATTAGTTGTTACCGGGCGCGTTATGAGTAAAGGTTGATTTCAAAGATGTTCATGATTGTAATCACTGAAGGGTCATGGCTTAGCGTCACCCAAGGGATAGAGGCAGCAAAAACCAGAAAAGCTACAAGCCCAGGGACAGTGCTTGGGGAATGTTCCTAATTTCGCGAGACACAAACCCGACTGCCTTCCTCGTCACACATTTGCACAAACACCTTCAGTACGTTCAACCCTCCTCCGTTCCCCCATTGCACTTTGACTGGTCTTTTGCTTTTCTCTTGAGACGAAGACCGGAATCTATTTGGTTCTATTCTATCAAGACTTCTGGTGGCAAAATCCACCCCAAGTTTGAAAACTAAAACGTTTTGTTAATTTGTACCAACCCTGAGGAGAAAACCCCCGAAGAGCTGAATTCCTTGTTTTGCCCTCAATGTGACCTGACACGGGGGTGGAATATAATATTGTACATGACACATCAGGGAACACAAACCCACGCGTACAAAGCATAACAGCCTCATTTTGAGGCTGCCACACATTGCGGGGGCTTGGAAGGATAACTAAAGACCCCTCACACACACCCACCAAGTTGTTCAGTGGCCACAGCATCATTCAAGGTTTTCTTCCCGTTTTCAGATATGACTATTTGATACAGACTGATAAAAAGGTTTAAAACAATGCTTTTCTGTCTGTTTTTATTGAACTTTTTGTTACTTTACTTTTTTTTTTTCTCATATATATAATTTTTTTTTGGTTGACCGCTATCCCTGTATGATTATATTAAAATATAACTAGACTTTCGGAGTCCTTTTTATTTTTAAATCCTCCTAGTAACTCTTACTTTTTTCCTTTTGCAATTATTTTAATATATCTACCACTACTAATACAAATCAATATGCACCGTTTAATACCTGTCCCAATAGGAGTATGGGTCTTGGGAAATCTGTTGCCTAGGACTATGACTATTTTCAGGTTCCAACTATCCAGCCCTCGCCTTTGAAAGAGATACCTTCATGTGAAACTCTTCTTCTTCGCATGTTTCTGTTGAATTATAGCTCTCTTTCTGGGGTGTGTGTGTGTGTGTGTGTGTGTGTGTGTGTGTGTGTGTGTGTGTGTGTGTGTGTGTGTGTGTGTGTGTGTGTGTGTGTGTGTGTGTGTGTGTGTGTGTGCCAGCTTTTACTTGGCAGTCGCTAGTCGTCCACCCGTTATCCAAACCAAATTCATGAGGCTTATACACAGTGGGCTTTCCGTCTGGTGTGCGTGGGTCAATCGTCTTGAAACTCAACGGTCTCTGAATTCCGTTTCAACTGCTAGACCGGCGGATGGGCTTGCATCTCTTCCTCCACGCCGATGGGACATTTCAGAAGATTAAAGGCTAAAACCTTCAACAACCCAAGAAGCTTTTTTTGCAAGGAAGCTCCACATGTATCTGCTGGTGGCATATTCTGTGTCTGTATGCAATTTGGTGTCTATTCCGTTATTTTATGGGGTTTTAATCAAGGGAGTTGTTCCTTATTCTAAAATGTCTTATCCCCTTCTTGGGTCAGTAAAGTGGTCATGGAGGAATATTGAGGGCTAAACTGTAGCATCTCTGGGCAGTTATTTGGTTTTGGGTGGGAGAGATGTGTGGGTTTGAGTTGTACGTGTTATTTACAAAAGTGATTGTACTGTTTTGTATCATTGTGTAGAAGAAGTGTTATGTATGCATATTTTCAATAAAGATTTCAGGGTTTCGAAAAAATAATGTTGATGACCCACCTCATGGGTCAGAATTTTTTCACGGCTCCTAGTGCCATATCTGGTAGCCTAGGCTACATGTTGAGTAATATTCACGTGCCTCTCTTATGAGAGTCCTGTCCATCGAGGCAACGTCAGCAGTGTTCGATAATAAAACACTGCTGTTGATAAACCTCAACCAGGACTAGCTAAGGTTTTCGGGCGATCGGACTGCACATATGTGCCTACACATCAACAAATGCAGCTCCATTTATATTCTGAAAATAGGCAATCGTATATGAAACAGTTCAGACCACTGAGCAGGATAAATAGGGGGGTCATAAAAAAAACTTTTAAAAATGGAATACGAATTATTTTAAAGTTGAGTTGTCTTCTGTTAGATAGACTATATATTTTCACTTCCATAAATTCAGTCTTTCAATTTGTCTTTCAAACATCTCGAATAAATTGTCGTTCATTTCATGTTTCAATCATTATACAAATATAGCATTGTGTCTGTTTCAAAGATGACTGGGAAGGTACAGAAAAATCGGTTTTCATTCTTGACAGCAAGAGGACAGCCCCTTCAAAAAAAGCTGCCAATGTGAGGTCAGAGGAGGCGGCAGTGAAGGAGGCATTGGATGAGGTAGTGGAGAAGGAGTGGATCAGAATTTCCAATGTGTACTAATCAATTATGAACCATATGCAAAATTGCTTGAAACTTTTCTAAGATCTAAGCAAAATTGTGGGTCGCTCTGTTCTGGAAAATAGTTTAAATTAAAACAGGGGGTATAGGCTATTGGGAGAGCGATCAAACAATCTTCAGATATCCATCTAAAAGCAATCACAGTCCAGAGTAGGTTGGTTATAGCCTAATGTTTTGTATTGACCCAGCGGAATTCCCGTCTCTAGTTTCAGTCTTTTTTGCAAGTTATTCCCAGATATTGGAGTTAGTCTAACGATTGCAGCTCTTTCAATATCAATAATTGTGGATGGCGGTCTTTCGGAAGTGCACGGTAATACCTCATCATCCACACAGAAACAGATAACATATGGGCATGAGAGAGGACATGTTGGTTTGTTTTGCACAAGCGAGTGGGAGGAGCGTCGTCACTGACGTCCCGTTCAGCCTCGCCCCCTCTGTTCGCTCTCTCAACACTGTTTTCTTTCGGAGTCCCCTCTTCGCTCTGGTGCCCCATCAAAAAAACTCCCCGTTGGAGAGCTGCAGGGCTGTATAGATGGCAAGCCCAGGTCCCACGGCAGTCATGGCGGCGCCGTTGGCTCACTTTGAAGAGGACTGGCAGGACTTCAACGAATTCCAGCCCTCCTCCTCCGAGGCGCCGGATCAACTGGATCAGGTGAACTCGAATGCGAGCGAAGCGGCGCCGGGCCTCGACGCTCACGCCGACCCTGAGCACTGCTTCTCCGGGGAGTTCTGCGGCTTCGAGTCCATGGAAGACCTGGTCCAGGACTTCGACGCAAAGCTGAGCGTTTGCTTCCGAAACTACAACACGGCAACTGAACATATTGCGCCCATCAGGCCGATCACAGAGGAACATTTCCTCAAAGACGACGAGTGAGTATGGATGGTGTGCTGGATGGCAACTTTTTGACCGTACTGGTGTTTAAAAGGCGAGCCCCATAGCTCTCGTTAGCCGGCTAGCAGTCTAGTCTAGCCTAGCTTTACTTCATGTGATTAATCAGAGTTGGGCAAACATCTCGGTGGCAAGCGACCAGCAGGACGTTCACGACCTCTTTAGACGCGATGCCCTCCATTGAGTGACCTATTTCTGAAAATAGAAGTATTATCTGATTTGTATTTAATGGTGAAAACTCCCCAATTGTTGCACCTCTCCGGACAGCTTGAATCGTCCTTTGTATTGGAATGCCTTTGGTCGCAAGTCCACGTCTGTCATGTCAGAGTGGCTTTCTGTCATGTAACGTTTGAAGGGGTTTAGTGTTATGAATTGAGGGAACGCTTCCCAGATTAGGTTTCTTTGTAAAAGTGGCACTGTTACAACTTATTTACTATGGTTTATCATTTAAACTGACGTGTATGTCAATAACGCCTACATATAAAAGCATGACATGATCACGCCCAACGCCAGTAACAACGACGTTGTCATGATATATCATTGCTATGTCCTCTTTATGAAGCTGTCTATTTTGTTTTATGTTGTATTGGATTTCTGCGTTGCAGTGGTGATGTGGCTTAAAGTCCGACCCACCCATTTACAGCCTGAGGGTATACTGCGTATATTAACAGTTGATCATTTATTTGATTAATGGTTTAATGGTTGATCAATTAGACTATTTAAATGCTTTATAGGTTTAATAAATCCTTTGACTTTGTCATCAGAAAGTGATGTATCATCAAAGTAGCACGATATGAACTTCTCAAGCTCAATTTCAACCGCAAAGCCACCTTGTAAACGTTTTCAGATGGGCAATGTCAATGTTATGTCAACACATGACCCCTCTGCCATCTCTGTGCATAAAATCACAACAGATTCAACCATTATCCACATACGCTTTTATCCTTAGGGGTTGAGACCCTGTTGCAAATGCGTTGAAAAAAAAGGCCAGGGGTAGTTTTTAATAGGACCCCTGTCGAAATGCTTAGCTAGCCCTTTTTAGCCGGACGTGTTCGGGCTGTTAACTAGCCAGCCGTCCATCCAGCGACCCCATCGCTGGATGGACGGCAAGGATGGCAAGAGTGTGTCTGCTCAATGTCAGTTTGGCAGAGACGTGGGTGCGTGTCGCCCTCTGTGCATCTAGGGCAGAAAGGAGAAGTAGGCGTTGTTCTTATAATGGGTTCGTGTCGGAGCTACAAAAAGCGTTAGGCGATGTCTGTTATTTTGTAGCACAGTGGGGATGCATGTGTTGACTTGCCAGGGACACTATGACATCACTCGAGGGGACAAACAAAACTTCCCCTCGATGATGCAGAGCTGACCTGACATAAGGGGGCACAGCATTCGAGCCCGGATCTGCTCCAAGCAACGGCGGAGGTCAGAAATAAAACTACAAAATTGTTGATGTCGCACAGCGTTCTCACACACTGAGATTGCCCAAACTCCCTGTGTTTTGCTTATTGTGCCAACACGCGTCAGAAGAATGACAAAAAACATGACACCTCTCAAATCCAAAAATAAAGTGGCTTGCACACGGTGAGATTTCACCTCATGTATAATAATCATGTTATTATCGGTGGTCCTGAATAGCAAGGGACTTAAGTCCGATCTCAGTCGACCAATGCTTCTCTACCCTGAATATGTTGGCTTGGGTTGAATGAGGTAAATTCAGTGCGGCACGATGAAGCTGTAAGTAGGAGCTTGCGAGGCAGGTGGGCTTCTGTGTGTGAGTGGGAGGCGGCGGAGTACACACCACCGCCGACTCATTCGTGTGCCAGCGATGCGGAGAGGGGGTAAAGGAAGCCGTTTGATTCACGCCTGTTTTTGCATCTCTTGTTCTCTCTGTGGCCCAGGGTGTGGAACGCCCTGAGCGATAACTATGGCAACGTGATGCCTGTGGACTGGAAGACCTCCCACACACGCTCCCTGCACCTGCCAACACTCAACCTCCGACCGCACGAGGTACCATGCCCATAGACATCTCTCTGTCTCTGTCTCACTCTTTGTCTTTTACATTCAATTGAATCTTGACTTGAAGAGACTTAGCCACTTGCTAAACTCATTCATCCTGCATTAAGTGTGTGGAACAACCTGGATTGTTAAAGCACCAGCAGAACTATTAAGTTAATGGCATTACTATTACAGGGTTTCTTGGTAGTGCTTGAGGCGGCAAGTGGTTATCGATTCTCCTCCTCCTGCCAAGGAGGAACTCATGTTTACCCTGCGCTCGGCAGTCTTGCCTTGTGTCCACTTCCTGTAAAGAAGTTCTCCATTTGTAAACCGTTCATCTTCATGCACTGTGTTCGATCTGACCCCTCTCTCTGTGTGTCTCTGTGTGTGTGTGTGTCTCTCTCTCTCTGTCTCTGTGTGTCTGTGTCTCTCGCTCTGTCTCTCTCTCTCTTGCTCTCTGGGTCTCGGTCGGCCAGGCGCTCGACAACCAGTCCCTGGACCTCTCTGACGACGAGGAGCTGCGGGAGCAGATGGACATGCACTCCATCATCGTCTCATGCGTTAACAACGAGCCCCTGTTCACCGCAGAGCAGGTGAGGTACACACACACACACACACACACGCCTTAATGAATCATTCATGCACGTCACCTCATCACCTCCCGTGTATAAGAATGCAGCTTATGAATGCTCAAAATGTGCATGCGTCTGAATCTTCTCTAAGTCGCATTGGATAAACGTGTCTGCTCAATGATGAATGTTAAAACGAGGGAGAAGGATCACACTTTAGTTTTTCGGTCGTCCATGTTTGTTTCCTAATGGACTTACTCAGGCAGGATGACGCACTCCAGCTCTCAGTCAAACTTTAGTCCCGGATTAAAAATAATATGTTTAACAGTTTGGGGTTGCTAATCTTTCATTGTTCTTATTAAAAACCAAGCGTTTTGCACTGCTTTTGCGCTAGAATATATATTCTGGTCATTGTTTGCACATTTATTTTCATTGTGATACTTTTTTTTCTTTTCTTGCGTTTCAAAGGCGAGACTTTGCATTAGCCTAGGTAATGGTATATTGACGTTGATTTAGGATTTAAGTCTTTTCTAATGTGCGTGCATCGTGGTGTCCCTCCCAGGTGATTGAGGAGATAGAGGAGATGATGCAGGAGTCTCCTGACCCGGAGGAGGACCAGTCGGACCTCTCCAAGGTCCTCTCTGAGGACCTCCAGGCACTCAAACACTCCCAGTCCAACTCCAGCTACCAAGGCCGTAAGACGCGCACCTGTGTGTGGGGGTGTGGGTGTGTGTGGGTGTGTTTGATGAACCGTGATCTTGTGACTGATTACACCATATCCAATGTAGAGCTGGGACTACACACTCGTAGCAAGTAGGCAGGACTCTTATATAACTGTGTGTCAGATTAATTACTTTCCACTGCATGCGTTTGACAGGTCATCCAATACCCACAATGAATATATGCCTGGGTATACAGCTTAACTTTCAGATATAAATTGGATTGAGAATAAAATAACCAGGACATAACAACACATCCCCTTCGTCCTTTCCATTTCCAAAAACTGTATGGATCTAACCAATTTAAAAAAGACAAAACACAACAAACAGAACTTAAAGCGTAATCATTAGTTGTTGTAGCCGAGTTCGACAGTAGAAAAGAGAGCAGAAGAGAGATTTGGAAACAACCAAAGTTCCCTCCCTCTATGTTTCTAGGCCATTGCATAGTATTTAATTTCTCGTACCTGTGTTTGCCATGCAAGATGGATTCCCTGAACCAATCAGGGAAGAGATGCCCTCATTGGTCAGAAATTAACCGTAGTCTTAAAATCTCAATTGGCTCATACAGGGTTCGGTGTGCACGGCGTGTCAACTCGAACAAATGCATTTCAATCACTAATAGCTGACAGATGTCTAAGACATTTCGAACAAATCACACTCAAATAAAAGCTCTTAAACCTCTAATAAGCCCTCGTTCGTCTCCCTCCCCCCCCCCCAGGGCTGCGGCAGCTGTCTGTGTGTGAGCTGACGGAGGCGCTGGAGGAGGTGAAGACGGCCATCGGCCACTACAGCGAGGAGCTCATCCAGGCCCTGGCCCTGAGGGATGAGCTGGACTACGAGAAGGAGGTAACCTCCCTCTTCTATTACGCCCCCGGACATCACGACAACATTGCATTGGACTGACCTTGTGACTGATTCAAGCGTTTGCCAGCCATGGACGGCCAGATTGGTAGAGGACGAGATGTGATGACTTAACATCGCTTTCTATTCTGCCTCGGCCTGTCTTTTACTCTTTTGCTCTCTAGCTTTCTATCGCTCTATCTCAAAATATGGGAAGCGCTTTGGATGCTTAGAAAAGCAATTTCTAATGCAACGATTAATTGTTACGTGACCTCAAGTGTGTCCGCTTTTCTAGCGTTGCATGATTTTTAGCTAAGTGCACTTTTCACTGCAAGTACCACAAAGAGCGAAAGACACCGACAAGCCAACGGAAAGACATGGTGTGCCTCTGGTTTGTGTGTGTGTGTGCGTGCGTGCGTGCGTGCGTGCGTGCGTGCGCGCGAGCAGGTGAAGAACAGCTTCATCTCGCTGATCATCGACGTGCAGAACCGGCAGAAGGAGCAACGCGAGCTGCTGCGCAAGAGGAGAAAGATCCGCAGCACCACCACCATCGGGCCCAACGGCCAGCGGACGGCTAGCACACATGTACCGGGAACGGTGAGAACCCCCCGCCCCCCCAACACAGGCTCCAGGTTACAGAGACCCGCGCGGTGGTGAAGCCCATGCATGTGGCAGTAGGAGGACGGAATGAGTCAAATATATGTTTTTTGTGTTGTAAACGCGTCACAGGTTTATAGGCAGGGTCCGACATGAACCGCTAGAGTCGAGTCGCTTTACCTGCTTTACCTGGAAAAGCATTTCTTTTTTTTATGCATATTTTTTTATCGGCCAAATGGTTGAATCATTCTGCCTTTGGCTGACGGCAGATGTTCCTTTGAGACCCTGTTTGTGGGTGTGTGTGTAGTGGACCCCCAGCCGAGAGGTCGTGTGTGTGTGTGTGTGTGTGTGTGTGTGTGTGTGTGTGTGTGTGTGTGTGTGTGTGTGTGTGTGTGTGTGTGTGTGTGTGTGTGTGTGTGTGTGTGTGTGTGTCAAGACGTTTTGGGTCTCTGTGCCAAGATGGCGTGGGGCTCTCTTTCTCTCTTACTTCCTCCAAGTAGGAGTCTTTTCATTCTTTCTCTCTCTCTTTTACTCTTCCCCTTTCGCCGTGCTCTCTCGCCCGTAGCTCCTCACTCTGGAGGGATTGTCCACGGTCATTCAAAATGGCCTCCGTCAAACTTTCGGTGGGCCTGAAGGGGACAAGCAGGTGCCCCATCTTCCTCTTGCTCTGCGTATTTCCTCCAGCCTGCTTCTCTTTCTTTCTTTCTGTTTTTCCCCTCCTCCGATTTTATTTATACACGCATGACTGTTTCTTTCCGCACAGCTACCCTTCTTTTATTTTTGGATGCGTTGGTTTTTCCTTTCTATTTAAGTCGTCAAATTTGTTTGGCTCCGTTTGTTTTTGAATGCTTTTAACAAGGGATCGCTTTGACTTTACTTTTTGCTGCCGTCATTTCCAGTCATCTTACTTTTCATTGTGTATGTTTTGGTGCACCAGTTGCAAGGCTGTTGACCTTCCATTTGAATTGCATGAATAGCAGTGCATGAAAGATAACAATGTATAACCATTAAAAGTTATTGTTTCATGATCATTAAAACAGATCGAATGTCTAAGATCATACCATTATCATTGTCCTTAAATTTTTCATATGATTTATTATTTAGTATTTTTTTTTGTGTTCCAATCCTTCTGTTATGTTTACTCACTATTTACTTTATCCTCCCTCTCCCTCTCTTTGTCTCTTTCTCTGTCTGTCTCTGTGTGTTTTCTCTTTCTGTCTTTGTCTCTCTCTGTCTCTCTCCGTGTCTATCTCTCTGTCTGTGTGTCGGTCTATGTTCTCTGCTTTAGTATCTGACCACCGTGATCCCCTATGAGAAGAAGGCCGGCTCCCCCTCAGTGGAGGACCTCCAGATCCTCACCAAAAGTATGTGACTGCCTTCCCCTCTGTCCCCGTGACCTCCTCCTTCCATCATCCAGACCTCTGCGTCACGATGGCTCCTTCACTAACGCTTCATGCCATGTCTCTGCTCCTCAGTTCTCCAAGCCATGAGGGACGACAGTGAGAAGGTGCCCAGCCTCCTAACAGATTACATCCTCAAAGGTGAAACCCCCTCCCCTCCCCTGATCTCCTGACTACAGCCTTGCTACCTTGACTTGTGTAGAAGAGCCATGTCGTACTACCATAGCATGTACTGTGGATAACACTGCCCTCTAGTGGTTTAACATAATAGACCAATATTCACTAATGATTATGTCTGGGTTATTTCTGGTGACCAAGCATTTTCTGGGGAAGGGTCGTGCTTAATAGAAGCACAGCGGAATACACTCGCTCAGTGAGGAAAACGACGTTCAAAATCACACCTCTTTGGCCAGCCTTTCCTCTTTTTGACTCGTGCCTTCCTTGTGTCTCGTTCTGCTGCGTCATCCTCTTGCTAGCTCTGGTGTGAGCACGGGGGAGATGAAGGTTTGTAAAGGCACCGTTGCATCAAAAAATGTCTTGGAAAGTCCTGTCCTGTCCTGCACTCATGCTTCATAACCCTTTTTTTGTCTGTTCTTCATTTTTTTTGTCTGGCGTGGTATATCACCTTTTTTTTTCTTCCTGCGGAAAACTCTCGCTATTTAGTGCATCATGTGACATTCCGTGCTTGTGGTTCGTACATCTACAAATACTCAGAAGTGTGTGTCTGTGTGTGCCAGTGCTTATGCTTCCTAGCTAAGCTTGTCGTACTAGTAGCTGGATATTATGCACTCTCAACTCATTTACCTCTCATCCACTCTGACCTCCCCTCTTGGTAACGTTAGTGCCTCCTAGTGGGCGCCACACCTCAATGTACCAGAAACCGCCTTGATTAAACGTCATCTGTCTTCTGCTGTTGTGTTCACAGTTCTGTGTCCAACCTGAAGCCCAAGAGGAGGAGCCATCTTCAAACCTTCAGGTCACCACCTCAGAGACTGTCTTGATCGATGCCTTCCCCCCCCCCCCCCCTTCCAAATATGAACTTTACTCCTTGTTTATTTGTCTTACGTGGCCATATTTTTGTTGGGTCAAATTACATTTTAACCGCCGATTAGACCTGTGGTCTGTCGGTTTCACCTCACGTGTAACCTCAGTCTCACACACCGTTGTGTTGTCGTTTACTTTATGTTTAGGTTTTTAAAATGTGTCTATTTTACTTTATTTTTGATTCTGCACATTGACTTATTATGTGTTAGCCAGTATTCAGTATTACATCAGCGGCCCCGAAGCTCTCTGATTGGCCAGTGGCTGCTATATGGGGAAAATGACAGGATGGATGTTAGTTTTTTAAATCTCGGGACACAGCCGAAATGGGAAGTCGGCCGTCCCGTTTCTGGGAACGTTTTCTGAATCACGTGATGTTTGCATCGCTGCAGTTCCTTCTTGTGAGGAGAACAGTCGATCAAGGTGTTCTCTGATCTCTGAATCCGATCCAGCATGAATCTGTTGCTCTGATTTATGCTGGATGCGCCCCTTTTTTCGATTTGTCTCAATGAGGTACAAAGCACATATATTTTAAATTTGTAGGCAAAAGAACAAAAACTTCACTCTAAAAAGTGAAAATCACTGCGAAAGCATCGCTGCATGCCACTTTTATGCTTGGCAGAGCTGCATTAGTCCGATAGAGTATATAGAATATGTATTTTTATTAAGAAAAATGCACCTATACAAGACTTCTACGTAATGTCAAAAAGGGAAAAAAGTGTAATTAAGGTTTTAATGTAAGAGATTTAACTGGGGAGCCCGTGTTCAGTGTCACATGTTTTGTGTAGATGGTCGTTGACGCCAAGACAGAGACTTGGTACTGCCAGGGGTTACTCTTTAATTTACATTGAAGTTTCCATTCAAGTGCTGTTGTTCACCTTTGGCCCGCGAGTAGCGTTATTGGTTCTCATTGGTACGTCCGGTTTATTCATGTAATGATTGGAAAAATGTTAAAGTCAGGTAACAAAATGAATGGTATTTGTCCAAAAAGGCGATCATATTCAAGGAACAACTGTGGTAGGTCAGGTTATGTAAAGTACTGAGGCATCTCAACCGCCTGCTTGCACGCAGATAAGGAATATGTCATTGTTGTTGATGTGAAACACCCCACTGAACTTTATCCATTCAATTTCCTAACCTTTAATAATCCTATATTTTGTCCTCCTCATTGATTGTTGATCAGTTGCCCCTACTTTTAAAACAGGCCATATCTCTGGAAAGGTGGTTAACCTAACACAGGGATCCAAAGCCATCCAAGCATCAACTGAGCTCCTCTGTGCCTCCTCAAGGTCTCTAGTTTTCAGGAACTACCGACAGAGTTGTCTCTTTAACAAAATGGCGGTTTTAAAGGATCCAGCGGGTTTAACGACCCAACATTCCAGAGCACATCCTAACGTTTTTCCAGTGCGGCGTCTGGAATATCTTCGCTGCGAACACGAGATCGCGACGCGCAGCTCGGAAATATGCGTCAGGGCTACTAGATGTTGTCAGTTTGTCAGGAGATACTAAGTCAGTCTGTGTGTAACGTAGCCTACCGTAGCTCAGCAGTAATATCTAGTTAGGTGCTCTTATCATTTGTAGATGTTTACTTTTTTTTAAGGTGGTCAGCTAGAGACGAATCACGCTCGGCTAGTTCGTCCTTTTAAAGGTTGTTGTTGTCCTTAGCTGTTGTATCACCACCGCGTCATGGCAGCCTATTTGTAGGGACCGCTTGACGTTTAGTTGCATGGAAGTCTTTCTTTTAATGCTAGGTCTTCAGTCTTCTTGGTCTTTATGACACCTTTTGTCCCACCAGCAGCGAAGAAGAGATACAGGGAAAGATTGGTACTGTGATACGTTTAGCCGTCGCACAAAGCAGCGGCCAAAGTTGTGTTGTGGTAACGGCAGGGTTCCGCCAGGACATTTAGAGAACACTATGATGTACGAATGAACGGTTCACCTTTTTGTATCAGGACATGTCCTTCCAGCTTTAAGAAGCAATCGTAACCCAGCATGTGCTGCATGCCATTTCAAAATGCATTTCGATGACCATGCCATGTCAAGAATTAATAACACCTCCCTGGAAAGGGACATAATGCACGCAGCAGCACACAAGATTTAATTTTTTTTCGGAACAGTTTGCACTTTTCAGATGATTTGATAACTCGCTCACTTTAAAAAAATCTCAAGAGAAGACTCGCAATGAGATATTGAGTTCTTGAACTTAAACGGAAGTGTGTGCCGTAGAAGCAGATCTGAGACGCACGCTTCCTCTCTCAGGATGAAGCCCTTCTCCCCCCCTCCCTCCTCCCATTGGGTCTTTTAAACTTGCATATCAGCATAATGGCGTGTTGGAGATTTATATTTATATATTGCAAAACCAGCAACATTAAAAGAAAAATGCTGCCTTTTTAAATGCCTGAAATTTGTATATAAATTCAACTCATTGATTTTAACGCAATATAATTCTTCCCCTTTTTGGGTTGTTTTATGTTTACTGTCTTTATGTGGTATGTACTTGCAGTACATTAATTTATTATGTGAATGTTTTGTACCCATACTATTAACTTTAATGGCAAAAATGGTTTGTGCCCAAATTGCATTGCAACTCATTTCAAATAAATTAATATGATCATTTGATGCTCTCTATCATTTTATGCATCCTGGATTTAGCCCTTAATGGAAAGCGATCTATGAGCACATTTGTTATTTTGACATTTATTAGATAAATTCCATACTCTGCTGTTGGTCACGCATATCAAAAGGCTAAAATTAAAGCATAACGTAAAGCATTAATAAAGCAAGATAATCGTGTATAAAAGTACATTTGACTAACAATTTTGTATAAATTCACAGTGAAATCACTTCATTGCTGCTTGCGTTTCAACACTGGGTACAATAAAAGAGGTTCATCACACGCAATGGAAAACCTTAATGAAAAAATGTCAAAGATGTTTTTACATTGATTGGTTAGAAAGCCAAAGATTCATTGAGATAACGCATCAATCCAATTACGTGGAAAACCTTAGAAGGTAAACGTAATGCTTGGTTTCTGTTGAAATGTCATGAAAAAAATCATCTTTTTGCCGTATAATAGTTCCATAGCCTTAAAATGTATATACCCACTGTATACCACATGTCATCCATGACATCTTTCCAATCAGAATAACACTGGTGAAAGGACGATTCCTATAGGCTTTTAATCCTGGCCTATTAAACCCACGCCAGAGTGTACTTCAGGTCCAGGACTGCTTCCATAGTTTAAAGCTGTGCTTCCTAACGTTTTGGGGCTGTCGCTGTATTTTTAGGTCTAAAAATGGATTCCCGTTCATCGTTTGAACCACATCTGCAACTTCCATTAATAATAGAATCAATGTCCGAGTGAACCATGCTAGGAACCATAATGATGTGTGCATATATAGGGCATTCACAGGATCTTTCCCTCAAATAGTCAACACTCATAAGTCAGTGTGACCCCCCCATATACACACCAGGCGACCCCAACTGGGGTCCCCACCCCATGTTGGGAAACACTGTTTAAGAACGTTTATTACATCTGTTGTGTTAAAGAGGATGACGTTAGCATGTAGCGCATGTGGCTACACACTTGACCTTAGATGTTGAGCTTACAGGGTTGGGGTCCAGGCTCCGTCCAGGGGGGTGGGGGCTTACAGGGTTGGGGTCCAGGCTCCGTCCAGGGGGGCGGGGGGCAGTCACAGGTTGGTGTCGGTGAACATGGTGTGCTCTTTTCTCACCGTGCTGAAGCCTTTGATGGTGTCCACAAACTCCTCGTCTTCCATGAACTAGGAGGGAGGAGCGGGACAAAATGTCTCAAAGGAACGGTGTGGGGAACGACACGCTAGAACTGGTTTTACTTCCACTGACCCCCCCCCCCACACACACACACACACACACACACACACACACACACACACACAGACAGAAAGCATTGGTGACTTTAAAGCCAACTAGCATAAGATAAGAGAACCTTATTCTCCGATTGGTTAAGAAATCCGTCCTCTGCACAAGCGCCATAGACTGGCACGAGGGAATTATGCACAAATTGCGTACAGAAGGCTATACACATCATACGGCCGCCAATCATAAAAACATCAAATGTATCACAGACATGACTCCCATTAAAGTAGCAGTGGTGTTTTGTGCTGTTCCTCCATTGCTAATATATAATATTTAAACGTGCATGGTGATTAGACAAATGCCTCAAGTGCTGCTGGCGGTGATGTGCAAAGAAATAGAACAGTGTTTCCAGATCTCATGTGACCCAGGCTGTATTCTGTTCTCCTCCCAGTGCTCCTGGAGGTGCTAACCGGCTGAGGGAACAGCTCGTCTATTAGAACCTCAGGCCGGCCGGGCGGGTGCTGGGAGTGCTGAGGCCGTGTCTGTTGACGTTGTTTTGCCCCGTGCTGCTCACCTTTTAAAATAGCAGTGTCATTACCTGGAACAACTCGTTCGCCATTCGTTTGACATTCATTGAGAGAAATGTCGTGGGAGCGGTGGTGGCGTGATGCGGGGATGGGTTTTTTCGTACATTATGTACGCACTGTTAGTCATTTAATTTAGCTGACGTTTTTAATCCAAAGCTACATTGAACGATTATTGTTCTTAGATGCATCCTTCACGAGCGGGGGGGGGGGGAGGATGCACAAGGATGCCTGCCAGTAGATTGGATTGGTGTTCGAACCCGGGACCTTTCATCTGTGGGTCAAAAGGCTGTTCTGCATTTAACACAGTGTTGATGGTGGTCACATTGAGTGGGCTGCGTGTGAGCAATAATAGGGGTTACACCCACACACACACAGACACACAGACACACACACATACACACACAAAGGGGGGGAGGGGGGGGGGGGAACCTTACCAGCCCGCTGTCGTGACCCCCCTGTACGTGGGGGTCCCACACGTCACTGTCCTCCGCCAGCGATTTCCCATCCAGCGCCTGGCTGACGCTACGGCGCAAGGAATTCTGGGAAGGAATATGGGCGGAGCCGTAGACGGTGGACACGCTGAGGACCCCGAGCTCTGACGGGGGGACCTCGCATTTGATATCCAGAGTCTCCTGTAAAGGATAAGGTCATAGTCACAGACGCTTTCTATCAAGAGTGTCTTAATGTACAGGTCCTGATTTGGCTGGAGGTTACAGCAGGACTCCTACCTCTGTGTGCATGGTGAAGCCCTTCAGCGTCACGTTGTTGAAGCCTGCAGTGTCGAACTGTATCACAAGGCAGACGGGGGGGGGGGGGGGGTTGGTTATCTCTTATCTCACTCTCTCTCTGCCTCTCTCTCTCTCTCTCGCGCGCGCTCTCGTCTACCTCTCTCTCTCTCTCTCTCTCTCGTCTGTCTCTAGTCTGCACTTTGACTATGCGCAGTGGAAGCCAAACCTTAATCGATTAACAAACCTTAATCGAAGCGAATGACGTATTGGGGAGACAACCTTAAAGTATTGAGGACTTTACGGTTGACCTCATGAGTCAGACTTGAGTGTGGCTCTGGTTGGCCGATTTGAACATCAGCACGTCATTCTGAAGAGTCTAGCGGAGGCTTCAGGCGTCACAACCATCCCCCAGGTACAGGTGTATCTCACCAGAACAGAGCTGCTGGGGGGGTACACCGCGATGCGGTTCCTCTTCTGCTGGGGGAGGGACACCAGCGGGGGTCTCTCCCTGGTGAACGGGGGTCTGCTCAGGGCCTGGAGACAGGAGGAGGAACTTGAGGACAAAACGATCGACTGCACAGCAAAACAAAGAATGGATTACAATTGATTCGATTCATCTGTAGATTGAGCGTTCTGTGATCAGCAAGTACACACACATCTACTTTGTTCTACTGGTACCATAAGTACTATACCTGCTAACCTCAACACCTTTTATACAGCAATACCATACACCAATACTAATAGAAGCAGTTTCTCTTTATATTTCAACATGAAAACCGTTAATGTATAGAGAAAAGGTGAACCATCGTATGGACGCTATCAACACTGGAACACAAGGAGAGCCTGTGCTTTAGTTAACTCTTCTATGAATTAAACATGCACTATGGCCGTGTTCCCATTAGCAGCTTCTAGTGGCTTGAGTTGTAGCTACAGCTACCATGTGTGGAGGGGGGGATAAAACCGCAGCCCCAGGACCCCTCCATTCCCCTCCCCCCCCCCCCCCCCTCACCTTCAGGACCAGCCCCAGGATCAGGGCCAGCACCACCAGGAACACGGCGGCCATCACCACCGCGAACCACAGCTCCTTGTGGACCGGCATCGGGGCCCCAGGGCCCCCCTCAGCCCGCTCATCGCTCCCCACTGAGACCCCTCCGGGGCCAGAGGAGGGTCCCGGGGGGTCTGTGGAGAGGGAGGGGGGGAGGGAGAGATGCAGGGGGGAGGGAGGGACATGGAGAAGGGGGAGGGAGGGACATGGAGGAGGGGGAGGGAGGGACATGGAGGAGGGGGAGGGAGGGACATGGAGAAGGGGGAGGGAGGGACATGGAGGAGGGGGAGGGAGGGACATGGAGGAGGGGGAGGGAGGGACATGGAGGAGGGGGAGGGAGGGAGATGGAGGAGGGGGAGGGAGGGACATGGAGGAGGGGGAGGGAGGGACATGGAGGAGGGGGAGGGAGGGACATGGAGGAGGGGGAGGGAGGGAGATGGAGGAGGGGGAGGGAGGGACATGGAGGAACGAGAGAGAGAAGATCAATTAATTGGAGAAGAAGGAATCGAAGAATAAATGTGAAAGAGGAGGACGAGGATGGGAAGGAGAAGAAGACAAATGCGTGGTCAGGATGAAAATCAAGGAACAGGAGGAGGAGGGAAAACGTGAGGGCACAATGTGATCAGAGAGTTACCGAGCGTTCATACGCTGTTGTTGTGGAAACAACAAACATTTAGTCCTGGCAGTTCCACCACCCGATCCATCCTGTCTTTACACATCTCCCGTGAAGTCTTGTTTGTATCAAGGAACGTTCAACATTCGATTATATTTGATCTACAAAGGAGTATCCACAGTAGCCGCCTGGTGCGTGGTGGTTAACCTGTATTGTGTTCAGGGCCTGCCCTGGGCCATAACAGGGACACCTTGGAGCGGTGCGGGGAAGAAAGGCGATCAGGCAATAAGGAGCACATGGTGCGGCCCATAAGGCTGTAACCGGACGCCACGCCGCCGCTGTGTGACGGGCCGTCCTGCTCGGGCCGCCCTGCTCACCGACACACCGACTATAACTCCAGAGGAGACCCCCCTGCTCTCGCGTTCTCCGTGGCTGCTCTGGTCTTCACCATGTGGGGGACAGGCTGGTGACTGGTACATATCCCACTATGATTCATAATGGAACGGTGTCAAGGCACCCGAATGGCGCTTTAGAATGTGCGTGACGACATGTTAAAGCGTCCCGTCAGTGCAGTTGATGGGGCGGAGCAGAGGGCGGGGTACGACAGCATGCTCTTTTGAATGAATGGGGGACTATGTATACGTGTGTGTGTGTGTGCGTGTGCGTGTGTGTGTGTGTGTGTGTGTGTTGATGGTGCCCCCCCCTCCACACAGACTCACCAACACTGGTCTCCGTGGTGGGGTCTTGGGCGCCCTCTCGCCGTGCGATGCATGGATCAGGGGAGGAGGTGGAGGAGGAGGAGGAGGAGGAGGAGGAGGAGGGTGGAGGTGGAGGAGGAGGAGGTGGAGGTGGAGGAGGAGGAGGAGGAGGGTGGAGGTGGAGTTGGAGGGTGGAGAGGAAGAGGACCCCCGGTGTCCGGCCTCCAGGCTCCGGGAGCACACACCTGTTCCCCCTATCAATATTTCACCACCCTCCGCTAGGAACTCTCGTTCACCCCCTCTGCTCCTCTAGGGGTCCGGAGGTACAGAGAACCTTCTGGACTGAACGCTGACCGGCCGGCCGACGGGCCGAATCTCCTGGACTCCCCTCCGGTCCAAATAGGTGCTCCTCTGGTAAGGGCGAGGGACAAAGAGAGTGCTGGGTGTCTGTCTCTCGCTCTCCTGCTCAGTTTCCCATGATCCCTTGCGCCTCATCCTCCTCCTTTGGCGGCGCCATGGCAACAACAGGTGTTGCAGGTGTCCGTTTACAAACGGGCGTGCGGTCAGGTACGTATCATTACGCTGATGCGGCGACGGTGTGTGTGTGTGTGTGGGTGAGTGTGTGTGTGTGTGTGTGTGTTTGTGTGGCTGCCGGCCCACATGATATGCTTCTAAGTCAAGAATTGTTTGTCTCTAAGATCACACACATTTATATAAGGTTTCAGGAAGGTTTCAAATTCACAACCTGATGGTAAAAGAAAATGTTGGAGTCAAATAATGTTTCCTTCCCATATCTTATTCATCTTTTTGCGGCGGATTTCTGTTATTCATTTGTCCATATTTTATAATGTACATTCATGCAGTCAGTAAAACAATTAATAGCGGTTAGTTGCATGTATACATTATACAACCACGAGGGGGCGCCAAGCAGCAGCCCTTTTGGGAGATTGGCAATCAGCTTTATCACTTGGAAGTCTCGTGTCGCTTATACGTTATACTTTATTAAGCGACCTACTCTTGACATCAGATCAGTCTTTGTGCTGAGGCCACGTCAACCTCATGTGTCTCTGTGAAATATCAGCCTTATTTTTATTCAAGGTTAAAAATATGAGATACATATCATAATAGCATATACCAGCATTATTAATTTAAAATATTTTCTATTCTATTCTACTCCATATTCTATTCTACCATATTCTTGGTGATCCCATAATTATATTTTAGTAATTCAATTAATAACTAAGATACCAATTCTAAATGTCTATAGCTTTCATTACTTTATAGGTTTAATATTGCACGTTGGCGAACTCCAAGACAATTAGCCTACTATTGGAGTAGGAGTAGGCCTACACTGCAAACACTGACACACTGAAACGTCTGAAAGGACCAGCGTTTTCCTTTTTTAGTTTGCTTCTGTGTTTTGAGCTTAATAATATGAAGGTCATGTCAATATCAAATCATAATGTCACGTCAAACCTGGCTGGGCCAATCACGCGTCCTCCTCGGACACATGGATTAAGATTCTCGGGGAATCCCTGACCTTTGACGACAGTGCACACGAGCCACTGAATTATGTATAAAGCCAGAAAAAGACTTTAATCTGAACATCTATGAGCAATCCGTTTCGTCTAACCTAAAAAACAACAAACTTTGTAGCGCTTTCAAACTGTAAATATTAAGCTACTTCAGCACATAAATAATATACGTTGTCTTTTTTTTTTTTTTGCTGTGAACCCCCCCCCCCCCCACACTTACATTAACAAACTACCCTATTTGATTTATATTTACAGAGGAGCGTGTGTAATAACCTAATCAGCATGCATACCCTCTGCTGCGACGAAGACTGGGGACAGTTATTTTATAGAGGAAGTGATCTCACTCCTGAGTGCCAGAATCAGTCCTTTTTTTTTTCCTTCCTCTTTTTTTTTTTTTACGGCCCATCTCGTGCCTCAGGCGCAATCCATCATTAAGAAGGGGGGGGGGGGCTGGAGAGACACAGAAGCTAGACACGCACTAACTCATTTACACAGAAGGGTGGTGGGGTTGGGGGGGAAGGAATTATTCACCATCACTAGCTCACTTACTGACGGCTGGTATGGTGGCAAAAAGAGAGAGAGAGAGAGAGAGAGAGAGAGAGAGAGAGAGAGAGAGAGAGAGAGAGAGAGAGAGAGAGAGAGAGAGAGGGGCCCCGTTTCTCGCCCATTACCCCACAACACCCCTTCTGTACTCACCACAGGTGGATAAGGAAGTTGGGCTGAAAGATAAGGTGCTAAAGAAGAGCTTGGAGTGTGGGTTTGTTTTTTACAGTCTTTTATCGGAGTGCATCTTTAGATTTCCTCCGTTCTTGTTCATTCCCTTTCCATGCCTTGTTCTGTCTTTTTTTTAATTCCTCTCCTCCTTTCCTGTCCCCTCCTCTGCTTCCTTCTCCTCTCCCCTCATGCATACACTGTCTGATTCTATAAACTCTAAATGCTGTGACAAAGACTTAGTAATAGCAAACAAAATCACGGGATGAAAAAAAACAACAACTCTTAACCAAATGATCGTATGTAATCTGCAGTGCATTAAAAACAAAGTACAACATAATGTATCCCATATCAGATTTAGATAGGAAAATTTAAATCTGCAAATGGAAAACTGTGCGCGTGTGAGAGGGAGAGAGAGAGAGAGAGAGAGCGAGAGAGAGAGAGAGAGAGAGAGAGAGAGAGAGAGAGAGAGAGAGAGAGAGAGAGAGCGAGAGAGAGAGAGAGAGAGAGAGAGAGAGAGAGAGAGAGAGAGAGAGAGAGAGAGAGAGAGCATTACTTAGGCCCTGGACTTAGGTGTGGTTGTGACGGTGTAGGCCTACCTAGCATGCACTGTTGGTATTAAATTCCTTATTTACATAGGCTATTTGTGTTCAGTAGATAGAAAAACATCAGCCTGCTTTGTTCCTACAATTCCGACTTAAACGGCCATCCAATTATTCACTGGAGCTCCTGGGTGATTTTACGACATCGTAGTTAAGAAGAAATTGGTCCATTTAAGTTACGTACGTGTGTGTCTTGAAACAAAGAGAGCCGTATTCTAAGGGTCTTAGTTTGCAGTAGTCCCAATTAAAAAAAAAATTAATAAGATACTTAATTCTCATTAAATTGTTTTATTTATGATTAGGTGTCACTTTATGGCTGACCAAGATCATCTCTACACATAAAGCTGTTAAACGTGTAATAATGATGTATATCTCACATGATGAATACCTCTACTGTGATTTACACCTCTTTATATAGGGATGAAGAAATACAGGAAGAGAGGGAGAGTAAAGTGATTAACACCTTTTTTTGAGATTATCCATATGAGAGAAAGAGAGAGAGAGACAGACAGAGAGAGAGAGAGAGAGATGGGGGGGAGAGATATTGGGGGGAAAGAGAGATTGGGTGGGAGAGAGAGAGGGTCTTGGGGTCAAAATTCCAATTTAATTGATGTTTCGCACTTTTAAATAATAATAAAACACTTTTCTGTTTTGGCCTCTTGCTGTAAAAGAAGTACAATGACCTTTGAACTTTGAACTGGGGTATCATCTTTATTGCCCAAGAATGCACCTGAGAATGGTACCATACACACGTCTCACCTGAACAAGGCTTAGTTGCATCTTTGAACATCATCTCTGTTGGCATTGGACTATATATATATATATGTATATATATATATATATATATATATATATATATATATATATTAATTGTGTATATCTATATATACATATATAAGTATACATCTATAAATATATAAACATAAATATATATATATATATATATATATATATATATATATATAGGTGTATATAGGTGTTTGAACCATCTCCACATAATATTGCTAGGTCACATATATTTTGTCACAAAAAAATATACACACGATAGTGATTCACTACCTTGCGCTAAAGAGCAAAAACTTAAACAGCTTAGATTTCAGAGTCCTTCTTAGTGAATTAATATTATGCTTATTCCCTTCATTTTGAACAGGTGCGTGTGTTTTCTTCATTTCGATTTATTCTCTTTTTTTTAAACACACAAAAAAACCCACAAAAAAACGAACACCCAGCAAAACAGATCGACAGAAAGGACCACCAGAGAACCCCCCACCCCCTGCCCCGCCCAAGCTTTATGGCTAAAAAAGGAAAGTAGTGCACCACATTGGGGATATAGTTTATCATACAAAAAAGACATCAAGCCTCTCAGAATTCAAGTTATATGGCAGCCATTTTACGTTGTTAGGGTTACAGCTATGGTTCTACGCACAACTTTACTACGACATAATGTTATCAATGTTATCAATATTATTATCTTTAGTATTATTGTTCAAGTAGTTAGTCCACTTATAGCTAAGTTGGTGAAAATGGTGATGGTATGGTGATGGTATGGTGATGGTATGGTGATGGTATGACAATGGCGGTGTGGGTTGGGGGTTAGTGCTAGGCAGCTAGCGATCAAGCTAATAAAAGCAAAATAACCTTTTTACATTTTACATTGTTTAAAAAAATCTTTGAGAGAGTTAGACTTGCTGTTGCTCAGAAAGGACAGATTATCAAAGAAAAATAATGCAGAAGTAAAAATAAAGAAATTAAATCAAATGCATTAAAGACTATTTTCTTTACAGCTGGATTACTGATGTATTTTAGTATTTTTCTTCCCTGAAAAAGTCTAATGGGCCCCTGCGCTTTTTAAATGAGATGTTACACTGAGATGTGAGATATTAGTGTCTAATATTAATCGTTCCCAACCGACATGTACGGTGAATGTTTGACACATAGTAAATGGAAATACAGCAACAATTATATATTTTTCTGTCATTACAGGCCAGGTTATTAGTTATCATTTGCTGGTATATTTCAAAATTAGTCTCAACTCTTTGGCAAGACTTACCTCTCCACACACTCAAATATTATTCTTCATATTATTATTATACAAAAGGAAAATATAAAAGAAAGAAGGCCCTCTAAAAGCACTAGAGTGGATGTTTGAACAGGCTTGAAGAAGGTTTCAATATAGAATAATCCATAAGGATCTTCAAGTATCAGGTCTTTTGACATAATAAGCTTTTCTTCAGGCATGTTACAATTGTAGACACCTACAAGAGGCCTCTGGTTTACAAGAGACCAGGTCTGTCCTATTTCAACCATGTGTTTCTATTTAGAGACGACTGAAAGAAACAAATGTACCTAACCGCAGCAAAGTCGGCCGAGTAAAGTGTCCGACGTAAAACTTCGGAAACCGCCAAAACTCCGGCCCCGAAGACCGTCACCACCGCGCTGAATATCTTCACTGCACCGTTTAAAAAATGTTCATTCGCATCTCAACTGGAGCAACCCATTAAAAAAAAAAAAAAAAAAATTGTTTCTAAAAAACAAAATGTCCGCCTGCTTCGGGTTTTCCCACCTCTCGAATCGACGCCTTCCTAAACTCAAAACAAGAGTCACGTTAAAACGCAAGCCAGCGAGAACCAAAACCCAGCCTCGCCCGCCCCCCCGGGACAGTGCACCCCCCAGTCTGCCTACGCACATCGGGATGGGGTGGGGGTGGGTGGGGGTGGGTGGGGGGGGGGGGGGGGATGGAGGGGGCGACGACCATGTGCCGTCGTCACATTGGAGGGGGGGGAGGGGGGGGGGGGGGGGGGGGGAGGGTCAGGCCTTCGCGTCCAGCAGTTCCAGGAACAGTTTGTGCATGGGCACGCGGCCGTCCTGCTTGATGCTGCAGAAGTGCTGGACTGCGCGGGCCGCCGTCTGCCGCAGCAGGGGGAGGGACATGATGAGCTTCCCCGCCCGCCGGGGATCCTCCGGGTGGCAGGACGCCTCCAGGTCCTGCAGGGCCGCGTGCAGGACGTCCTGCAGCCGCTGCACCGCCTCGCTGTCCTCGATCTGCATGGAGTCTGGGGAGGGAGAGAGAGAGGGGGGGGGGTGGGGTTCAACAGGGGGCTTAGTCATGGTTCAACGTCCACGCAGACGCTTCGACGCACTCGTGAACCTGTTTTGGTTCCAGTGAGTGGTTTTAGTGAGCGAACCGATCTCAGCGCTTGCCGCCTCGACGCAAGGTTAACATTTTTGGGAGGCGCACGTCAGGCCCGTGCGGTGGACGCAAGGAGGGTCCGCAAGGACGTTACGGGTCCGTAACGTCCTTGCGGACGTTACGGACCCGTAACGTCCGTTGCGTTGGGTCGACGTGAAACAATAACTGAGCCTTTAGTGAGCGCTACGGAGTTCACAGAGACAGGACGGACTAGATGCCAACCGGGGAGGAAAGAAGGGGGGAGACAGAGAGCGATGGATCAGAACGGACGTGTGTGTGTGTGTTAGCGAAGGATGTGTGTGTGTTTATAAGTTGGTAGGATGTATTTGGTAGGATGGGGTATTTGTGCCTTTATGGACAGGGCATTGAGAGAAGAACAAGGAACGTGGGTTGAAGGGAGAGAGAGCGGGGATGGAACATGCAGCATATAGGGCTGCAGGTCGGGAATCGAATCCTCATGGCTTTGAATGGATCAACCTAAGTAAAGGCCTCGGTTCCAAAAGGAAATCTAACCTGGCATGGCACCTTTCACAAATCGTTCATCTCACAAGAGGCACATTAGGCAGCTGATGAGAGACAGAGAGACGCAGGTACACAGAGATAAACGTAACGGCCACTGATCTGATCTGTGTGACGTACCTGAGTTGGCGAGCGCGATGGCTTTGAGCACCACAAACTCGGGCTTCTCCAGGCCCAGGGCCTTGTACTTCTTCACCAGCTGCAGCACCGAGTTGTTGAGGTCCAGCAGGCCGGCCAGCTTGGACTGGTCCTCGTCCATGACGTAGTCCTCGGCGTACACCAGCCGGTCCTCCAAGGTCAGCGAGCGGAACACCACGCGCAGGATCAGGATCTCCATCCAGCCGCTCTGTAGTAGACTCATCTGGTCTGCCAGGGACAGGGAAGGGAAGCCTATAGAAACGGGGATCAAGATAAAGAGAGATTTGTTGAGTATTTTCGGTCCAAAAGACAAAGATGAGTGGAACGTGAAACAGCGGGACCAACGCGGAGACGTGGCGAAGGACAGGCAAGCGTAATTGTGTTTCAATTAACCTTCCCGTTTTAATCGGGTTTCACTCTGTATTTATGATACAATCCATTAAATATAGAGCGTTCGGTGAGGCGGCAAGCTGTGTTTGACATGGTGATTGGCCAATGACTGGTAGGGAAAGACTGTGCCATTTACAATTACACCAGTAAGCGGGGGGCGATAGATAGTTAGATAGTTCATTACTCTCAATTTCCTATAGGAATATAATGACTCTGTGATAAGGCTGGGTTGCCACGCAGACATATGTGAAATAAAGGCGCGGATACGGGGACCGCAGAGTGGTTTTTACCCGGGACTCTGGGACATACCAAGGCAGCCATTTAATTGCCAATTACAATTACCTCACGCGGAGATATGATGAAAAGCACTCAAGTGCCCACATGCATGAACGATTGAGGGCGTGCACACGCACACACACACACACACACACACACACACATCGCCCCCCACTCACACACATGCACACGCACACAACCAATCATAATTAAAGAGACAATTTTACAGAGGAAGAGCAGGAGGAGGATGAGGATAAGGGGCGGGGAGCATTTTTATTTTTGACACCCTCATTGATTGTTATCTGGATCTGAAGGTATTTTACAATCGCCATGGGAACGCCCCGGGCGCCTTTCTCCCTCTTATCTATCCCTGATTGATTGGAATCACTGTCTGTGTGCTTTCATTAGTCAATAGGGATCAGTATAATGACACCGAGAGATCAATCACTCTAAGTGTAAGTGTGGGTGTGTGGGTGTGTGTGTCTGTCTGTGTGTATGGATGATGGTGGTGTGTGAATTTGTGGGTGTGTCTTAGTGTGCCTGTGAGCTTCTGTGTTCCTGATGGTGTGTGCGCATGTGTGTGTGTGTGTGTGATTGTGTGTGGATGATGATGATGGTGTGTGTGTGTGTGATTATGTGTAGATGATGATTGTGTGTGTGTGTGTGTGTGTGTGTGTGTGTGTGTGTGTGCGTGTGTGTCTGTGTGTGCGTGTGTCTGTGTGTGTGTGTGTGTGTGTGTGTGTGTGTGTGTGTGTGTGTGTGTGTAAATCTATTGATAGATTATGGAAACAACACCCACAGCTTCTCAGTGTCAGAGCGCTGGGAGACGACAAGATTGACGAGACTCACAGCGGGCGCCATGTGGGGCCGTGGAGGAGCCAGTGTTGTTGTGTCCATGTTGGTTAGGTCACACACAAACACACACACACACACAATCGCGCACACACACAAACACACCCAAGACAACAGGCACACATACACCTCACACACTTACACCCAAACGCACGCATGTCACACTCTCTCTCACACACACACACACACGTACACACGCAAACAAACACACACACAATAAAACAGGCACACATACACCTCACACACTTAGACACACACACACACACAAACACACGCTCGGGTCACACTCTCACACACAAACACATATCAAATACAAACACACACACAAACACAGGCAAACATACCAACACACACACGCATTAACACAATCTCTGTCACACACTCTCTCACACACACACACACACACACGTACACACTCACACACACCCACGTGCACCCAAAAGTGACAGTCGCGGTACGAAGCAAACCAAAAAAGGACAAAGCACAGTGGCCGGTCGGCCTTTAGCCAGCTCATCTGCCGGCACGGCCCCCCCGTCTTCAGTCCTCATCACCGTCAATCGGCCCTGATGGGGATGGATGGAGGGGTGGGGGCCCGCCCCAACATGCTCACCTCCCCCTGGGCTACAGGACTCAGAGCCAGGGCCTATTAGCCCCCTGGCCCCTGCTCCTCTCGGGGGCCCCAGTGGACGGGCGCGCGGCCCTGTCCTCTGCCACTCATCCAGAGCCGATGTGACACGGCCATTACGCTGCCAGGAGAAGGGGGGCCGTCTTTTTTTATTTCAACACACACTATAAGTCCCCCCATCCTTTATCTCCACCCTGAATCGTCTCTTGTTCAGGTCATCCTCCTCTTGCTCTTGTTCTCCACAAAATAACGCCTCGTCCCATCCTTTCATCTGTCTTCATTCCCTGGACCGTCGTTAATGTTCTTACTTAGGTCTCTCCATCCTATACTTTGATTTGATCTTCTCTCTCTCTCTCTCTCTCTCTCTCTCTCTCTCTCTCTCTCTCTCTCTATCTCTCCCTCTCTCTCCCTCTCTCTCTCTCGCTCATTCCACTTTCTACGGGTTAGTTCTCAAAGGCTTAGGCTTGGTCAGTTATGTGTTCCTCCATTTTCTTCTCTATGTGTTTCCCTATCTGAGTATCTCCATGTGTTTCGCTATGTGTTCCTCTTTGTGTTTCTCTACCAATATCTCAATGTGTCTCTCTACCAGTATCTTTATCTGTTTCTCTATGTGTTTCTCTACCAATATCTCCATGTGTCCCTCTCTGTGTTCCTCTGTGTGTCTCTCTACCAGTATCTCCATGTGTTCCTCTGTGTGTCTCTCTACCAGTATCTCCATGTGTTCCTCTCTGTGTTCCTCTGTGTGTCTCTCTACCAGTATCTCCATGTGTTCCTCCATGTGTTCCTCTGTGTGTCTCTCTACCAGTATCTCCATGTGTTCCTCCATGGGTTATCATCTGTGTCTCGATGCCTCCGGTGGGTCTCTGCTGTGCTCGGACTTCAAGCGCTCTGGCAGGCTGACACTCCACTGGCAAACACTGACTACAAATACACCCCGTCCATCGCGCCGTGTTTGTCTAGCGTGCTGACAGTGAGCCCATCAGACTGAGGCCGGGGGAGAGACAGGTCCTGCCTGGAGGGGATGGTGGGGGTGGTGGTGGTGGGTTGGGTTGGCAATAGAGGCGCCGAGGACGGAGCTCACACGCCAACGCACGCTCTCACACACACACACACACACACACCCTCATGCATACAAATAGGACGCACGTATATTACCCGGGATGTTGTAAGTTTACTCATTCAGTCGCCTCTACACACACAGACGGGCACATACACACACGCACATACATATAGACACACACAAACACACAAAGACACAATATATTTATAGAAACTAGGAACAAGGAAAAACACAGGGACACTAATCCCAGAAACTATCCATGTAAGTTTACTCAATTAGTCGCCCACACACACAGAGACACACACACAGACACACACACACACACACACACACACACACACACACACACAAATGCACACGCACATACACCTGCTTTGTTTGTATTGTAAGCATTCCAGAGACAAGGCATCAACAGAAAGCCCAGGTGTTGCCGTGGTGATGTTTGGGGTGTGAACATGGCGTGCTGATAAAGCAGGCGGCGGTGGGGGGAGAGGTAATGTAATGTACCTGCGCCTGTTTACACAGTCATTGGTTTATAGAGCTTTTCTTTGGAGTTATCTGAGTACAGGGTTCTTTAGAAAGCACACGCAATGGCCCAGATAGTCCACGACTCACACACACGCGCACACACCTACACACACACACACACACACACACACACACACACACACAGACACACACACACACACGTCTAGCTGTGGGCTAACTTCCCCCTGACTCACACAGCTGGCTCTCATGGGGGATGTCGACACACTGTCACTTTAATCCTCTGATAGCGTTCTTTTTATACAGCTTCACAAAAGACTCTCAGGCTGCATGTCAAAAACACACCCAGCGCATCAGACTGGGTGTGTGAAGCCCATGAAACAACCACACACTACTCGATCAATTCTACCCTCCTTGTAATCGATTTTATTCGTGACATTTTTTATTTATTACATTATTATTGCGTTTGTTACACCGGCCTCAGGCGAGATATCAGAGTTAAACATATGCCTGGCCGTTCCGAAGTGTAGACAGGATGGGATTATTTTCATTTTGGGATTGGGTAGCGTGCAGAAATGGGATGAGCGCAAGGAACTTATCAGCGGAAAAGAGATGTAGCTCGGTGCCAATAGGCTTTCAGTGGTTCTGACCCAGCTGGCTACAGTCGGGAACATGCCCTAAAGTCCATCACTCACACCCCTGCTCACCAGACACGCTTGACCGAGGTCATGCATAGAGCCACGGACACTCACGCACACACCCGCACACATTCACACACACACGCACACACACTCGATGATTGACAGAGAAAGGTGTAGCGTGAGAGTTTCCCTAACACATGGCGCACCAATCCCTCCATTGAGCTGATTAGCGTCATGATTGAAGCTGTGTGCGTGCGTGTGTGCGTGCGTGTGTGCGTGTGTGTGAAAGTGGCTGTCTGTACATGTGGCTGTGTGTGAATAGGTGTATGTGTGTGTGGCAGCATGTCTGTGAGTGTGCGTGTGCGTGTGTGTGTGTGTGTGTGTGTGTGCATCTCTATGTGCGTATGTGTGTGTATGTTGGAGCATGTCTATGTTTGTGCGTGTGTGTGTGTGTGTGTGCATCTCTATGCGTGTGTGTGAATGTCTGCGCGCGCCTGTGCGCACCTCTGTGTGAGTTTGTGTTTGTGTCGGCCAGTGCCCAACAGATCTTGTCCCTGGTACGGAGAGCGAGCGAGATCGGGCGAGAGACTACGCCAGCGGACACGGAGGCCTCCGTACCTGGGATGTGCTTGGCCCAGCCGATGTTGACCACCAGCTCGCGGTCGGCCAGGTCACACAGCGTGGTCAGGGCCTTGATGTCGCTGTCGGGCACCGTGGGGTCCGGCATGGCGAAGATCCCCTCCGGCTCGGCCACCAGCAGCAAGGAGACCACCTTGTTCTCCCCCACCCCGCCCAGAGAGTCTGAGGGGAGGAAGGGGGAAAGAGGGTGGGTGGGGTGAGGGAGGAGGGGGGAGGGGGGAGAGAGGGTGGGGAGGTGAGGCAGAGAGAGAGAGAGAGGGGGGGGGGGAGAGGGTAGAAAGGGAGAGGGTGAGGAGGTGAGGCAGAGAGAGAGAGAGAGAGAGAGAGAGAGAGAGAGAGAGAGAGAGAGAGAGAGAGAGAGAGGGTGAGAGGGTTGGGGAGAGAGGGAGAGGGTGAGGAGGTGAGGGAGAGAGAGAGCGAGAGGGGGGGGAGAGGGTAGAAAGGGAGAGGGTGAGGAGGTGAGGGAGAGAGAGAGGGTGAGAGGGTTGGGGAGAGAGGGAGAGGGTGAGGAGGTGAGGGAGAGAGAGAGCGAGAGGGGTGGAGAGAGGGAGGGGAGTGATTGATAGAGATCGAAAGGGGTTCAGGGGGGGAAGAAGAGGGAGAGAGAGAGGCAGAAATAGATTTGAAACATAAGATGGAGGAAGAAGGAATAGAAGAAGAGGAGGGAAGAAGACCAACTGTTATCAATGATGAAGACCTAGACAAGTTGTCATCTAGCGCAGTAGAACTCAAACAGGGTTATGCGTTCCCCTAGGGGATCTTTAGATCAACTGCAGGGAGTTATATACATATATATATATATATATATATATATATATATATATATATTTATTTTTTTTTTGGGTTCTTTCTGTTGCTTCATAATTGGTTAAATATTTACCCCTCAAGAAAATTGAATAAAATATGAACACTGATGTACAAGTTTGTTAAAACTTCCCAAGGAATGACCAAAATCCTTGGGGCCGATGCCTCTCCATAAAGTAAGCATTTGCTTAGTTTAGAATTTGTTTCAGTATTGTACTTGTGATGGCCATTCATAAAAATAGTGACACTCACAGCTCTTCTTCTGTGGTAGGCCGTTCTGGGGGTTCATGTAGGGGCTGTTCTCAGCATCAATCCGTCGCTTGTACTTCTGTCTGCCCCCCCGTACCCGGTCCAGACGCACGCCTGGAGAGAACCGCACACACAGTTTAACACTTCAGAACCGCGGAACCGGCTTTAGCTGTACGGGCCACTGGTAAAAAACCCTTTTAAACAGTTTAGCTCTACAGGCAACTGGTAAAGAACCCTTTAAAACTGTTTAGCTGACCAGGCCACTGGTAACGAACCTTTAAAACAGTTTAGCTCTACAGGCCACTGGTAACGAACCTTTAAAACAGTTCAGCTCTACGGGCCACTGGTAAAGAACCCTTTAAAACTGTTTAGCTGACCAGGCCACTGGTAAAGAACCTTTAAAACAGTTCAGCTCTACAGGCCACTGATAAAGAACCTTAAAAACAGTTCAGCTCTACAGGCCACTGGTAAAGAACCTTTAAAACAGTTCAGCTCTACAGGCCACTGGTAAAGAACCTTTAAAACAGTTCAGCTCTACAGGCCACTGGTAAAGAACCCTTTTAAACAGTTTAGCTGTAAAGGCCACTGGTAAAGAACCTTTTAAAACAGTTTAGCTGTAAAGGCCACTGGTAAAGAACCTTTAAAAGAGTTCCGCTCTACAGGCCACTGGTAAAGAACCTTTAAAACAGTTCAGCTCTACAGGCCACTGGTAAAGAACCCTTTTAAGCAGTTTAGCTGTAAAGGCCACTGGTAAAGAACCTTTTAAAACAGTTTAGCTGTAAAGGCCACTGGTAAAGAACCTTTTAAAACGGTTTAGCTGTAAAGGCCACTGGTAAAGAACCTTTTAAAACAGTTTAGCTGTAAAGGCCACTGGTAAAGAACCCTTTAAAACAGTTTAGCTCTACAGGCAACTGGTAAAGAACTCTGTAGACACACTTTAGCTGTTCAGACCGGTAAACAAGGAACTTTTTCTATTTTTCCAGTTCATTGGTACAACATGAAGGTCATATCATACACAGCCTGGACGAAACTTGTGATTACATGTCTACTTGAAACTTGAGTGTGTGTGTTCTAGTAATTGTAAAACACACATATGGTTTTGAGATTATGAATGCTTTTGGAGCAAGTTCGTACTGCAAAACCTGTTTTATGCGGGCCAATTTAAATTGATATGAAGAGTATTGTAATCTAGTTAGTAATGTCATGGATTAAAATATGGTAATTCGTTTGGTAACAGATGCGTGTGGATGTAAATAAGCAGGATCCACATTTAATCAGTGTAAAACTGCACAAACAAACACACACACAGACAGACACACACAGACACACACACATACCATCACACAAAGAGGAATGTGAGGGCGGCAAATGACAATTGGCGGTCACTTAACAAGCGTTGTGGTAACGCCGTCGCCATGGCAGCGGTGATTTAACTGTTAAAGCAAGGGTGAGGCGGCAGAAGGGAGGTGGAGGGGGTGGAGGTGGTGGTGGAGAGGATGGGGGGAGGGGCGTTTGTAGGAGGAGCAGCACAACATGATTGGATTCAGGTCGTAATTCATTCCCATGGTCACACACGCATAATAATGCAGATACACACACACACACACACACACACACACAGACACAAGGACACACACACACATGTGCACACATGCAAGCTCAAACAAAGATACACAAAAAAGGACACAAGCAC